>NC_073382.1:85147295-85497295 GCF_028641065.1 Leucoraja erinaceus | reverse complement strand
GTATTTCGTAGTTCAGAGCTTATTTGTTAAGTTTATTAGCGTGATGGCTGTCAGGAAGAAGCTGTTCCTCAATGTAGATGTTACCGTTTTCAGTTTACAAAAGTCGGATGTGACTCCAGAAGTTGGGCATCAGTCAGTCCACAAGCCGTGAGAGTCAATCAGTCTAAAGGGCATGAGTCAATCCCAAGGCAGTGAGTGAGTCCACAGGTCATGAGTAAATCGCTCACTGCCCCCTCTCCTCCACTGACATGCCCCACATCCGCCTGGCAATAGGATGCACACCCTACTGAAGCTGCCCTCATCCCTTACATGAGCCCCCCCCCCCTCATTTCTCCAGCTCACGAGAACCCCCACCTGAAGCTGTGCCCCTCCCTTGGCAGCACGATGTTTACCACCCCCCACCCCACCCTGACAGCCCCTACCTCAAAAAAATGTTTTGCACAAAATCTTCAGTGTTCATTAACAACTGAAATTGTCTTTGGGCTGCTTTTTGAACATCATGTCAGGAAATGTTATGTGATGTGGCTATTGCTGTAGTATCCTCTAGGATAGCAGCTACATTTCTGCCTGGTGGAAGAACGACACATTCTCGATTCAAGATACCCATCCAAGTGGCCGAGGATACATTGTGCAACATCGAGAAGAACTCTAAGACGGCACATTTCACGAGGCAAGTGAAAGTCATTGTTTGGGATGAATGTCCAATGATTAGGAGAGAATGCTTTGAAGATGTGGACAGAACTCTTCCAGATGTCTTCAGCAACACCAAGCATTTTGGTGCCCCCCTGCCAGTACAGGCCTCAGTGACTGAGCTGCCAGCCCTCAGTGACTGAGCTGCCAGCCCAAAAATCCATTCCGCCCACAAACTCCATACTAGCCCTCTGGAAACCAGTACCTTTGGCCCAACATACTAGCTCAACAGAAATATGAAGGGAAATGTCAAAGGTTTCCTGAAGGATGGAACATCGCCCAAGAATGTTGTCATTAATAGCGTGCTTCGTTGAATGATGACTTCTGAGATAAATTCTCAGATTTTCCTTCTTAAAATCTGACCGCTGGCTTTCTCTATATTAAAATTGTCTCTTTTTATCAACAGGAAATAGTCATCAAGAGGCAGCGAGCAGCAGAACACAACAAGACGCAACAAGACACAACAAGTAAAAACTTAATAAATCTCATCTTTAAAATTTAAATTGTTCTTATATTTTAAGAGTCATTCACATTTTAAACTTTAATAAAACCTTTTTGCACTTTTAATGCCGTGTGTTCTTCATCACAATAGAACCTAATAGGCAGGAATGGCTGCTCTGTGGGAGAGCCACTAAGAGTGCATGGGGGGGAGGTTGTTTGGAGATGCACTGAATGTGTGGGTGGGAGGGGAATGGCAAGGAGCAGAGTGGGGGGGGGTGAAGTTAGGTGGGATGACTGAGTGAACTGCCAGCGTACCAGGCGTGAGTGACTACACTGCCAGCCCACGAGCCGTGAGTTAGTGAACTGCCAGCCCACCAGCTGTAAGTGACTGAACTGCCAGCCCAATAATCCATTCAGTCCACCCTCTTCCCCCTTCTCTCTTACAGACTGTCACCTGTTGTGGGCAGAATTTCTGGCAGTTTCTCAGCCGCCAGCCTGCCAGGTCCGAGTGATTGTACTGCCAGGCCTCAGTGACTGAGCTGCCAACCTTCAGTGACTGAGCTGCCAGCCCAAAAATCCATTCTGCCCACAAACTCCATACTAGCCCTCTGGAAACCAGTACATTTGGCCCAACATACTAGCTCAACAGAAATATGAAGGGAAATGTCAAAAGTTTCCTAAAGGATGGAGCATCGCCTAAGAATGTTGTCATTAATAGCGTGCTTCGTTGAATGATGACTTCTGAGATATTCTCAGATTTTCCTTCTTAAAATTTGACCGCTGACTTTCTCTATATTAAAATTGTCTTTTTTTATCAACAGGAAATAGTCATCAAGAGGCAGTGAACAGCAGAACACAACAAGACGCAACAAGACACAACAAGTAAAAATGTAATAAATCTCATCTTTAAAATTGAAATTGTTCTTATATTTTAAGAGTCATTCACATTTTAAACTTTAATAAAACCTTATTTAATAAAGTCTCACGTGAGGGCGACCCGGCTCGGGGCTGGAACAGTGCTCCGGTGGCTGAGACGGAGGGCGGCAGCTTCGACCATCCCCGGGCCATGGAGTTTGAACCAGCCCGTTCGCGGAGCTCGGTGAGCCGTGGGACTGACTTACCATCGCCCGGTGGGGTATCGCCTCAGCGCAGAGGGAGAAGAGGAGGGAAGAGACAGCAGCCCTAAGATTTTTGCCTCCATCACAGTGAGGAGGTGCTTGGTGGACTCACTGTGGTGGATGTTAATTTGTGTTCACTGTCTGTTCTGTTGTTTATTATTGTATGTATGGCTGCAGGTAACGACATTTCGTTCAGACCGTAAGGTCTGAATGACATATAAAGGATCTAATTCTAATTCTAGTTCTAATTTTGAAGATGATTTTAATTTTACCCCAACAATTAAATTATGCAGCGCTAATTTTAATAAATGTAATAAAACGGCAGTCGAAGCGATTTTTCTTTAGCAACTAAACAGCCTGACAGAGATTGATTTGAATAGGCTGCAGAAAAATCGCATTTTAAACCCGCCCCCCCTCTCAAAGGCAGCAAAGTCGCGCACACGGGCAGCGACAGATCTGCAGCGCCGCTGAAGGTAAGTTTTGTAACATACCTATATACATGGATAGGAAGTGCTTATAGGGACATGGGCCTTTGACTGACAAATAGGACTTGTCCAGCATGCAAACTTGGTTGGCATGGTCAATGTGGGCCGAAGGGCCTGTTTCCATGCTGTACACTCTGACTATAACATATACAGTTTCTAGTTTAGTTTAGTTTATTATTGTAGCAATGTTACAAAATTTTGAGATTTAAAAATCAAGTCTGCAATTTATCCCATCAGATAAAGCATAAAAATAAGTATAATTTGACACCTAATTCACTTTCATATCTTCAGTATTAAATAAGTTATGGCCATTTTCATACTAAAATTAGCATTTTGTTCCTTTTGCATTTTCATTGACTTAACTCAAAAGCTGTGATCGAGGACAGTCAAAAGCCCATAACTTTCTTAAAAATTAAGAGAACTGAATGAAATTTTCAGTTATTATAGATTGAAGCATTCTGAAACAAATATGAAACAATCTTACTTGGATGACCCGAAATTAAAGCATATAATTAGTTAGTTACCTAATTGTAGCTAATTACAAAATTCAATTACTAGATCTAAACATCTATCCATTACTTAAGAAAAGGTTAATATTTTTAAATAGCCTAAGTGTCCAAATAACATTCACACAAGAATTCACAATATAACATGATTTTTATAAATTAATGGGCATTTTAATCATCTTGCGAGTGGGTTTTTGTGTAACGCGATCGATTGGAACGTTGTGGTTGCAGTGAATTTGAACCTCATATCGGCAGGGAAAACACTGGCGGTTCGTATCGGGCCAAAATCACATTTTCGCCAATGAAATTTGGATTAAAGTCATCCTAAGAAGCAGGTTTATATGTAAAATAGATGACTTACCTTATGTTTTGTCCCCTAAGTGAGATCCATCCCATTGTAGGCGTTGACGGCGTTAGAAGTAGCTTTTTATTTTACTCCAGGGATTAACTTGTCCCGAGATTTTTAATTAAAAACTTCCGAGAATGGAAATTGGAACGATTTTTCTGCAGCAGCTGAACAGCCTGAAAAAGTTCGACTCCGACAGGAAGGAGAAAACGGCATTTTAATCCCAACCCCCCGTCCCCTCAAAGGTGCGAAAGTCGCGCACATGGCCAGTGGCAGAACTGCAGCGCCGCTGAAGGTGAGTAGAAACATAGAAACATAGAAACATAGAAATTAGGTGCAGGAGTAGGCCATTCGGCCCTTCGAGCCTGCACCGCCATTCAATATGATCATGGCTGATCATCCAACTCAGTATCCCGTACCTGCCTTCTCTCCATACCCCCTGATCCCCTTAGCCACAAGGGCCACATCTAACTCCCTCTTAAATATAGCCAATGAACTGGCCTCAACTACCCTCTGTGGCAGAGAGTTCCAGAGATTCACCACTCTCTGTGTGAAAAAAGTTCTTCTCATATCAGTTTTAAAGGATTTCCCCTTTATCCTTAAGCTGTGACCCCTTGTCCTGGACTTCCCTAACATCGGGAACAATCTTCCTGCATCTAGCCTGTCCAACCCCTTAAGAATTTTGTAAGTTTCTATAAGATCCCCTCTCAATCTTCTAAATTCTAGAGAGTATAAACCAAGTCTATCCAGTCTTTCTTCATAAGACAGTCCTGACATCCCAGGAATCAGTCTGGTGAACCGTCTCTGCACTCCCTCTATGGCAATAATGTCCTTCCTCAGATTTGGAGACCAAAACTGTACGCAATACTCCAGGTGTGGTCTCACCAAGACCCTGTACAACTGCAGTAGAACCTCTCTGCTCCTATACTCAAATCCTTTTGCAATGAAAGCTAACATACCATTCGCTTTCTTTACTGCCTGCTGCACCTGCATGCCTACCTTCAATGACTGGTGTACCATGACACCCAGGTCTCGCTGCATCTCCCCCTTTCCCAATCGGCCACCATTGTATTGTAACATCGCTAATTATTGTCACGTGTACTGAAGTACAGTGAAAAGCTTTTGTTTGCATGCTATCCACTCAAAGAAAAGATCATACATTAATCCAATCAATCCGTCCACAGTGGACAGATCAAGGAGAAAGGATGCAGCATTTAGTATATGCCAACCAAGGTAATTTTGAGAGGCCATTCAATCTTTAGTTACATCTCATTTACACAATTAAGCAATTCTACATCAGTACCCAATGCCTCTATGAGGTTTATACAGAAATTTATGATAGATTTCACAACCCGGTGCTTCGAACGTGCCAAGAGTCGGTGTGGGCGCTGCAATGGCGGCAGCCCAGCGTGTTAGTTTTTTTCAACTTTTTTTGTTTTTTTGGTGTGTTTTAATGTTTGTTTTAAATGTTTCTTTGTTGTTTGTGTGTCTTGTGTGGGGGGTGGTGTAGGGTGGGGGTGATAAGGGGGAAACCGTTTTGGTCGCCTCCTCCATGGAGAGGTGGCTTTTTCCATGTCATCTCCCCGTGGCCTAACATCGAGGATTGGCACGGCCTTTCCCGGAGAATCGCCCGGGGCTTCAGCGGACTCTCGTTGTGGAGCGGGCGAACCCCCGCCGGGGATCGCCGGAAGGGAGCGCTCCATTCAGCCTGAAGCCGCGGTCTGCAGAGCTCCAGCTGGTGCGGCGTCTGCAGCCTAGGATGCCTCGTTGGGGACCTGGGCGAAGAAGAAGCCGCCACCGCCAGCCCGCGACCAACTTCTACTGCAGGCGCGGCGGCGACTTACCATCAGGAGCAGGGTCCCTCACCGGGGATCCCTGGAGAGGAGCTTAGACCGCTGGCCCTGTGGTCTGCGGTGCTTCTTTTTCACACAGACGGTAGTGGGCGCTGGCCCCGCGGCCTACACCGACCTGAAGCCGCGGTCTCCGGTAGGTAAGCGCCGATTCTGGACTTACCTGGACTTTTACCTCTCTGTACATCTGGACGCCTGCAACGGCGGCTGCGGAGGGTTGAGGTCCCGACCACGGGGGAAAATGGAGGAGGGCTGGCCAATTTTTGTGCCTTCCACCACAGTGATGAATGCTGTGGTGGATGTTTGTGTTACATTTTTATTGTGTTTTTGTGTGTTCTTTTTTCATTGTACCACTGCTGGCAAATTCATTTCACTTGCACTTTATGTGCAAGTGATGAATAAAACTGATATTGATTGATATTGATATTGATATTGAATGGCTGCCATGAGAATTGGATCCAGTGTTGCATGCCAAAGGAGTTTCTGAGATCTTAGAGAGGATGCACGATAATTGGTTTGGGAATTACGCCCTGCTCTTCTAAGGGAATTGTAACTCTATTCTATGATGACATTTTTACAATTTAAGAAGAGCTGGAGAACAAGAAGATTTCTTCAACAAATGAACACTGCCATTCTGCAAAGTGATTGGCATTGTTACCTCAGGCCATAACTATTTTGGAAAAGTCTACTTGAATAATGACGACAGAACGGTGTGAGCGAGTCACATAACCGTACAGCACGGAAACAGGCCCTTCAGCCCACCTCGTCCAAGTCAACTTCGCTGGAACACTGGCTAGTCCCATTTGCCTGCATTTGGCCAAAAGCTCTCTAAACCTTTCCTGTCAATATATCTGTCCAAATGTGAATGGTCTGGAATTAGGTTAGCTTAGTTTAGAGATACAGCATGGAAACAGGCTCTTCGGCCCATCGAGTCCATGCCAACCATCAATCACCCATTCCCACAAGAAAAATGTCCAATATTGACTTGTTCGGGAGCCGTTGGTCTCCGGTAGGAAGCGGCCGATTCGGAAACTCCAAGCCGCTGATAGTGTTCTTCAATTCCGACATCGGAGTTCCATCATCCCGGCGAGAGGGCCTGAATCATCGGGCCGCCGTAGCGGCGACTGCGGAGGGCTCATCGACCCCGACCACGGGTGAACAAAGAGGAAGATAACTGAACTTTATTGCCTTCCATCACAGTGAGAAATGTTGATCCCGCTGCAGTGGATGTTTATGTTAAATTCTATCGTGTGTTGTGTTCTTTTTATTATATGGCTGTACGGTAACTCACATCTCACTTTACCAATTGGTGTTTGTGACAACAAATGTAACTTGAACTTGAACTTCATAAATTGTTTGGCACCATTATAATGTCCTATGTGAGTTTTGTTTGTGGACAAAAATGTGTCGGTACGCATTTCAATTAAAAATCAAGATAAATTTATCAACAATTTTTTCCAATCAATCTACCCAACATTGAGGAGACTTTAACTTGTAATATAATGTGAAGACACAAGGAAGTGCAGATGCTGGAATCTTGAGTAAAACACAAAGTGCTGGAGGAACTTAGCGGGTCAGGCAGCACCTGGTGAGGCCGCATTTGGAATACTGTGGTCATCTGGACTTTGACCAGGATGTTGCCAGGTCTCTAGGGCCTAAGCTATTGGGAGAGGTCGGATTGTATTCCTTGGAGCACAGGAGGTTGAGGGGTGATCTTCTAGAGGGGTATAAAATCATGAGGGGAATAGATAGCGTGAATGCACAGTCTTTTAGCAGATTAGGGGAATCAAGAACCAGGGGACATAGGTTTAAGGTGAGATGGAAAGAGTTAATAGGAACTGAGATGCTACTTTTTCACACAGAGGGTAGTGGGTGCATCGAATGAGCTGCCAAAGGATATAGTTGAAGCAGGAGCAATAACAACATTTAAAAGACATTTGGACAGGTACATGGATAGGAAAGGTTTAGAGGGATATGGGCCAAACGTGGGCAGGTGGGACTAGTGTAGACGGGGTATCTTGGTTGACGGGCTGATTTGGCCAAAGGGCCTGTGACTGCGCTGTATAACTCTATGGGTCTATCTATCAAGGACATGAACAGAATCAGTCACCTATCCATGCTCTCAAGAGATGCTGCCTGACCTGCTGAGTTACTCCAGCACTTGGTGTTTTACATAATAACTAAACTCTAAGTCTAAAATAAATCAACGGTCTAACACATTTTCTCGCATTTCCGTCAGCTAAGAATGATTAATAAACATACGTGTCATGTTAGAAGGATTGGTACGACCTAATTACAATTACGTTCACGAAAAAGGCACTGGATTTTAAAGCACTTTCAAAAAATCCTCCATCTTTGTTCTGTATTCTATGATAGTGAAGTTTTAGAGGCTTTAAGATAGGCACATAGATATGCAGGGAATGGAGGGATATGGATCACGTGCAGGCAAAGGAGATTAGTTTAACATGACGAGATGTGTAGGAAGGAACTGCAGATGCTGGTTTAAACCAAAGAAAGAAACAAAAAGCTGGAGTAACTCAGCGGGACAGGCAGCACCTCTGGAAAAATGGAATAGGTGACGGTTCGGGTCGAGACCCTTCTTCAGACAGAGAGTCATGGGAAAGGGAAACAAGAGATATAGACGGTGATGTAGAGAGATATAGAACAAAGAATGAAATAAATGCAAAAAAGTAACAGTGATAAAGGAAACAGGCCATTGTGTGCAAGATGAAAATGAGGTACAGACAATGAGATTCAACACGACGACTTTGAAGCTGGTAACATAACGCCCTGTTCAGCACAGACGTGTGGGCTGAAGGGCCTGTTCCTGGGCTGTATAGATCTAAGTGCCATATTCAATCTTCAAAAGGCTTCAATGATGAACAGCTGAGTTATGCATCATTGAGAAAGATTTATCCCACAGGCAAGTTTATTGAAGGAGGAACTTCATGGACAGACAGCCACGTCCCACCTGCTGCCAGTTCTGCACACACATGGCAGACTACTGCCTTGTACATATTTAATTTTATTTTGTGAATCCATGTGTGGCCTCTCTCACTCAGCAACTTACTTGGTAATTCTTCGGAAGTTTTAAAGTTTTGAATATTTCCTCTCTGGACCAGCAGATAATCTACCCAGCATTTCATTCACTGGTTTGGCTGGGGGTAGCAGAGATGACCTTTATGGTCAATGCTGGTATCTCTCAGCCCAATTCTACACACTGATATGTTGCATCACAGCCTAGTTCGGTAACTCGAATGCTCGAGAATGATGTAGATTACAGAGAGTGGTGGACACTGCCCGGTCCATCACAGGTACTGACCTCCCCACCATCGAAGGGATCTACAGGAGTCGCTGCCTCAAAAGGGCAGCCAGCATCATCAAAGACCCACACCACCCTGGCCACGCTCTCATCTCACTGCGACCATCGGGAAGAAGGTACAGGAGCCGTGACCTTCAGGTTCAAGAACAGATTCTTCCCAACACCATGTCAGATTAACCAACTTCTCTTAAGAACCTCTGCACAATATGCCTCAGCTACCTATAGTGTGTTCCATGTTTTAACATCGGGAGAAGAATAAAGAACAGGGGAGAGACAAGACTTTGCCTTCCATCACAGTGAGGAGGTGTTTGGAGATTCACTGTGATGGATGTTTATGTAAATTGTGTTAATTGTGTGTCTTTTTTCTTGTTCATATGACTGCAGAAACGTAATTTCTTTTGAACTTAGGTTCAAATGACAATAAACGGCATTCTGATTCTGATGTTCTAACTAGCTTAGGCTTTTCTAGATATTTTTCATAAGTTATAGATGCGGAATTAGTCCATTTGGTCTATGAAGTCTACTTCACCTTTTAATCATGGCTGATCTATCTTTCACTCTCATCCCTATTCTCCTGCCTTCACCCCATAACCCCTGCTACACCCTTACAAATCTAGAATATGTTAATCTCCACCATAAAAATACTTAATGACTTGGCCTCGCCAGTCAAATGTGGCAATTAATTCCACAGATTCCCCACCCTCTGATTAAAGAAATACCTCCTCATCTGCTTTCTAGAGGTACATCCTTCTTAAGCTATGCCCTCTGGTCCTAGACTCTCCCACTGGTGAAAACATCCTCTCTACATCCACTCTTATTTGACATTAGGAAATGGTTTATAGTTTATGCCCACTGTTATCATTTGATTTCCAAAAGGCTTTTGATAAAATGCCATGCCAAAGGTTACTGTGGGAATAAAATCCCAGGCTTGAGGGGTAAGATGGTGGCAAGGGCTGGAGACCAGCTGGATAATGAGAAACAGAGGGCTATAATTGGGTCTTTCCCACATTGGCAAGATGTTACAAGTGGACCTTGGAGGTTGGCATGAAAAACAAAGCTTTCCACTGTAACTTGTTACACGTGATAATAATAAACCTGTATCTAATAGAGAAGATTATGGCATTTAAAGATTTGCCTCCATCTCCAGAATCTCATTGAAATAGACATCTGCAGATGTGCAAGTTTAAAGAATGCTAACTTTATTTTCATTGGGCAAAAATTAATCGCAGAAATCTGTTTATCATTTAGCACAAATGTATTCTAATTCATCATTCTTTGCCAGGATTCCCCCAAGGGTGGATATTGGAACTGGAACTTCCTGTTCCTCCTGCTTGGCGTGTTGTGAAGGTGTAGTAATGGTGCAAGTGTCGGATTAATTCAGTAGCCCTTTTCCTTGATTCAGGGGTTTCAAAGCATGCCCAAGCAACACGGCTGACTGCTCAGTCTGAGCGGTGCTAATGCCTGTTCAAGCCCATTAGGATCTCCCGGTTTCCAACCATTTTAACCACCCTCCCCATTCCCACACAGACCTTTCAGTCCTTGGCCCCCTCCATTGCCAGAGTGAGACCACACGCAAAATGGAGGAACAATGAGGAGAAACAAGGAACTGCAGATGCTTGTTAATAAGCAGAAGAACACAAAGAGCTGGAGTAACTCAGTGGGTGAGGCAGCATCTCTGGAGAACATGGATTGGTGACGTTTCTGGTCACTACCCTGCTGAGTTACTTTGTGTCCATCAATGTGGAGTTCCAGTCTCAGGTTTGCTGCGCCTTAATGTATTTGTCCAGATGCTCGTGACCTCCTATCCACCTCATTGGAGACCCTTGGATTATCTTTCATCGGACTTTACTGCACTTTGACCTGAACTAAACATTATTCCCTTTATCCTGTATCTGTACACTGTGGATGGCTTGATTGTAATCATGTATAGTCTTACTACTGTCTGGACAATATGCAACAAAAAGCTTTTCACTGTACCTCGGTGCACGTGACAATGAACAAAACTAAACTAAATACGATTGTACAGTGGTATGAGTCGTTAAGCTATATTGTCCCACTATAACATGAACGTATGAATGGTGAACAGGATACACCACCGTGGCCCATCATAGTGACATACACCACGGAAGCAGGCCCCTCAGCCCAACTTGCCCACACTGATCAACATGCCCCATCTACACTAGTCCCATCTGCCTGCGTTTGGCTCATATCCCTCAAAACCTGTGCTATCCATGTACCTGTTCAAATGTTTCTTAAATGCTGCAATGCTACCTGCAACTACCCCCTTTGGCAACTCGTTCCATACACCACCACCCTCCGAATAAAATGACCCCTCGGGTTGCGATTAAATTATTCCCCCATCACTTTAAACCTTTCGTTCTTGATTCCGAACCTGCACCCCATCCAATCAGCTCATGCTTCGTGTGACTGTAGCTTCAATGCCACTTTTGGTGCTTTTGGTGCTCCACTCCCTTTCCTGCTGGACATATACAGGAAGAGATGTATCAGCAGAGCCATCTCCATCATAAAAGACCCCTGCCACCCATCGCATCACATATTCTCCATCCTGCCATCTGGGAAGAGGTACAGGAGCATTAGCTGCAGAACCAGCAGGATGCTCCTCAGCTTCTTCCCGCAGGCTATAAGACTGATAAACGGACTTTGCCCCCTGCCAAAGTATCGCGCACCAACCATCAACCTGGACACACTGCAGCAGAGCCACTGTTGTGCCACTGCCGATCGGAACACCTGGTGATGTTTAGTAGAGAGTAAAGTGTTTAATTTGTTCATGATATATGTATTTTTATTTCTATTTATTTTTTACTGCACACTGAATGGACACTGGTTGAGCAACGTTTTTTTGTTACCTCTGGGTATGTGAGTACTCAGGAAAATGACAATAAAGATTTCATTCATTCATTCACTTTTCTGCCCGCTTCCGGTAATCTTTCACCCCCTTCCTTACCAAGAATCTATTCTCCCCAAAGACTCTGATTCCTCTGTCTAGGCTTAAAGGAAGAGATCTTCAGTGACTCACAACCTCTGGATGAAAAAGTTTGCTATTGTCTCTGTTTTGAGTAGGTGACCCCTTATTTTAAAATCAAGACTTCCCGTTCTGGATTCCCTCAAGCCGGCCACGGTGGCGCAGCGGTAGAGTTGCTGCCTTACAGCACTTTCAGCACCAGAGCCCTGGGTTCGATCCCGACTACGGGTACTGTCTGTAAACAGTTTGTACGTTCTCCCCCTGACCGCGTGGGTTTTCTCTGAGATCTTCGGTTTCCTCCCACACTCTAAAGACGTACAGTTTTGTCAGTTAATTGGCTTGGTGTAAATGTAAATTGTCACTAGTGTGTGTAAGATTGTGTTAATGTGTGGGTGATCGCTGGTCGGTGCGGACTCGGCGGGCCGAAGGGCCAGTTTCTGCGCTGTATCTCTAAACTAAACTAAAAACAAGTAGAAATGTCTTCATCACATCAGCATGTTATCTCACAATATTGGATTTCCAGTTAAGTCATCCACCAGGAGACACCAAGAACTGTAGATGCTGGAATCTTGAGTAAGACACAAACTACTGCAGAGGATATTGAAAGGTGACATTTTGGGTCTGACGGGGAGTCCTGAGAAGAGAAATGTCACCTATCCACGCACTCCTGAGATGCTGCCTGACCTGCTGAGTTACTCCAGCACTTTGTTAGTTACCTCTCCCTCTTACTAAGCTCCAGCAGATACAAGCCCAGCCCAACCAATCTTTCCTCATTCAGTTTCTTTATTTTACATGTATTTTCCTACTATTTCTTTTGATTGTTATTATTGGTGTGTATTAACTTTTTTGTCAATGATTAGTGATGTACAGCACTTTGTTGCAACTATGATTGTTTTTAAAGTGTTCTATAAATAAAATTATTATTATTATTATTCAAAACATGTCCATCTCTCTTTTGAGATTATATCCTCTTTCATTTTTCCATGCCAAAATTGATCCCCCCCTTTTTATACTCTGCCAGATCTTAAACCATTGACTTATTCTCTCCATGTCTTTTTATAATCTTCTGATGACATATTCACAATTTACAATTATACCCATCTTTGTGTCCTCAACAGATTTAGCCTTCATCCAATGCCATTGCCCAAATCATTTATATAAACGGGAGGCGCGGTGGGTAGAGTTGCTGCCTTACGGCGCTAGAAATCCGGGTTCAATCGTGAATACGGGTGCTGTCTGTACGGAGTTTGTACGTTCTCCCTGTGACCACGTGAGGTTTCTCAGGGTGCTCCGGTTTCCTCCCACATCCTAAAGACGTACATCTTCGGTAAAGATTGTAAATTATCCCTTGTGTGTGTAGGATGATGCTAGTGAACTGAGATTGCTGCTGGGTGCTGAGTTAGTGGGTCGAAGGGCCTGTTTCCGTGCTGTTTCTCTGAACTATAGAAAAACAAAACAAATTCTACGACATCAAGGCACCAGTCACTGCCCCCAAGCTTTCACATAACAGCTTGTCCACAGGAGAAAGACCCATTTATGGCCCTCCTCTGCTCCTCATTATCCAGCCTGTATTCAATCTTGCCAATATCTTACCTCTCAAGCCTTGAGATTTTATTCTCTGCAATAGTCTTTCACATGGCACTTTATCAAATGCCTTCTGGAAATCAACAAACGGTCCAAACTGTAAATTGTTTCCTAATGTCAAACAAAAACATCTAGAAAGCTTCTATAGGGTGCTTAGAACATGGAACATATTATAAGCAGTTTAATGTCGTTTAGAGATACACCACGGAAACAGGCCCTTCGGCCCACCGAGTCCGGGCCAACCAGCGATTCTCGCACATGAACGCTATCCTACACTCACTGGGGACAATTTTACATTTTATTCCAAGCCAATTAACCTACAAACCTGAAGGTACACAAAAATGCTGGAGAAACTCGGCAGGTGCAGAAGCATCTATGGAGCAAAGGAAATAGGCAACGTTTTGGGCCGAAACCCAAGGGTTTTGGCCCGAACCGTTGCCTATTTCCTTCGCTCCATAGATGCTGCTGCACCCGCTGAGTTTCTCCAGCATTTTTGTGTACCTTCGATTTTCCAGCATCTGCAGTTCCTTCTTAAACTTACAAACCTGTATATCTTTTGAGTGTGGGAGGAAACTGAAGATCTCGGAGAAACCCCACGCTGGTCAAGAGGAGAACGTACAAACTCCGTACAGACAAGCACCCGTAGTTAGGATTGAACCCGGGTTCCTGGTGCTGTAAAGCAGCAACTCTGCCAATGCGCCACCGTGCCGCACAGGCATATGGTGCAGAGGTTACGACCAGCGAATAAGAAATGGGAGGACATGTTAATGGGTTAATTTGAAATCCATATAAAATCTCTGTGCTTTTCTCATTTCTCTCTCCACTCTGAACAGCCCAAGGATAGCTTAAACATTGCCAGCGATGCACCCAGCCAGCCAATAGCCTCTAAATCCTACAGACTGTGTGGTAATACTTTGAAACCCACGTCAAGATTCTCTTTAGATTGTAAAAACATGCAATGCATAAACCTACAGAGAGCTCTCTGTATCCCCAGATCATTGTAAGCTTAAATGGAGGAATGAATATACATGCCAGTTGAACCCAGTCCACAGGGGATTGACAACAGATTGTCCATATTCATTTGCAAGCAACCATCATGGGCGTGAGATCTTGCCAATTGTCCACAGTGATCCAGTTTGTGGAGCTGCAGAAACGCAGCAAGTCCATGAGAAAATGTAGCCATAACCTCATTGATGTGATTATTGCGGACTTTGTTCTCTTTGGAAAGGGACGAATCTTGTTCTTGTGAGGATGAAGATTGCAGATGTTGGTGATGAAGCCTTGTGGTCCACTTTTGTCACATCACCATTTTATGAATCTTATTCTTGCTCTCAGTGCTACACACCTCTGCAACCAACAAACTCAATGAAAACGGGTGGCACAGTGGTGCAGAGGTACAGTTGCTGCCTCATAGCGCCAGAGACACGGGTTTGGTCTTGACTATGGGCGCTGTATGTGTGGAGTTTGTACCTTCTCCCTGTGACCGCGTGCATTTTCTCCATGTGCTCTGGTTTCCTCCCACACTCCAAAGAAGTGTAGGCTTGTATGTTAATTGCCTTCTGCAAAATTGTCCCTAGCGTGTAGGATAGAACTAATGGGAATGAATGATCGCTGGTCAGCATGGGCTCGATGGGTCGAAGAGCCTGTTTCCACGCTGTATCTCTAAATTAAACTAAACTGTGCTCTCTGGTTCTTGATTCCCCTACCCTGGGTGAGAGACTCTAGGGTAGCCAAGCCAATTTACCTACAAATCTGTACGCCTTTGGAGTGTGGAACAAAACCCAAGATTTACTCTATCTATTCCCCTCATAATTTTATACATCAATAAAATCGTCCCTCAGCCTCTAGCGCTCCAAGGAACATAGCCAAGCAAGAAAGCAGTTGTTGACGACTCTGAGTGCAGCACAGTTTCTAAAATGCAATGGCAACTGGAAAGGGTGCAGAGAAGATTTACGAGGATGCTGCTAAGTCTTGGAGTTTGGATTGTCCAAACGCAGACAGGACGATCGTTTCGCTGAACACCTCCGCTCAGTCCGCCTTGGCCTAACCGTTCCCGCGGTTGCCAAACACACTAATTCCCCTTCCCATTCCCATACTGGCCTTTCTGTCCTGGGCCGCCTCCACTGTCAGAGTGAGACCCAACGCAAGTTGGAGAACAGCACCTCATATTTCGCTTGGGCAGCTCACACCCCAGTGGCATTAATATTGACTTCTCTAACATCAAGTAACCCTTGCATCCCCTCTCTCTTCATCCCTCCCTCCCTCACCCTAGTCATCGTACTAGTTTCACCATCGTCCTGTTGACTTTCACTGCCTGTATAACTCGTTATCACCCAGCCCACAGCCAACAATGGACCATTGTGGGCCCCACCTTTCCTTGATCATCATTGCTGGCTTTGATCTGTCTTTTTGTATATCTTTCATTCATTTGTTCCATGTAACTTTTCATATCTCTAGGTTCCCTTTCCCCGATTCTCAGTCTGGAGAACGGGCTCATCCCGAAATGTCACCTATTCCTATTCGCCAGAGATGCCGCCTCACCCACTGAGTTACTCCAGCTTTTTGTGTCTATCCTAGATCCTAGGATGGGACATAATAGACAATAGACAATAGACAATAGGTGCAAGAGTAGGCCATTCAGCCCTTCGAGCCAGCACTGCCATTCAATATGATCATGGTTGATCATCCACAATCAGTACCCAATTCCTGACTTCTCCCCATATCTCCTGACTATCTTTAAGAGCCCTATCTAGCTCTGTCTTGAAAGTATTCATAGAACCGGCGTCCATCGCCCTCTGAGGCAGAGAATTCCACACTCACAACGCTCTGTGTGAAAAAGTGTTTCCTCATCTCTGTTCTAAATGTCTTACCCCTTATTCTTAAACTGTGGTCCCTGGTTCTGGACTTCTCCAACATCGGGAAAATGTTTCCTGCCTCTAGCGTGTCCAAACCCTTAATAATCTTATATGTTTCAATAAGATCCTTCTAAATCCCAGAGTATACAAGCCCAGCCGCTCCATTCTCTCGGCATATGACAGCCCTGCCATCCCGGGAATTAACCTTGTGAACCTACACTGCACTCCCTCAATAGCAAGAATGCCCTTCCTCAAATTTGGAGAACAAAACTGCACACAATACTCCAGGTGTGGTCTCACTAGGGCTCTTTAAAACTGCAGGAGGTCCTCTTTGCTCCTATATTCAACTCCTCTTGTTATGAAGGCCAACATGCCATTCGCTTTCTTCACTGTCTGCTTTACCTGCATGCTTACTTTCATTGATTGATGAACAAGGACCCCCAGATCCCGTTCTACTTCCCCTTTTCCCAACTTGACACCAGTTAGATAATAATCGGCCTTGTTTATGAAGGAACGGCAGATGCTGGAAAAACGAAGGTAGACAAAAATGCTGGAGAAACTCAGCGGGTACGGCAGGAAATAGGCAATGTTTCTGGCCAAAACCCTTCTTCAGACTGATGTAGTGATGCGGGAAGTAGAAAGGAAGAACAGGAGCCAGAGGGCTGAGGGAGAGCTGACAAGGGGAGGAGACAGTGAGGGCTATCTGAAATTGGAGAAGTCAATGTTCATGCCGCTGGGGTGTAAACTGCCCAGGCAAAATATGAGATGCTGCTCCTCTAATTTCCAGTGTTCCTCACTCTGGCCATGGAGGAGGCCCAGGACAGAAAGGTCGGATTCGGAATGGGAGAGGGAGTTGAAGTGCTGAGCCACTGGGAGATCAGGTTGGTTAATGCAGACCGAGCGGAGGTGTTCGGTGAAGCCTCCGCTTGGTCTCACCGATGTAGATCAGCTGACATCTAGAGCAGCGGCTGCAATAGATGAGGTTGGAGGAGATGCAGGTGAACCTCTGTCGCACCTGGAACGACTGCTTGGGTCCTTCAATGGGGGAGGTAAATAATCTGCCTTCCTGTTTTTGCTATCAAGTGGATAACCTCACATTTATCACATTAAACTGCATCTGCCATAAGATGAGCGTAGGGGGTTGTGGTGATTTTGTATTGGGACCATTCTTCAGACTGAAGTGTAATTGAAACCAGGCCTTTTGGAACAAGAATAAATGAAAGTGCGGTCGGTATTGAGCAAAATACCAGACCACATGAATGACATGAATGTTGAGTTTACTCTCTGGAAGATTCCAATACTAACTTGGGGTGTTTGCACACACTGGGTGTGAATAGTGGCCACAAAGCTCACATGAATCTTGAACTGAAAACACAGTGCTGAAGGAACTCAGCGGATCAGGCAGCATCTGTGGCGGTAAACGGACAAACAATGTTTCAGGTCAGGACCCTTCTTCAGACTGATGGAATGGGGGGAGGGGAGGCTGGAGTGGGGGAGGAAGCTGGAAAAGAGATGTGTGCAGGACAAAACCTGGCAAGTAGAACACAGAGCATAGAGCAAAGAAAATAGAACAGTACAGGTCAAGAACAGGCCCTTCGGCCCACAATGTCAGTGCCGAACATGATGCCACGACCACCTCTCATCTGCCGGCATGTAATCCATATTCCTCCATTCCCTGCCTTTCCATGTGCCTATCCAAGAGTCTCCTAAACAACGCTCTTGTATCTGTTTCCACCACCAACCCTGGCAGCGTGTTCCAGGTGTCAACCACCCTCTGTGCAAAAAAACCTGCCCTGCACATCTCCTTTAAAGTTTGTCCACTAAGTTGTAGTAAGGGGAGAAAGCTGGATCAGATGTGGGGATGGGACAAAGTCTAGCCAGTGAAGGTAATTGTCAGCAGTTTATCAGTCAGTGCCTTGAGTCCATTGATGTAGGCTAAATATTTACGGCAGATGTTGGGGAAATTTAAACAAAAACATAGGCTGCTGCTTAGTAATTTACTGAAAGGCATAGATGAGAAGAGAAAGAGAGAGTTTAGTTTAGTTTAGAGATACAGCGCAGAAACAGGCCCTTCAGCCCACCGAGTCCGCAGCGACCAGCAATGCCCGCACATTAGCAGCATTCTACACACACTAGGGATAATTTACATTTATACCAAGCCAATTAACCAACAAACCTCTATGTCTTTGGAGTGTGGGAGGAAACCGTATATCCTGGAGAAAACGCACGTGGTCTCGGGGAGAACATACAAACTCCACCCAGACAGCAACCGTAGTCGGGATGGAACCCGGGTTTCTGACGCTGCAATGCTGTAAGGCGGCAACTCTACTACAGTGCCACCGTGCCACCCTTGTTTTGATGTGGGGAGTGGAACGGAGCTTTGTGCAGTTTTCACGTTCCCCCTGTGACCGCGTGGATTTCCTCCGGGTGCTCCAGACATCACGCCCGCTTCCTCTCTCAGCCCCACCATCCCCCCACAGTACTTCACTCAAGCCTCACTGCACCCACCCAGCCCTCACCCCTGTTGTGTGTTCACCATCCCCCCTGACCTCCCTCTTTCTGATATAGAGGCCTTACCTACAAAGAGTCTGAAGAAGGATCTTGACCGGAAATGTCACCTATCCATGTCCTCCAGAGATGCTGCCTGACCTGCTGCGTTACTCCAGCACTTTGAGTCATTTTGTGTCATAGGTTCATGTCATAGGAACAGAATTAGGCCATTTGTCCCATTGAGTCTACTCTGCCATTCAATCATGGCTGATCTATCTCTCCCTCGCAACCCCATTCTCCTGCCTTCTCCCAGTAGCCTTAGGCACCCTTACTAAATGAGATCCTATCAATCTCTGCCTTAAACTACCCAATGACAGCTTCCGCAGCTATCTGTGGCAATGAATTCCACAGATTCACCAACTAGAGAGCGGTCCTGACCTACCATCTATCTCATTGGAGATCCTCAGACTATCTTTAATCAGACTTTACTGGACTTTATCTTGCACTAAACATTATTCACATTATTCCCTTTATCCTGTATCTGTACACTGTGGATGGCTCGATTGTAATCATGTATTGTCTTTCCGCTGACTGGATAGCGCGCAGCAAAAAGTTTTTCACTGTACCTCGGTACATGTGACAATAAACTAAACTAAACTAAGACAAAACCCTCAGATGACAGAAATTCCTCATCTCCTACCTTAAGGCACATCTTTATACTCCGAGCCTTTATTCTGATTTAATAAATTGGTTCTATTACATACAGTAAACGCAAGAGGTCGGGTTGAGTTCTGCTGAGGTTTTTAGCTCCTTTTTCTTAGATGCTGCCAACTGCTGTTCCAAGTTGGCTCTTCATTTGGGCCTTGGGAATTCTGGCCGGCCCCTGCACAGAAGAGGTTAGCACATGGGGCCATTCCGAGGTACTGGAAGCAGCTGGGATGAGCGATGATTTTCTCTGGAATTGGACTGTCAAAACCCTGCAGGGTCTCTGAGGAATCAGGAGGAATACTTGCCAATTTCAGATCTTCCTGCATTGTGTATATGGAACGAGTTGCCAGATGAGGTGGGTGTGGCAGGTACTATAGTAACATTTAAAAGACATTTGGACAGCTACATTGTTAGGAAGCGTTTACAGGAATTTCAACCAAATGCGAATAACTCTGATGGGGCATCTTGGTTGGCATGGATGTTAGGCCGAAGGGCCTGTTTCAGTGCTGCGTGACTCTATGAAATAGGCCACGCAGTCCATCAAGTCCACAGTGACCATCGATCGCCCTTTCACACTAGTTCTCCATTATCCCACTTTCCCAATCACTCCCGACACACTTGGGGCAACCTCTGTTTCATAGGGGCCAATTAATATGCAAATTCGAACAACTTTAGAACATAGGAGGAAACTGGAGCACGAGAAAATCCACGCAGTCACGGGGAGAATGTGCAAACGACGCGGACAGCACCCGAGGTCAGGATCGAACCTGGGTCTCTGGTGCCGTGAGGCAGTAGCTCTTCCAGTTGTGCAACTTAAGGTGTCATGGAGTCATAGAGTGATGCAGTGTGGAAACAGGCCCTCCGGCCCAACCCTCCGGCCCAACACTGGCCAACATGTCCCATCTACACCAGTCCCACCTGCCTGCATTTGGTCCATATCCCTCCAAACCGGTCTTTGTTTAGATTACTCTCTTTACTCAGAGAGTGGTAGCTGTGTGGAATGAGTTCTTTACTCAGAGAGTGGTAGCTGTGTGGAATGAGCTCTTTACTCAGAGAGTGGTAGCTGTGTGGAATGAACTTCCAGTGAAGGTGGTGGAGGCAGGTTCGTTTTTATCATTTAAAAATAAATTGGATAGTTATATGGATGGGAAGGGAATGGAGGGTTATGGTCTGAGCGCAGGTATATGGGACTAGGGGAGATTATGTGTTCGGCACGGACTAGAAGGGTCGAGATGGCCTGTTTCCGTGCTGAAATTGTTATATGGTTATATGGTTATTACAAATCCGACCCAGTTCAACTAGGATGAACTTAGTTTTTAATGCCTCTTGCGTGGTGTATATATACAGTAACTTCACATTAAATACTGCCTGGCTACAATCCCAAAGATAACCACTGCAACATGTTTATTTAGCACATTGTTTGAGCGTTCTCTCCGTGACCGGGTGTTCCGTTTTCGTCGGATGTTCCTGTTTTCTCCCACATTCCAAAGACATACAGGTTTGAAAGTTAATTGGCTTTGGTAAAATTGTAAATTGTCCCTAGCGTGTATAATGGTGCTTGTGTGTAGGGTGATCGCTGGTCAGATGTACTCAGTGGGCCGAAGGACCTGATTCCACGCTGGATGTCTGAAGTCCAAAGTCTAAAGGGTCCCGAACCAAAACATTGCCTGTCCATTACCTCCACGGACGTTGCTTGACCCATTGAGTTTCTAAAGCACTTTGACTTGTGCTCACGATTCCAGCATCTGCAGTTCCTTGTGTCTATAGTTCTGCTGTAGTTTCATTTAACTTTTTGAAAACCTTTGCCGACTTTTGAAGTTTTTGACTTTTATTGTCTCTTCTGGTTTATTGCAAACATTTGTCGATTTTTGATTAGCAAAAATCTGCTCTTTCCAATCCTATTTCTTAACATGTAACCAACAACAGCTGGAGTATGTTTGCCTGCCATATCATAGCATGCTTCAATGCTATGATAATTCCGCCTGTAACCTTGAATGCTTCAGTTTAGCAACCCTGAGGCTTTAATTACCAAGACGCCAATAGTTGAAGTGGAATACTTGTACAGTGGATCAGCCTTGTTACTTGTCTGTCTGTAGTATAATTTCCATTATTAGGTGACTAGACATAGCTTCTATGAGGCCAGAACAATGACAGACACAGCACAGAATCGGCCCGTCATCCCACCATGTCCATTCCGACCAAAACGTCACACCTAAGTTAGACCCATTTGCCCATTTTTGTCTCATATCAATTTAATCAATTTTTTCCTCTATGGAGTTCTACACCAAATTTCAAGATGTGCGGGGCATGGTTTATACACAGAGGGTGGTGGGTGTCTGGAACATGCTGCCAGGGGTGGTGGTGGAGGCAGATAGGAGAGTGTTTTAGACAGGCACATGGATATGCAGACAATAAACAATAGACAATAGACAATAGGTGCAGGAGTAGGCCATTCGGCCCTTCGAGCCAGCACCGCCATTCAATGTGATCATGGCTGATCATCCCCAATCAGTACCCTGCTCCTGCCTTCTCCCCATATTCCCTGACTCTGCTATCCTTAAGAGCTCCATCTAGCTCTCTCTTGAAACATAGAAACATAGAAACATAGAAATTAGGTGCAGGAGTAGGCCATTCGGCCCTTCGAGCCTGCACCGCCATTCAATATGATCATGGCCGATCATCCAACTCAGTATCCCGTACCTGCCCTCTCTCCATACCCCCTGATCCCCTTAGCCACAAGGGCCACATCTAACTCCCTCTTAAATATAGCCAATGAACTGGCCTCAACTACCCTCTGTGGCAGAGAGTTCCAGAGATTCACCACTCTCTGTGTGAAAAAAGTTCTTCTCATCTCGGTTTTAAAGGATGTCCCCCTTATCCTTAAGCTGTGACCCTTTGTCCTGGACTTCCCTAACATCGGGAACAATCTTCCTGCATCTAGCCTGTCCAACCCCTTAAGAATTTTGTAAGTTTCTATAAGATCCCCTCTCAATCTCCTGAATTCTAGCGAGTATAAACCAAGTCTATCCAGTCTTTCTTCATAAGACAGTCCTGACATGCCAGGAATCAGTCTGGTGAACCGTCTCTGCACTCCCTCTATGGCAATAATGTCCTTCCTCAGATTTGGAGACCAAAACTGTACGCAATACTCCAGGTGTGGTCTCACCAATACCCTGTACAACTGCAGTAGAACCTCCCTGCTCCTATACTCAAATTCTTTTGCTATGAATGCTAACATACCATTCGCTTTCTTCACTGCCTGCTGCACCTCCATGCCTACTTTCAATGACTGGTGTACCATGACACCCAGGTCTCGCTGCATCTCCCCCTTTCCCAATCGGCCACCATTTAGATAATAGTCTGCTTTCCCGTTTTTGCCACCAAAATGGATAACCTCACATTTATCCACATTATACTGCATCTGCCAAAAATTTGCCCACTCACCCAGCCTATCCAAGTCACCTTGCAGTCTCCTAGCATCCTCCTCACAGCTAACACTGCCCCCCAGCTTAGTGTCATCCGCAAACTTGGAGATATTGCCTTCAAGATAATGCCTTCAAGAAAGTATCCAGAGAATGGATGGATATGGATCATGTGCAGGCAGAGGGGAAAAGCCCCTTCTCAAGTCAAGTCCTGACCTGAAACATCATCTGTCCATTCCCTCCACAGATGCTGCCTGACCCACTGAGTTCCTCCAGCACTTCGTGCTTTGCTCAAAATTCCAGCACCTGCAGATTCTTGTGTCTCCTTAAAGCCACGGCAGTTTACACAGCAAGCAATCCTCCAGAATGTTTTCTCATCAATCGTAGTGATAGAAAACTGGATCAGGGAAAGTTTGATAGTGTAACTTTAAGAGGACAAACTCTAAAATTGACAATCATATTCCATACTTGGGCCTTGCCTTTAGATGTACAACCTTTTATAACTCAGGATTACGGCATGGGCAAATTCAGGGCAAAATCATTTGTGAGCCACTACACACATAAAATCAACATGCCACTACTTTCTGGATTTTCAAATAAAATGCATTTTGGTCGACTTTTGTGATAAAGATTAAAAGATTGTATTTACAAGCTGTTTTGTGGGAAAATAAACAGATTACATGATAAACAAATATCGTCAGTGTGCAGCAGATGTTCTTTACAGCTGCGAGCGATTCATCATGTGGTTGACTGTCCATGACTAATATTATGTATTAGTTATTGGTCTTTGCTTCTTTCAGTTGGCATTATTCAGAAATGAAGAGTTTTTTAAATGCATTGCAACCTCTTTGTAGTGTGGCCGAATGTAATATTGGATACAAAAGCCTTGAGTCATAGAGGCATGGAGTCGAACATGCTGGAACCAGGCCCTTCAGCCCAACTTTCTCACGCCGACCAAGATCCCCCATCTCCATCCAATTTCTCCTTTGAGTTTCACACCTCACTATGTTTTTGCAGCTCCCTTCTGACCTTATCCTAAATCCTGACTCATATGTAAAACACAAATGCTGGACTAACTCAGCGGGTCAGGCAACATCTCTGGAGAATATGGGTAGGTGACGTTTCCAGTCAGGACCCTTCTTCAGACTCTCCTGACTTGATAGACTTTAGAGATACTGCATGGAAACAGGCCCTGCAGCCCACCAAGTCCGCGTCGATCAGCCACCTGTACACTAGCACTATCCTACACACTAGGGGCAATTTACAATCTACCAAAGACAAGTAACCCACAAACCTGTACGTCTTTGGAATGTGGGAGGAAACCGGAGCACCCGGAAAAATCCCATGTGGTCACTGGGAAAACGTACAGACTTCGTACAGACAGCACCTGTGGTCAGGATTGAACCCGTGTCTCTGGCGCTGTGAGGAGGCACTTCTACTGTTGTGCCACCATGCCACCCCAAAATATATATTCATGCGTTATGCCAACAAAGCTCAATGTAAGTTGAGGAAATACATAATTCGCTGGTTAGGGACTGTGGTGCAGAGGTAGAGCTACTGCCTTACAGTAGCAATGTTACAAAATTTTGAGATTTAAAAAATCAAGTCTGCAATTTATCCCATCAGATAAAGCATAACAATAAGTTTAATTTGACACCTAATTCACTTTCATATCTCAAGTAATAAAAAAGTTATGGCCATTTTCATACTCGGAAATTAGCATCTTGTTCCTTATTGATTTTCTATGGACATAACAAAAAAGCTGTGATCGAGGACAGTCAAAAGCCCATAACCTTCTTAAAAATTAAGTGAACTGAATGAAATTTTCAGTTATCTTAGATTGAACCATTCTGAAACAAATATAAAATAATCTTACTTGGATTACCTGAAAGTAAAGCATATAATTAGTTAGTTACCCAATTGTAGCTAATTTCAAACTTCAATTACTAGATCTAAACATCTATCCATTTCTTAATAAATGATTAACATTTTTAAATAGCCTAAGTGTCCAAATAATATTCACAAATAATTCACAATTAAACATGATTTTTAAATCTCATTTACATTAATTTATAGGCCAAATGGAAGGAATTTAGTGTTCAATTGCTGTAAATTAAAGTCAATTTAAATCGGCTTTCTAGTGGGTTCCTGTGAACGCGCTGGTTTAGAACGTTCACATTGCAGTGGATTTGTGCCCTCAAATGCCCAGAAAAATACTGCGGGATATAAAGAGCCCAAAATGAACTATTCGCTATAGAAAACTTTATATACAGGGTTCTTAAGAAGCCCCTTTTAATGTAAAAATAAGGTACATACCTTTAATTGTTTGCTTTATAAAACCCTGGGGCTGCGAGAGGTTGCGGGTTGAGAGAGTGATTTTTAAACTACTATAACTATTATACAAGGCCATAAAAACTAATAATACCTTTTGCGACGGGGTCTTTCAGCGATTTTCCGTTAATGATTTACTAGGCTGAACATTTTCGATTGCAACAGCCTAGTAAAAATCGCGTTTTAAACCCGCCCCCTCTAAACAGCGCCAAAATCGCGTACAAGGGGTGGGGCAGATTCTCAGACACGCTTCAGGTAGGTTTTGTAACATACCTACTTACAGCGCCAGAGACCAGGGTTCGATCCAAACTATGGGTGCTGTCTGTACAGAGTTTGTACATTCTCCCCGCGACCCGCATGGGTTTTCTCCGGGTGCTCCGATTTCCTCCACACTCCAAAGGCATCCAGGTTTTTAGGCTAATTGGATTGGTAAAAATTGTAAATTGCCCCTAGTGTGTGTAGGATAGAGTTATTGTGCGGGCATCGCTGGTCGGCGCGAACTCAGTGGGCTGAAGGGGGAAGTTATGTTGAACAATGGACAACGTGCTAAACTATATGAAGCTAAACTAGACTGCAAATGGGTGCAAGTGCAGATGGGACACAGAGAAAGGGGGAGTGGGGGGAGGAAAAGGGGGAGGGAGGGAGGAAGTGGAGGGCAGTTTAGGTTAGTTTGTTCTTCCCAGCAACCATCAGGTTCTTGAACACTGCACAACACAAACCTCAGCAACTGTGACCTTGTTATCTGTGATGGACTGGGCAACGTCGACCCATGTTGGTTGGCCCTTCTCTGCAGTCTCCTGCACTCTTGGGCTTTCATGTTACCCAACTAGGTAATGGTGCAAGAATCAGGCTCCAGGCTGCTGCTCACACACCGCGATTACAAGCACCTATTAACCATAACACAACACAACACTAACCACTACCGCAGCAACGATGATCTTCTATGGTCAATGGTAGACAAAAATGTTGGAGAAACTCAACGGGTGAGACAACATCTATGGAGCAAAGGAAATAGGCAACGTTTTGGGTCGAAACCCTTCTTCACACTGATGTTAGGGTGGGGGGCGGGGGGCGGGAGGAAGAAAGGAAGAGGAGGAGCCAGTGGGCTGAGGGAGAGCTGAGAAGGGGAGGAGAAAGGAGGGACTACCTGAAATTAGAGAAGTCAATGTTCATACTGCTGAGGCACAAACTGCCCAAGCGAAATATGAGGTGCAATTTGTGAATCTGTGGGATTATCTGTCATAGAAGGCAGTGGAGGCCAACTCACTGGATGTTTTCAAGAGAGAGTTAGATATAGCTCTTAGGGCTAATGGAATCAAGGGGTATAGGGAAACATCAGGAACAGGGGACTGATTTTGGATGATCAGACATAATCATATTGAATTGCAGTGCTGGCTCGAAGGCGCAGGCACCTATTTACTATGTTACTGTGTTCTATGTTATTATATATGTTATGTTATCAGGCAACTCTCACGAACTTGAGAGCGGTCCTGACCTCCTATCTACCTCATTGGAGACCCTTGGATTATGTTTAATTAGACTTTACTGGAATTTATCTTGCACTAAAAATGTCTTGAAATATGTACAGGTCTATTTTAATTGGACTTGATTCCCAAAGATAAATCAACAGCATATCACCTTTGAACTAACTTTAATCGGAATTTATCGTGCACTAAACATTATTCCCTTTATCCTGTATCTGAACACAGTGGGTGGCTCGATGTACAGTCTTTCCACTGACTGGACAGCACTCAAAAAAAAACTTTTCACAGGACATCGGTATGCGTGACAATAAAGTAAACTAAAGTAAACTAAATAAACTAATATATATTTATCTGTGTGTTATTGTGTTTATGGACCTGTTAAGCTGCAGCAAGCAAGAATATTTTTGTTCCGTTGCCGGTACATATGACAATTAAACACCCTTGACTCTTAACAGTTTATGGTGATAGAAGGGTCATTCACCTAATGGACAAAATGACACCATTTTTGCAGCAAGTTGTTACAATCTGAAGAGTAGCACTCAAAGGAGAAACAGATTCAAAAACTTGCAAAAGTCCGCTAAATGCTTTCAGGCAGTGCTTTTGTTTTGTGACTGTACCTGTCGTAGAGTACTAGCACCTCTAAAAAATGTTTTAAAATAGATTTTCAAATTAATTACATTTAATTTAATTTAATTTAATTTGAATTTCAACACTGCTCAAAAATGAGGCACTCAAAAATTGTCAAATATAAGTCTGGTAAATACTTCCAAGCAGTGTTTTTGTCTGTGATGGTATGAGCCGTATTGCATACCAGCACCTCAGTAGTTAAAAACTAGACATTCAAATACTTTAGTATTACAAAGAGGGTTCAAATGGTTCAAAGAGTATTTTATTGTCACGTGCACCAATTAACATACAGTGAAACTCAATTTACCATACAGTCATACCAGAAAAAGCAACAAGACACACAACTACATCAAAGTTAGCATAGACATCCACCACAGCGGATTCCCCACATTCCTCACTGTGATGGAAGGCAATAAAGTCCAATCTTCTTCAATCTTTATTCTCCTGCTGTCGAACCATCTGCAGTCTGGGCGTTTGAAGCTCCCGCAGCAGGTCATCGACGCCCCTACGTCAGGGCGATCGAAGTTCCCGCGATCAGGGCTGTTAAAGCTCCCGCGGGGTGGGCCAAGTTGGTCCCAAACCAAGGGACAGCGAGCTCCACGATGTTAAAGTCTGCAGGCCCGCGCGGTTGGAGCTCCCAAAGTCGATCCACAGCACGAGGTTGCCAGCTCCTCGATGTTAGGCCGCAGTGCGGACAGAGATACGATTCGGAAAAAAAAATGCATCTACGTCGAGGTAAGAGATTTAAAAATGTTTCCCCCAACCCCCCCTCACCCCTCACATAAAACAAAGCTAAGGAAACATTAAACATACATTTGACACATACTAAAAAACAACAGAAAAGGACTTGACACACTGTTTGAGAGGAAGGAAAGATGCTGACCTGCTTTCTATCCAAGTGTTGACTTTCCCCATTCTATAAACTCGCTTTCATGTCTCTTGCCCCGTATCATCAAACTTGCTTTGCCTTGAACTAATTCTGAGTCCTGATCAAAATTCACCTTGAAGGTTGATTCACTTTCTCACCTTATTCTACCTGACCTGCTAGGCAATTTCCAGCATTTACTGTTTTTACATGGGGCGGCACAGTGACACAGTGGCACAGCAGTAGAATCCGGAGTTTGATGCTGATTACGATGCTGTCTGTGGGGAGTTAATAGGTTCTCCATGCAACCGCTTGGATTTTCTCTGGCAGCTCTGGTTTCCTCCCACACTCCAAAGAAGTGAGGGTTTGTAGGTTAATTTGCTTCAGTAAAAATTGTATATTGTACCTGATATGCAGGATAGTGCTAATGTACGGGGTGATCGCTGGTTGGAGTGGACCGAAGGGCTTGTTTCCACGCTGTGTCTCTAAACTAAACTAAGCTAAAACTTGCCTGTTGGAGCCTCAGCTCAAAGTTGGAAGATGGTTTCATAAATATAAAACAGTACAGCACAGGACCAGGCCCTTCGGCCCACAATGTCCATGCCGACCACAATGCTGAGACCATCACATACCCGCCCGCACGTGATCCATGAACAAGGGGTCACAGTTTAAGGATAAGGGGGAAATCTTTTAGGACCGAGATGAGAAAGACATTTTTCACATCGAGAGTGGTGAATCTCTGGAACTCTCTGCCAGAGAAGGTAGTTGAGGCCAGTTCATTGGCTATATTTAAGAGGGAGTTAGATGTGACCTTTGTGGCTAATGGGATCAGGGGGGTATGGAGAGAAGGCAGGTACTGGATACTGAGTTGGATGATCAGCCATGATCATATTGAATGGCGGTACAGGCTCGAAGGGCCGAATGGCCTACTCATGCACCTATTTTCTATGTTTCTATGTCCCACCATTCCCAGTATATTTATGTGCCTATCCAAAAATCATTTAAACACCACTATTGCATCTGCCTCCACCACCACCCCTGGCAGCATGTTCCAGGCACCCAACACCCTCTGTATAAAAAAACCTGCCCCGCACATCTCCTTTAAACTTTGCCCCTCCAAATTCAAAGCTGTGATTTTCACCCTGGGAAAAAGGTTCTGACTATCTACGCCTCTCATAATTTTATATACTTCTATACTTTTCTATCAAGTTTCTAGAGAAAACGTTCCAAGGGAAAACAATCCAAGTTTGTCCAACTACTCCCTGCAGGGAATAATCCCGAATCCATACACTGACTTTGTTAATAGTTTGGCATCAGTCATTTTGGAATGTTTTTTCTCTAATTGGTTCTGATTATTACGTTCTGGGTTATTGTAGCACATACAAGTTCTTGACTCGCTTAGCTTGGCCATTGGTAGTAAACACATTTAATTGCAGATTATTAACACCAGAAGATAATAAACCAAGTTGAAAACTGCAGGAAAATTTGAGGAACTATAGCGTATCAACTTAAAACAGGCTGATAGGAAGATTATATCGCATGGGATCCAGGGAGAGCTAGCTAACTGGAGTCTGAAGAAGGGTCCTAACTCAAAACATCACCATTCCATGTTCACCACAGATGCTGCCTGACCCGCTGAGTTACTCCAGCACTTGTGACTTCTCTAATTGACCTCTCTAAATGGCCCCAGTTGTTTTCCCTTCAGCCACCAAGAGCGATTTTGTTGGTGAATGTACAGATGGCACTGGAGCTATGCTTAGTCATATAGTCATGGGTCGTAGAGTCATAGACTCGTACTGCATGGAAACAAGCCCTTCGGCCAAACTTGCCCGCACCGGCCAACATGTCCCAGCTACAGTAATCCCACTTGCTCTCGTTTTGCCCATATCCCTCCAAACCTGTCCTATCCATGCACCAGTCTAACTGGCAAATCTTTCCATCCACCCACTACCCTTTGTGTGAAAAAGTTATCCCTCAGATATCTATTAAATGTTTTCCCCTTCACCTTAAACCTATGTCCTCTATGTTCGCTGGTTCACCTACTCTGGGCAAGAGACTCTACCCGATCTATTCCTCTCATGATTTTATACACCTCTGTAAGATCACCCCTCATCCGCTTGCACTCCAAGGAATGAAGTCCCAGCCTACTCAACCTCTCCCTACAGCTCAGTCCCCCAAGTCCTAGCAACATCCTCGTAAATCTTCCCTGCATTCTTTCCAGCTTGACAACATCTTTCCTATAACACGGTGCCCAGAACTGAACACAATACTTTAAATGAGCCCTCACCAATGTCTTGAACAACCTCAACATGACCTCCCAACTTCTATACTCAATCTACGGGTGTAAGTGCTGAATAAGAGAAATGGTTATGATGGAAAAATCCAGCATTTGATAACATGAACACACTTCCTTTTTATTTCTGTTGAGTAACACAATCTGATACTTTTTTCATTAAAAATCGAGAACGTACAATTTAACGATTCTTAATTTAAACCAGAGGAACACAATACCTTACACATCAACAGCAAATGGTATACGTTCCTAGATGTGACTGTGGTTCTTATTTTTTACAGATATCAGATTAGTACTTAGGAAGGAACTTTATATTAAATACATATTTGTGGGGACATTTGGAAAGAAATTATAAGTAGTTTTTCACCACAGGAGGGGGAGAATACCAAAGTTTTATTGCTGGAAGAAAATATAGTGCTGATGCCTCAGTGACTAATCCACCCTTGGTTCTCAAGAAGGGTCCTTTCTCCAAACCTCGCCTGTCCATTCCTTCCACGGATGCTGCCAGACCCACTGAGTTCCTCCAGCACTTTGTGTTTTGCTCGAGATTCCAGCACCTGCAGTTCCTGATGTCTCTATTTTAGAGCAGCAGGGGATTTGACTTAAAGCCTAACCTGCTGTCGGTTTCCAGCTTTTTCTGTTTTCGGATTTTCAATGTCCGCAATTGATTTTTAAAATTTTAATTTGCATCACCTTATGTAATGTGGTATAACGGAAGCTTCCAGTCATATGTGGATTAAAAATGTTGGGTGGCACAGAGGCGCAGCGGTAGAGTTGCTGCCTTACAGCACCAGAGACCTGGGTTCGATACTGACTACGGTTGCTGTCTGTGGAGTTTGTACGTTCTCCATGTGACCACGTGGGTTTTCTCCGGGTGCTCCGGTTTCTACCTACGTTCCAAAGACGTGCGGGATTGTAGGTTCATCATAAGAACATAAGTGGTAGGAGTAGAATTAGGCCATTTGGCCCATCAAGTCTACTCTGCCATTCAATCATGGCTGATCCATCTCTTCCTCTTAACCCCATTCTGCTGACTTCTCCCCATAACCTCTGACACCTGTACTATTCAGGAATCTATCTCGGCCTTAAATATATCCACTGATTTTGCCTCCAAAGCATTCTGTGGCAAAGAATTCCACAGATTCATCACCCGCTGACTAAAGAAATTCCTCCTCATCTCCTTCATAAAAGACGTCCTTTAATTCTGAGGCCATGACCTCTAGTCTTAGACTCTTCCACTAATGGAGACATCCTCTCTACATCTACTCTTTCTAAGTAGATTAATTGGCTTCTGTAAATTCTCCCTAATGAGTGAACGGGTGGTCGATGGTCGGCACAGGCTCGGTGGGTAGAAAGGACTGTTTCCGTGCTGCATCTCTGAAGTCTAAAGTCTTAAATGGGGCCTCTCAGATGGTTGGCATGGTTCCTTGCACCCACCACACTCTGAGTGAATATGTTGGCCCTCGTGTTCCTATTAAATCTTTCCCCTCTCACCTTAAACTTTCCATGGCCCACTTTTCCAGTTCATCTACATTCTGCTATAAAAGCCACCCCTTGCCATTGATGATGGAGCAGCACGGTGGCGCAGCGCTAGAGTTGCTGCCTCACAGCGCCAAGGACCCGTGTTGGATCCTGACTATGGGTGCTGTCTGTACAGAGTTTATCTCCCTGTGACTGCGTGGGCTGAAGGGCCTGTTTACGAGCTCCATCTCTAATTACCCATCTAAAAAATACAGCTAGCCGCCAAGAGCAATACTGATTCATTGTGTGATCTACATGAGAACATTTTCCCAGTATATAATATGGAATGAAAGTATTATCAGCAAAAAAAAATCTACCCACTGTATCTGTGGAGAGATGTACTCTCTGAGGGAAATCTTCCCACTCTTAATGTAAGAAATCTTCCTACTTTGGTAGGAATGACAAGTGGGGAGGAAGAACGATTAGGAAAAGCTTATACTGTTCCTCTCGTGGTTTAATGCAAATAATTGACCTTCAAGTCTATGATTATCAAACTATAGAGTTGTGCTGGAAATTATGGAAATACGACAATTCTGTACAATTAAAATGTATAATATTATACCATTTTAGCTTAATGATAACATACAAAATCAACAGAGAACAGACAATAGACAATAGGTGCTGGAGTAGGCCATTTGGCCCTTTGAGCCAGCACCGCCATTCAATGTGATCATGGCTGATCATCCCCAATCAGTACCCCGTTCCTGCCTTCTCCCCATATCCCCTGACTCCGCTAACTTTAAGAGCTCTATCCAGCTCTCTCTTGAAAGTATCCAGAGAAAGTCAGAGTAATTTAATTTCTGTTTGCGAGAGCATTCAATTGGTTAATTAGGGTCATAGAGTCATACAGCATGGAAACAGGCCCTTCGGCCCAACTTGTCCACGCCAACCAACTAATTCAATCCTGCCTGCCAGTGCTTGGCCCATGTGTAGGAGGGAAATGCAGATGATGCTTTACACTGAAGATAGATACAAAATGCTGGGGTAACTCAGCAGGACAGGCAGCATCTCTGGAGAGAAGGAATGGGTGATGTTTCCAGTTGAGACCCTTCTTCGGACTGAGAGTCATGGGAGAGGGAGACACAGAGATATGAAAGGGTAAGGTGTGAAAACGAGATATCAAAGGCAACGAAGGTCAAAGTAAACATAGAATAGACCATTGTCCACTAGGGGAAGGTCGCACAGAGGCAGATAAAGATAACATTTAATCAGGAGGACAGTTGGACTGGTCGGAGAACGAGGATGGGGAGGGATGAAGAGAGAGGGAAAGCAAGGGTTGTTTCAAGTTAGAAAAATCAATGTTTATACCAGACAAATGTGCTGGAGAAACTCAGCGGGTGCAGCAGCATCTATGGAGCTAAGGAAATATGCAACGTTCCCCATCCTAGTTCTCCGACCAGTCCGAAAACCTTCTTCAATGTGTGTACTGCTGGGTTGTAAGCTGCCCAAGCGAAATATGATTTGCTGTTCCTCAAATTTGCATTGGGCCTCACTCTGACAGTGGAGGCTCAGAAAGGTCAGTGTGGGAATGGGAGGGGGAGCTAAAGTGATTAGCAACCGGGAGAGCATGTAGGTCTAGACAGACTGAGCGGAGACATTCAGCGAAACGATCGCTGAGCCTGCGCTTGGTCTCGCTGATGATGTCACATTTTCTCACCTTACCCTTCCATATCTCTGTGTCCCTCTCCCCTGAATCTCAGTCTCAACCCGAAGCGTTACCCATTCCTCCTATCCAGTGTTTGGCTCATATCCCTCTAAACCTTTCCTATCCAAATGTCAAATACCTGTCCAAATGACTTTGAAATGCTGTCACTCTACCTGCCTCAACTACCTCCTCTGGCAGCTCATTCCATACACCTACCACCCTCTGAGTAACCCCCGTCCCCCCCGACCCCCTCCCCACCTTAAACCAATAAGCGGGTGTTAAGGTCTAAAAACGTAAAGGTCTGAAGAAGGGTCCTGATCCCAAACAACTATTATTTCTGGAAGAACTTTGCTGTAAGGGTCTGAAGGAACCCAACCTGAAACATCACCTACCCATGTTCTCCAGAGATGCTGCCTGACCCGCTGAGTTCCTTCCAGCACTTTGCGTCCATCTATAGAAATCTCTGAATGGGCCCCACAGAGTCCTGGGATTTCCACTTTAATACGTCTCAACTGTGCCAACACCCTCTCTATCGTAACATTGCTCACAACGTCAACACTCTCATGCCTCAACATACCAGTTTCTACCCTCCACCAAGCGTTTCCACGGTAACAGGAAACATCTATACCTTTTTTTTCATGCAGCAGACAGGACTCAATAAAAAGGATGTTTATCCAATTTCTCGCTCCTCCAGATGTTTCACACCCCATAAGAAGACAAGAACGCTCCATTGAGTTTAGTTTGTTTTTGTCACATGCACAGGCCATACAATGGGAACCCTGTTCTGTGTGCTATCCAGCCAATGTACAGTCTGTGCATATCTCTGAAGATCTGTAGTGGGTCCAGCACATCGATGCGAGCGCAAAGAAAGCTCAGCAATGCCTCTACTTCCTCAGAAGACATAGAAACATAGAAAAATAGAAAATAGGTGCAGGAGTAGGCCATTCGGCTCTTCGAGCCTGCACCGCCATTCGATATGATCATGGCTGAACATCCAACTCAGTATCCTGTACCGGCCCTCTCTCCAAACCCCTGATCCCCTTAGCCACAAGGGCCACATCTAACTCCCTCCTAGATATAACCAATGAACTGGCCTCAACTACCTTCTGTGGCAGAGAATTTCACAGATTCACCACTCTCTGAGTGAAAAATATTTTTCTCATCTAGGTCCTAAAATACTTCCCCCTTATCTTTAAACTGTGACCCCTTGTTCTGGACTGTCCAACCCCTTAAGAATTTTGTACGTTTCTATAAGATCCCCCTTCAATCTTCTAAATTCTAGCGAGTACAAGCCGAGTCTATCCAGTCTTTCTTCATATGAAAGTCCTGACACCCCAGGAATCAGTCTGGTGAACCTTCTCTGTACTCCCTCTATGGCAAGAATTTCTTTCCTCAGATTAGGAGACCAAAACTGTATGCAATACTCCAAGTGTGGTCTCACCAATACCCTGTACAACTGCAGTAGAACCTCCCTGCTCCTATACTCAAATCATATAGAAACATAGAAACATAGAAATTAGGTGCAGGAGTCGGCCATTCGGCCCTTCGAGCCTGCACCGCCATTCAATCATGGCTGATCATCCAACTCAGTATCCCGTACCTGCCTTCTCTCCATACCCCCTGATCCCCTTAGCCACAAGGGCCACATCTAACTCCCTCTTAAATATAGCCAATGAACTGGCCTCAACTACCCTCTGTGGCAGAGAGTTCCAGAGATTCACCACTCTCTCTACTCTCAAAATCCTTTTGCTATGAATGCTAACATACCATTCGCTTTCTTCACTGCCTGCTGCACCTCCATGCCTACTTTCAATGACTGGTGTACCATGACACCCAGGTCTCGCTGCATCTCCCCTTTTCCTAATCGGCCACCATTTAGATAACAGTATACTTTCCTGTTTTTGCCACCAGAGTGGATAACCTCACATTTAAGACTGAGGAGATTCAGTATGTCGACCAGTACTATGACTTGGAGTGCAGGAGGCTGGAGGGTGTTCAGTCCCGTACAAAGCTTTTCAAAAAGGGGGGTGGCATGAGGGGGGGGTGCGGGCGGGCCTGAATGGCGGTGGGGGGTGGCGGCGCGATTTTTTTATTACTCTAGGGGGGAAAAAGGGGGGGGTGCGTTCCCACACTCCGCACCCCCCCTTCGGACGGCCATGTAGAGGTGTACAAAATTATGAGGGGAATCGATAGGGAGCATGCACAGAATCTTTCACCCAGGATCGGGGAATCAAGAACCAGAGGGCATAGGTTTAAGGTGAGAGGGGAAAGATTTAATAGAAATCTGAGGGGCAACCATTTCACAGAGAGTGTGGTGGGTGTAAGGAACGAACTGCCAGAAGAGGTAGTTGAGTACCTTTTCTCTTCAGATTACAGTATTACAGCTTTGGACACACAAGGACCTACAGATAGACACAAAAAGCTGGAGTAACTCAGGCAACATCTCTGGAGAAAAGGAATAGGTGACATTTCGGGTCATGACCCTTCTTTAGACTCTTCTGAACTGTAGATGCTGGTTTAAGAAAAAAAGCACACAAGTGCTGGAGTGACTCCAGGCAGGGAAGCAGCATCTCAGGAGAGGAGAAAGATTTAATAGGAACATGAGGGACAACCTTTTCACAAAGAGAGTGCCGGGTGTATGGAACAAGTTGTCGGAGGAGGTAGTTGAGGCAGGTTCTATACAGCATTTATAATTTCAGAAGATAGACACAAAAAGCTGGAGTAACTCAGCGTGACAGGCAGCATCTCTGGAGAGAAGGAATGGGTGATGTTTCGGGTCAAGACCCTTGAAGGGTCTCCATCTGTCTCCATCTCCATCACCATCTTTGATGTAGGTTCTTAGTTTTGTTTCATTCAATCAATGTTAGGTAATGACCTCCTAACCCATGTTGAAGGGGTGTGTAAGTTGCTCAACGGTGGAACAGGCGGAGGATTATGGCTGACCTTAGTGGAGCATCACAACGGCTGGGAAGGCGGATGAAAGCTGCAGCAGAAAAGGGTCTCCAGTCGTCTTGGACCCCATGCCACTGGATCCCGACCCAGATCTGTCAAGGACCATGTGGTGCCTGTCTGTGCACCAGTCTCCCCACGTTAAACAAAGTCACGCACTGGCGTTCTCCAACCCTGGAGACACCCATGGTCACCCATTACTAAGAAGAAGAACGTTGCTTGCATGCAGTGGCTGGTACATTTTGGGAAATAGCCCTTAGAACTATCCTTTTCACTTGCAAGATGTTATCTCTGGAGCTGGAGAGATGTGATGCCTTCTTCATTGGACTCAGAGAGTCATAGAGCTGTACAGCACAGAAACAGGCCATTCAGCCCACCTTGTCCATGCCAACCGAACAAGTTAGCATACTGGGCTAGTCCTATTTGCCTGACAATTATCCCATCCAAAGCCTTCCTATTCATATATCTGTCCAAATATCTTTAAAACTCATAATTGGTCCTATAGCTACTGTCTCTGGAACTGATGCGCTACAATGCTGAGAACTATATTCTGCACTCTGTATCTTCCTTCTTGTTCTAACTATTGTACTTGAGTTTGACTTGATTGTATTTATGTATAGTATTATCTGATCTGATTTGATAGCATGCAAAAGAAAGCTGCTCACTCTACCTTGGCACACAAGACAATCATAAATTTAAACCTAATATCCCTCTAATCCCTTTGTATCCATGTATCTGTCCAAATGTCTTTTAAAAGTCATAATTGCATCCTCTTCTATAGCTTCCTCTGGCAACTCATTCCAGATACACTCATCCCTAGAACACCTGGAAAAGAGACTCACCACGTCAGACTTCTATTGATAGACTACAGCTCTGCCATTAATACCATTATCCCATCCAAGCTCACCACCAAACACACGGGACTTGGTGTCAACGCTCATCTCTGCAACTTGATCCTCCACTTCCTGACCAACAGACCCCATCAATGAGGATGGGGGACAAATCATCCTCTACAATAACCCTTAACATGGGAACTCTGCAAGGGTGCGTTCTCAACCCCTTCTTTACTCCTTGTACACCCACGACCGTGCAGCCTTGTACAAATCTAATTCAATTTACAAATTCGCAGACTGCACCACCATTGTCGGCCAGATGTCAAATAATGATGAGACGGAGATCAGGAAGGAGATTGAGAACCTTGTGACCTGGTGTCGAGACAACAACCTTTCTCTCAAGGTCAGCAAGACGAAGGAGATAGTGACCAGGAAGTGAAGCGGTTCACAGACCCCAGTTTGCATTGACGGCACCGAAGTAGAGATGGTTGAAAGCTTCTAATTCCTAGAGTCAATATCACCAACAACGTCTCCTGGATCACCCATATTGAAGCAACGACCAAGAAAGCACACGGTGCCTCAACGTCCTTAGAAGGCTGAGGAAGTTTGGCATGTCCCCTACAACTTTCACCAACTTCTACAGATGTAACATAGAAAGCATTTTATCAGGATACATCACGGCTCGGTTTGGGAACAGCTCCATCCAAGACTCCAAGAAATTGCAGCGAATTGTGGACGCAGCCCAGACCATCACACAAACCAACCTCCCTTCCATTGATTCCATTTATATCCCATCTGCCTCGGCAAGGCCAGCAACACCTTCCGGTTTCTCGGTGTCCATATCGCTGCCGACATCTCCTGGACGGACAACACGACAGCGGTCATCAAGAAGGCTCAGCAGCGGCTGCACTTCCTGAGGGTCCTCAGGAAGCACAACCTGGACTCTAACCTGCTGCTGACCTTCTACCGCTCGTCCATCGAGAGCCTGCTGACATACTGCATTACAGCATGGTATGGCAGCTGCACCATGGCAGACAGGGAGAGGCTTCAGAGGGTAACCAGGACAGCGCAGAAGATCATTGGCTGCCCTCTCCCCTCCCTGATGGACATCTACACCTCCCGCTGCCTTAGCAGGGCAAAGAAGATCATCAAAGACAGCTCCCATCCTGCGTTTGGACTGTTCGACCTGCTGCCCTCTGGAAGGCGCTTTTGGGTGCATCAAATCCAGGACAAACAGACTCAGGAATAGTTGCTTTCCGAGAATTATATCTACCATAAATTCAAATTCACACATGCACTGACTACACCGCCCAACACGGACTTCCATCTGTATATATGTATATATGATATATGTATATATGTCCCCCCCCCCCATCTCCCTTCTGTTTTTTTTTTTTTTTTTTTCTGTTTCTTGTTTTTTGTGCTAAATTGTATGTATGCACTGAGTACGAGCAGCTTTCAGTTTCACTGTACATGTATAGTGACAATAAATGGCATATCGCATATCGCAACATAATCAAGGACAAGTTGCACCCTGGCCACTCCCTCTTCTCCCCTCTCCCATCAGGCAAAAGGTATAGAAATGTGAAAACGCACACCTGCAGATTCAGGGACAGTTTCTTCCCAGCTATTATCAGGCAACTGAATCATCCTACCACAACCAGAGAGCAGTGCTGAACTACTATCTACCTCATTGGTGACCCTCAGACTATCCTTGATCGGACTTTGTTGACTTTACCTTGCACTAAATGTTATTCCCTTATCATGTATCTATACACTGTAAATGGCTCGATTGTAATCATGCATTGTCTTTATGTTGACTGAATAGCAGGCAGCAAAAGCTTTTCACTGTACCTCGGTACATGTGACAATAAACTAAACTAAACTAAATACGGACTACCCTCTAAGTGAAAACGTTGCCCCTGAAGTCCCTCTTAAATCTATTTTCTCTCTTTGTAAGCCTGTGCCCTTTAGTTTTAGAATCCTCTACCCTGGTTACAGTGAGGATTGATATGTATGCTAATATTTCTGTTTGCTTTTAGAGAAAAAACATTTGTTTTAACTTTATTGCAAAATCACCACCTCCCTATGAACCCATGAAATCTTTAGAAATTATTATGAGAGCCTATCTGAAAAAATTATCGACCTGGTAAATTTATTAATTTCAGTAAAATTAGTCAATTTAGCCACTGTAAAAAAGTGTGCCTTTTCTCTCCAGATTACAGTATTTCAGCTTTGTTACCCATTGGACACACAAGGAACTGCAGACAGACACAAAAAGCTGGAGTAACTCAGCGGGTCAGACAGCATCTCTGGAGAAAAGGAATAGGTGACGTTTCAGGTCAAGACCCTTCTTCAGACTGCTCTGGTTCAGACTGGTTCAGGGAAAAAAGACACAAGTGCTGGAGTGACTCAGTAGGCCATGCAGCATTTCTGGCGAACATGGATAGGTGACGTTTCGGGTCGGGACCTTTCTTCAGTCTCATTTGCGGTTTATCTTTTATCTAAAGATAATTAATTTTAACTGCTGACACTTTGTCTATATGGTCATTTATCCCATTTCCTGTATTTACCCGAGACATTCTAGATTTCCCGAATTACGATGATCCAACGTGTTGGCAGCTTTGTAACATTTACCAGCACTCCCTGTGAAGAATTTGAAGATGTTTTCATAAACACTTCTCATGGTGAGTACACATGCTTTTATCTACACTACCCACACTAACCTCACCAAGAGAAGACACAGAGTGCTGGAGTAGCTCAGCGGGTCAGGCAGCTTCTCAGGAGAATATGGATAGATGACATTGCAGGCTGGGATCCTTCAAACTTGCAAGAATGCAGAGGAAAAGCGACGTAGCTGGTAGAGCCTCTACCTCACAGCACCAGAGATCTGGGTTCGATCCTGACCTCGGGTGCTGTCTGTGTGTGGAGTTTGCATGTTCTCTCTGTGACTGCGTGGGTTTCCTCCAGGTGGTCCGGTTTCCTCCCACATCCCAAAGACATGTGGGGTTGGCGGTTAATCGGCCCTCTGTAAACTGGCCCCAGTATGTAGGGAGTGGATGAGAAAGTGAGATAACTAAGAACTGGTGTGAATGGGTGATCGATGGTAGGCGTGGATTCATGGGGAAAAAGGACTTGTTTCCACACTGTATCGCTAAGCATCACGGTCTTGAAGACTACACAACACTAACCATTAACATAACCCAGCAACTATGACCTCCTGTGGATTTTGTTTTGGCTACTCTATGGACATTTGGCTTTGCATTGTTATTGTCTGGTTAGTTGATAATTAATTTATTGTATTATTAATGAATATACATTTATCTGCGTATTATCTAGTTTGTGCTGGATGGTTCAATTGCCTGATGACAGCCGGGAAGAAACTAGCTCTGAATCTGGAGGTGTGCATTTTCATGCTTCTATACCTCTTGCCTGGTGGAGAGAGGAGAAGAGGGAGTGACTGGTCCTTGAATATGTTTGTTCAATCAATCAATCAATCAACCAATCAATCAATCAATCAATCAACCAATCAATCAATCAATCAATCAATCAATCAGATTTATTCATCACATACACAATAAAGTGCAGTGAAATGAACTTGCCAGCAGTGGTACAATCAAAAAGAACACAAAAGAATACACAATAAAATTCAACACAAACATCCACCACAGCAATCTTCACTATGGTGGAAGGCGCAAAGTACGTTCAGTCCTCCTCCATTGTTCCCCCGTGTTCGGGGCCATAAATCTCCGCAGTCGCAGCTGCTGGCAGCCAGATGTATAGGTCCTCTCATCTGGAAGGTAAGTCCCAAATCGGTGCTTCCCTACTGAAGACCGCGGCTTCAGGATGTCGTAGGCTGCAGGCCAGTAGTCGGAGCTCTTCTCCTCCAAGGGTCCCCAACGAGGGATCCTAGGCTCCGGACGCCGCGCCCGCGGCTAGAAGGTGGCCTTGCCGAGGCAGCGTGAAATGTAGATGGTGTAAATGGAAAGGAAGTTGGTTTACGTGATGGTCTGGGCTACGCCAACAATTCTTTGCAATTTCTTGTGCTCTTGGATTGATCAGTTCCCAAACCACATTGTGATGCATTCTGATAAAAATGCTTTCTACAGCACATCTGTAGAAGTTGGTGGGAGTTGTAATGAGTTCTATGCCTTCTAAGGAAGTAAAGGCGTTGGTGTGCTTTCTTGGCCATCGCTTCGATATGGGTGATACAGGACAAGTTGCTGGTGATATTTACTCTGAGGAACTTAAAGCTTTAGACGAGTGGCCGGAGGGTGTGTTTCTGTCTTGTATGACTCTACAATGTGCAAAAAAGGAGTCTGCGAAGAACCTTTTCAAAAATCTAATGGTTAACAATCTCCTTCCACAAGCCTGTGCATCAAAGTACATTGTATGTTCCCATGAGCTCTTTCTCTCTCTATCTTCACTAGATCTACGTTCATAAGGTCCAGATGTACTGTGCCTGGAAATTGGCCTCGGATCAACCAAAAATAACTGGCAAAACTCAAAATCAATTATCAGTATTCCACACCCAGGCAGTTAAAAGGAAAGCCAATTTCATTACACAGGATCCCACCCACCCCCTGCACAAGTCTTTCCAACTTCTGCCATCAGGCCACCGATATAAAGTCCCCCTATCCAAGAAAAACATCCACAAAAACTCATTCATACCCATTGCCATAAACAGCTTAAATAAAAAATGAACAATGGACAAATTAACCCTGATGCATTGTCACTTTACACGTATCCACAACTTTTATCTTGTCTATTTTTACAGTTTTTAATCTTTATATTTGCTTTTAAGATCGATACACACTGTGTGTGCTCGCAGAAATCTGTGTTGTATGACTGCTTATCAGTACATTGTCCTGTCTGTATGTTGAGCCACGTCAAAGAAGATTTTCTGTCACGACAGACAATAAAGTTTTCTGAATCTGAATCTGAATTTAATACTTAACCTATAATGAATCTTTTGAGCACCAGGCATCTCATGTTACTGTAGTAAGCAAGTAGGATCACGATGGAGCATAAACTAAACCTTTTGGACAGATGTTCCCGTTGTGGCCTCCTGTACATCAGCGAGACCAAGTGTAGACTTGCGAACATTTCACTGAATACACGCTCGGTCCGCCAAGGCCTGTTGGATCTCCCGGTTGCCAACCATTTTAACTCTCCTTCCCATTCCCACATTGACCTTTCTGTCCTGGGCCTCCTCCATTGCCATTGCCAAACTGGGGGAACAGCACCTCATATTCCGTTTGGGTAGCTTACAAGCCAACGGTATGAATGTTGAATTCTCTCATTTTAAGCTATTTCTCCAAACACTCCTCAGCACACCGCTTCCTCCACCCTAGTCCTTTACCCAGTCCCATAGTTCACAACAATGTATCCTTCTTTGGATCACACCTTGCCTAGCCAACAATCGGCCTATTAGGTAATCACCCTGCCTGAGGTTAATGGCCCTGGGTTGTCCTAGTTTTTTCTTGCTTGCAGTTCCCCTCCCCCCCACCACTCCAGTCTGAAGAAGGGTCCCGGCCCAAAACATCACCTGTCCATGTTCTCCAGAGATGCTGCCTGACCTGCCAAATTACTCCAGCACTCTGTGTCTATCTTTGAGCCAGATATAAGTTCTTAGCGGTACAGTCAACTCAAAATCATCAGCAAAGTGAAGAAAGGTGCTAGAGATCTCCAGCAGTATTTGATCAGTGATCACTCTTCACCTTTGTCCAGTTTGGCTTGCAGTTAGGTACGTGGATATGCAGGGAATGGAAGGATTTGGATCACATGCAGGCAAAGGAGATTAGTGTAAGTTGGCATCATGTTCGGCACCGACAATGTGGGCTGAAGGGCCTGTTCCTGTGCTGTACTGTTCCATACAAAATGCTGGAGGAACTCTGGAGGGACTCAACATTGGTGGAGGGAATGGACAGACAACGTTTTAGGTCAGGTCCCTTCATCAGACATCTGTCCATTTCCTCGACAGGTGCTGCCTGATGCGCTGAGTTCCTCCAGCAGGAACAGGCCCTTCTGCCCACAGTCTCTGTGCTGTAGTAACACCTCAAGTAACTCTTGGTCAGCATGGACAAGTTGGGCTGAAGGGCCTGTTTCCTTGCTGTATGGCCCTGTGACACTAAGACTGGGTTTTTCAAAGCCCGATTTCTTTAATACTGACCTCGCAGAATGTGGACTATCAGTTAAATGTGGTACTTTTTATGATGTACATTTTGGTGCAGCTGGTAAAGCCACTGCCTCATAGCGCCAGAGACCTGGGTTCGATTCTGACCTCGGGTGCTGTCTGTACGGATTTTGCACGTTCTCCCTGTGACTGTGTGGGTTTCCTCCGGGTGCTCCGGTTTCCCCCCACATCCAAAAGGCGCACATGTTTGCAGGTTAATTGGCCTTCTGTAAATTGCCCCTCATGTGGAGGGAGTGGATGAGAAAATGGGTTAACACAGAACTGGCTGAAATGGGTTATCAATGTCTAGCATGGACTTGCTGGGTCGAAGAGCCTGTTTCCATGCTGTATCTTTCAATGATTCAAATGATGCAAAAAGCAAAAAGTATATTTTTCTGCTCACATGACGTACATTTATTACCAAAATTACTTTTCTCTGCAATAAAGACACTGGTTTGACTAATATAGTCCCATTCCAAGGCATGTTTCAAACCAACCCTCCAAACTTATGAACGGATATTTCTCTGGAATAAGGTGTTTATTATATAGATATTATTTAGATATTTCCCGAATAGGTTTAATATAAATCATTCCAGGAAACGTGTTATAACTCTCTCTGATTTGATTTGTAATTTGTTTGGTCAACTGCAACTAATAGCCCTGTCCCACGGTGCGAGTACATTCCAAGAGCTCTCCCGAGTTTAAAAAGAATCAAACTCGTGGTAAGCACGGAGAATGAACGTAGCGGGTACGTCAGAGCTCAGGGACATCTCTTAGTGGCTCGTAACGCTAACGGCAGGTACTCGGGAAGACTCGCTAACGGCAGGTAAGCACGGGAAGGCTCGTGAAGATTTTTCAACATGTTGAAAAATGTCCACGAGAGCCCCGAGTACCGACGAGTGGCCATTACCGTAAATCTCCGAGTTCGAATCAGGACAAACTCGGGAGAGCTCTTGGAATGAACTCCTACCATAGGACAGGGCTTTTAACTGTAAATGTCCGTGTGTATTAAAAAACTAATATTTATCATCTCCAGTCGTTGGAGGAAGTTCAAAGTATCGGTGTAATCTATTAGTGAAGTCTGCTTGCTACGTCAATGATGGAAACACCATCTACGTCTTTATAAAGAATTCCATCTCCAGAGAACAGTAAAGGATTGAAATATGTGCCTTTTCCACTCCAGTGGGAATGTGATCTTCCCCCAAAGAGGTTGTCAGGAATTTCCATCAGCTGTACAAACATTCTGCACCATTTCACAAGAGGAATTGAGACCCATCACATGTCTGAAGCATTTTGCTTTTAGCGCTGCCCCTCAAGATCAGTTCAACCGAAGGCTGTCTGAAAATAACATTGAGGTGCATAGAGAGTCGGGTGGGAGTCGGGACTAGGTGTTGGTGGGTGGAGAGTGGGTGTGACACTGTAAAGGGCCTGTCCCACTTGGGCGAACTAATCCGCAAGTTCAGAAGAGTTTGCCCCTCGACTCATACTCGCAGCATGGTCGACACGAGGTCCTAGGATGTCTTTGTAACTCTCCTTCATGCTCGAGAGTAGTCCCTGCGTACTCGTGGCCTCAGCTGGGTCGTGGTGTATTTTTCAACATGTTGAAAAATGCCCGCAAATTAAAAAAGGTCGCCATGAAAAAAAATCGATATTTTTTTTACTCGTACGTTTAGTCGAGGTAGGTCGTAGTAGGTCGGCATATTATTCATAGGAAATCGAAGGTAGTCGAAGGTAATCAAGGGTAGTCGAAGGTAGTCGTAGATAGTCTTTAACATAGACGAAGGGAGGTCGAAGGAGATCGAAGAAGGTTGTCTTCACTCCCCACTCTTCGGTGTCCAATTTTCCCGAATGCTAGTCGTAGCTGGTCTTCAATATAGTCGAAGGAGGTCTTCAACATGACAGTTTTTCAAACTCTTCTACACACTTCTAAACTCGCCAATTAGGTTGCCGCAGTGGGTCAGCCCCTTAACACGGCCACCCAGTTTCATAGAACAGTACATCACGGGAGCAGACCCTTCTGCCTGCAGTATCTGTGCCGAACATGGCGCCAAGTTAAATTATTCTCCTCTACCTGCATGTGATCCCTATCCCTTCATATCCATGTGCCTATCTAAATTCCTCTTAAACACCACTGTTATATCAGCCTCCACCACCACCACCACCCCTGGCAATGCGTTCCAGGCACCCACAGCCCACTGTGTAAAAAAACTTGCCCCGCACATCACATTTAAACTTTGCCCCTCTCACTTTAAAGCTGTGCCCTCTAATCATAGACTACCGGATGCTGCCTGGACTCCAGCACTTTGTGGCTGCTCAAGATTCCGGCATTTGCAGTCGCCTATCTTGCTTGGCTACCAGGAAAGTGATTTCTCACAAGGATACAGGATGTTCAGTGACTGAGCCTTGGGCACTGTCTGCGTGGAGTTTGCATGGTCTCCCTGTGACCGCCTGGGTTTCCTCCCACATCCCTAAGACCTGCGGGTTTGTAGGTTAATTAGCCCTCTGTAAATTGCCCCTTGAGTGCAGGGAGTGGATGGGAAAGTGGAATAACATAGAACTAGTGTGAACGGGTGATCAATGGTTGACCTGGACTCGGTGAGTTGAAGGGCCCGTTTCCATGCTGTATCTCTAAACTCTCTGAACCTAACTAAACCAATCATACCTCTAAGATTGTAGAGGAGATGGTGAGTGTTTTTTTGCTTGTATTCATGTACTGCACCCAGTTTCTACTTCTTTAAAAAGTGAATGTAATTAGTCTGGAGGATGGACCCGATCCAAACATCACCTATCCATGTTCTCCACAGATGGTCTTAAGTTCGTAGGTCATAGGAGCCGAATTAAACCATTTGGCCCATCAAGTCTACTCTGCCATTCAATTATGGCTGACATCACTCCCTCTCGACCGTATTCTCCTGCCTTCCCCCAATAACCTGCAACATCCGTATCCAATTTTGTGGCCTCCACTGCCGGCTCTGGCAATGAATTCCACAGATTCACCAAACTCTGGCAAAATAAATTCCTCCTCATCTCCTTTCTAAAGGTACGTCCTTTTATTCTGAGGCTGTGCCCTCTGGTCCTAGACTCTCGCACCAGTGGAAACATCCTCTCCACAGTCCTTTCACTATTCGGAAAGTTTCAATGAGAATTCCCTCATTCTTCCAAAAGATGCTGCCTTGACCTGCTAAGTTATTCCAGCACATTGTGTCTCTCTTTGCTTTGAGGCTGATAACTCGCTGAGCACATTTGATTAACTGCAGTTTGGGCTGTAAAATTAGTTTGTTGAACCTCCCTCAGACATGAACTATTATGTTGAGCTTCCAGTGTGTGTCTCTGTTCAGTTCCTCACTCACATGATGACACATGAATAGCCAAAATGTTTAACAGAGGTATTTCACTAAGTAAATAAGTAAAAACAAATCTTTTCACAAAGTAAATAACTAACAAAGGAGACTACAGAGAATGGTGGACACTGCCCGGTCCATAACAAGTACTGACCTACCCACCATCGAAAGGATGCACTGCCTCAAAACATCATCAAAGACCCACACCACCCTGGCCACGCTCTCATCTCGCTGTTACCATCGGGAAGAAGGTACAGGAGCCTGAAAACCGTGACCTCCAGGTTCAAGAACAGCTTCTTCCCAGCAACCATCAGGCTCCTGAACACTTCACCACATTAACCTCAGCAACTACAGTATGATCTTCTGTGGAATGTGTCTTTGGTTGCACTATGGACTTCAGTTTTGCACTATTGTGGTCTGGTGACAGTATTACTACTGATTCTGGCCTTTGTCCACCTAGTTGCTCATGAACCCTACCCCCCCCCCCCCCCCCCTCACCTGTATCCACCTATCACTCCTCCAGTTTGCACGTGGCCTCATTCTGGCAATGGGGGAGGCCCAGGATAGAAAAGTCAATGTGGGAATGGAAAGGGGAATTAAAATGGTTGGCAACTGAGAGTTCCAGCAGGCCTTAGTGGATCAAGCACAAGTGTTTGACAAAACAGTTGCAGTCTCGCCGATGTGCAGGAGGACACATAGAGAACACCAGATGCAGTAGATGAGGTTGGAGGAGGTAAATGTAAACTTCACCTGGAAGGACTGTCGGGGTCCCTGGATGGAGTTGAGGGGGGAGGTAAAGGGACAGGTGTTGCATTTCCTGCGGTTGAAGGGGAAAGTACCGGGGGAGGACATGATGATGGGATACGATACGATACGATAGAACTTTATTTATCCCAGGATGGAAATTGATCTGCCAACAGTCATGATACATGAAACATGAAATTAAAGTGACGAGTGGAAATGATTGGGGATGTGGAAGGGTTGGGGAGGGCAGGGGGGGGAGGGAAGGCAGAGGGGAGGCAGGGCAGTCAGTCTACCCCACAACAGAAGGGGGAGGAGTTGGGCAGTTGTGCAGATAGCCACATGGAAAAAGGATCTCCTGTGGAATTCTGTCCTGCATCTTGCTGGAAACCAGTCTGTTGCTGAAGGTGCTCCTACATGTTGGAGGTGGCAAAAATCTCAGAGGATGATGTGTTGGAAGCGGAGGCTGGTGGGGTGAAAGGTGAGGACCAGGGGAACTCTGACCTCATTTCATCTGGGGGGAGGGGGGGAGAGGGAGCGAGAGTGGAACCGCAGAACACAGAGAAAGCGTGGGTGATGGATCAATCTATGACAGCAGGGGGGAAACCACATTTATTAAAGAATGAGGAGTCTCCATATCCTAGAGTGGAAAGCATCATCTTGGGAACAGATGGTTGGGTAATGCAGTAATGCACGCACTTGTGGGATGTTGGTGTGGGTATGGGTGGAAGGGGGATATGATGAGACACAAACCCTGCCGGACACATGCAACTTGTTTATTCAAGTTAGACACAAAATACTGGATTAACTCAACGGGACAGGCGGCATTTCTGGAGAGAAGGAATGGGTGACGTTTCGGGTCGAGATCCTTCTTCACCCATTCCTTGCCTCCAGAGATGCTGCCTGTTGTAGGGGTTTTGCGTTTCCCTTGACTCCACTTCGGGCCCAACTGCCCGAGTTATTCTCTCCCTTGTAGTAGGGTCAAACGGCCACCACTCCACTCGAGCGGTTTCCAAGAGAGAGAATACAACAAAAGGGATTCCCCTAGGTTCTAGGCCTCAGAATTATGGTGGGATATGATAAAAAGGTTGAATTGACCAGAATGTGCTGATGAGAGAAAACAGAAACCAAGACGGACTCAAAGCAAGTCTAAAATTTACAGGCTTTATGAGATTTACAGGCAATGAGAAATCAAATCTCACCAACACTACATAATACGTGGCTAACCTTATGCTTTAATTTAAGACTATGGATGGAAAACTATCGGGCACGTCGTAAAACTTACTTTACACAATTTTACCCCCCTTTCCCCTTTATCTTCTCAACCCCTATCCTATTTCGGGAATTTCACCAGGTCACCAGGATACTCACAGCTAGGTCGATACAGTCCCACGAGCTGTCCAGCAGAGCAGAAAGTGAGAGTTCTGGCTTGACTCCTGTTTTTATACCTGCTTCCTTTGAAACCCCAGGTGGTCCTCTGGATAAAAGGGTTCTTTTGATGATTCCCAGTTTCGATCTGTCATGAACAATAGGCTTCCGATGATAAGGGGTTTGCTGATGTCAGATCCCTTAGCCCGATCGTTATCCCATCGCCTGGATGGGCTCCTATTGTCTCGATGGATGGGTCATCCAAGATGGTGATTGTGCTTGTGCTGGCCTGCTGAGGCTTTGTTCCTTCCAGGACAAGGGGTCACAGCTTAAGGATAAGGGGGAAATCCTTTAAAACCAAGATGAGAAGAACTTTTTTCACACAGAGAGTGGTGAATCTCTGGAACTCTCTGCCACAGAGGGTAGTTGAGGCCAGTTCATTGGCTATATTTAAGAGGGAGTTAGATGTGGCCCTTGTGGCTAAGGGGATCAGAGGGTATGGAGAGAAGGCAGGTACGGGATACTGAGTTGGATGATCAGCCATGATCATATTGAATGGCGGTGCAGGCTCGAAGGGCCGAATGGCCTACTCCTGCACCTAATTTCTGTATCTATGTTTCCTTTGTGTATCCAAGGTAATCTCGTTATCTCCGTCTCAGCCTTTCCTGTCCACACCATTTGCATAGTTGTGTGATGCCCAAGTCCACAGGCCAGACAGGTTTGAAACTTGAAACTGCTTCTTTCTATGGATTGGGGTTCTTTTTCCGTTGCAGCCAGCAAAACTGCTTTTAAAATATCCATGTCCTTATCCGAGTTCTTCCATAATTTTGGAGGATTTGCCCCAATAACTTACACTGTCCCGCTGGGTTACTCCAGTATTTTGTGCCAATCTTCGATTTAAACCAGCATCTGCAGTTCTTTCCTACACACACACATGGTCCCTACATGGCGCCGGGGAGATGGCAGCCCTGCAGGCAGTCTGTTCATTTTTTTTTCTTTTTTTTTTCTTTTTGTTATTTTTCCGTGCGTTAAAAGTTTTGTTTTAATGTTCTTCGGTTTGTTTTATGTGGGGGGAGGGGATTGTGGGAAACTTTTTATCAAGTTCCTACCTTCCCGGTGATGTGATCAATTTTCGGATCACATTCTCCGGGCTCTGCGGCCTTCCATCGATGAGCTGGAAGCCTCCTCGGACTGTCGTGAGCCCCACCGCGGGGCGCGTACTTAACATCCCTTGCCTGGGATCGCTCCCACCATGACAACCATGGACTTACCCTCTAGGGCTTGCAGTCTCGGGAGCGGCTAGTCGGGAGCTCCAACGCCGTGGAGGTCTGGGGTTGAGAGGGAAAGATAGATCAGCCATGATTGAATGGTGAGTAGACTTGTTGGGCCAAATGGCCTGATGCTGCTCCTGGAACATTACTTTATATCCCTCCATATCTATGTGCCTATCCAAAAGTCTCTTATCGTATCTGCCTCCACCACCACCCCTGACAGCACGTTCCTGGCACCAACAGGTAAAAAAACTTGCCCAGCACATCTCCTTTAAACATTGCCCCTCTCACCTTAAAGCTTTCCCCTCTCGTCTTTGAAACTTCTATCCTGGAGAAAAGGTTCTGAGTGTCTGCCTTATCTCTGCCTCTCATTGTGTTGTATCATTTCATATACTTCCAAGTATTTCAGCTTTCCACATGTTACTTGATTTGTCGAGACCAGCCCAGTGCAATACCTTTCGTTAGACATCTATCCAGCTGCCTAAACCCCCACCCCCATTCCCAACAGAACCATCCCTTCAGCAAAGGTTAGCAACGATAGACTTGCTCTCAAATCAGTAGCTTTGTTTGTTTGCTCATTTTGTCTATTTCAGCCACCGAGCATGGTATTTATTCATTTGAAATATTTATATTTGAACAGGCAACAGGAAGGCTGCTTTAATTAGATTATACAGAGCAGTCTAAAATCTAGGGCGGCACGGTGGCGCAGTTGCTGCCTCACAGCACCAGTGATCCTGGTTCAATCCCGACTATGGGTGCTGTCTGTACGGGGTTTGTTTATTGTCCCTGTGACTGCATGTGTTTCCTTTGGGTGCTCCAGTTTTCTCCCACAACCCAAAGACATGCAGGTTTGCAGGTTAATTGGCTTCTGTAAATTGTCCCTAGTGTGTAGGATGGAACTAGTATGAACAGCGTAGACTCGATGGGTGGGGGCGCTGCACTGGCAGCAGCCCTGTCAGCAGCGCGTTAGTTTTTTTCAACTTTTTTTATTTTTTTCGTATGTTTTGAAGTATGTTTTTAATGTTCCTTCGTGTGTTTTGTGTGGGGGGTGGTGTGGGGGGATGAGGGGGAAACCGTTTCGGTCGCCTCCTCCAAGGAGAGGCGACTTTTTCCAGGTCGCCTCCCCCGTGGCCTAACAGCGAGGATCGGCGCGGCCTTTCCCGGAGACGCGGTCGGGGCTCGGGGCTCCGGCGGCGGGTGCAGCGTGGACTGTCAGCACGGAGCTGGGGCTCGCTGGAGGGGAGCGCTCCGTTTCGTTGGCCCGCAGCAGACGGCAGCCTGAAGCCGCGGTCTGCACAGCTCCAGCTGGCGCGGCGTCTACAGCCCGGGATCCCTCGTGGGGGACCCGGGGGGAAGAAGAAGCTTCCACCGCCGGCCCGCGGCCGTCTTCTACCGCGAGTGCGGTATGGACTTAACATCACCCTGGAGGGGAGCTTCGACCGCCGGCCCTGCAGACTGCGGTGCTTATGGCTGCGACGTGAAGGGAACTTTAAATCTTCGGCCGCTGGCCTATGCCAACTAAAAGCTGCGGTCTCCGGTGGGGATGAGCCGACTCTGGACTTACCTGGACTTGAACCTTGTTCTTACCATCTGGACGCCCGCAGCGACTGCTGCGGAGGGTTGAGGTCCCGACCACGGGGGAAAATGGAGGAGGACTGGCCAAATTGTGTGCCTTCCACCACAGTGATGAATGCTGTGGTGGATGTTTATGTTAAAATTTTATTGTGTTTTGTGTGTTCTCTTTATCTTTGTATCGCTGCTGACATATCATTTCACTTGCACTTTTTGTGCAATGTGACAAATAAACCGTTGTATTGTATTGTATTGTATGGGCCGAAGGCTGTATTTCTAAAACTAAACTAAACTCCACAGTTATTTGAATTGAAAACAGAAACGGTGCTGAGAGAAAGGTCACTATATTAAAATAATTTGATGAATTTCCCACAGAGATGAGATGAAAGCTGTTGTTTAATGACGATTCCCCTTCCTTTGAAATTCAATTTCCGGTTTAATTTTAATCCACAGAAACAGCTTTCATCTGTACACAGATGAACACAGTCAAACATTCCTGGGTGCCACACAGAAGCGGTGTCAGTGGGGAAGTTGACACTAAGGCAAACAAGAGAGGCTCCAGCACAGCTGATCAAACGCAAGGGCAGATTCTTGCGGGAGAATTTGAAAGGAAAAGTAACAGCTGTGGAGGAAAGAAAAGTCCAGAGTGTGGAATACAGGAAAAACTTGGCAAGGACAGGGAGAAGTTTAACACCAAAGGAATAGTTCAGCTCAGTTCAGCTCAGTTCAGCTCAGTTCAGCTCAGTTCAGCTCAGTTCAGCTCAGCTCAGCTCAGCTCAGTTCCATTCCGTTCATCACACAAACCAAGCTCCCTTCCATTGACTCCATTAATACTCCACGCTGCCTCAACAAGACCACCAGCATAATCAAGGACTAGTCTCACCCCAGTCACTCCCTCTTCTCCTCTCTCCCATCAGGGGAGGTACAGGAGTGTGAAAACGCACACCTCCAGATTATTCCCAGCTGTAATCAGGCAACTAACCATCCTCTCACCAACTCGAGTGTGTTCCTGACCTCCCATCTAGCTTATAGGAGAACTTCGGATTATCCATAACCAGATTTTAATGGACTTTATCTTGCATTAAATGTTTATCCTGTATCTGTACACTGTGGACAGCACAATTGTAATCATGCTTAGTCTTTTCTCTGACTGGATAGCAGTCAACAAAAAGCTTTTCACTGTATCTCGATGCACGTGACAATAATAAACGGAACTAAACTGAGATGAAACTAAAATGTATGGAAGCCAAAGAGATGTGGAGATACACGAAATATGATGTGCAAGAGTTTAGGTTTAAGTTTATTATTGTCACGTGTACTGAGGTAGAGTGAAAAGCTTTGGTTTGCAAGCTATCCAGATCAGATAATACTATATGTAAATACAATCAAGTCAAACTCCAGTACAATAGGTAGAGCAAAGGGGAAGATACAGAGTGCAGAATATAGTTCTCAGCATTGTAGCACATCAGTTCCAGAGACAAAGTCCAATGTCCGCAATGGGTTAGAGGTGAATCGGACAGTACCCAGTACACAGAGAGTGGTGAATCTCTGGAACTTTCTGCCACAGAGGGTAGTTGAGGCCAGTTCATTGGCTATATTTAAGAGGGAGTTAGATGTAGCCCTTGTGGCCAAGGGGATCAGAGGGTATGGAGAGAAGGCAGGTACGGGATACTGAGTTGGATGATCAGCCATGATCATATTGAATGGCGGTGCAGGCTCGAAGGGCCGAATGGCCTACTCCTGCACCTAATTTCTATGTTTCTATGTTTACCCCAGCTTATGGAAGGACCGTTCAGAAGCCTGATAACAGAGGGGAGGAAACTGGGCACTCAGGTTTTGCATCGCCAACAGTCTGTCTGTCCCTTCCTTTGTTGTTTTTTAAGTATGTGTTTAATGTATGTTTTTAGTGTACGTCGATGGAAATGCAATTTTTTTCCATATTGTGTCTTTGTCCGCACTGCGGCCTAACATTGAGGAATTGGCGGCCTCTGCTGGAGACCGACTTCGGGGAGCTCCAACAGTGGGAGCCTGCGGACTTACCATCGTGGAGATGGCGATTCCTGTCGGGGATCGACCTCGTAGCTCCAACTGTGGGAGCCTGTGAACATCGTGGAGCTCGTGGTCCCTGGTTAGAGACCGACTTCGGTAACTCCAAGTTGCAGGAGCTTCTATCGCCCCGACGTGCGAGCTTTGATCAGCCTGACTGCGGCTGGTTCGACTGCCCCGACCGCGGGAGAATAAAGAGTGAAGAAGATTAGGCTTTATTGCCTTCCATTACAGTGAGGAATGTGGGGAATCCACTGTGGTGGATGTTTATGTTAACTTGTATGTAGTTGTGTGCCTTGTTGCATTTTTTTAGCATGGCTGCATGGTAATTTGAATTTCTCTGTACCTTAATTGGTGCACGTGACAATAAACTGACCTTTGAACCTTTGAACCTTTGATTTGAAAAGTTTTGTTTGTGTGCTATTCAGTCAGATCAGGTCATACTACATGTACACAAGTACAAGAGGTGGTGCAAAGAGAAAATACAGACCAGGTAATAAACAGCATCGTAATGTTACAGCCACAGAGAAAAAAGTGCAAGGTCCACAGTGAGGTAGGTTGGAAGATCAGGATTGCACCCTGCCTTATGCAAGGACCATTAAGTGGTCTGATAACAGAGGGGACGAAGCTTATCCTGACTAAATACATCCCACCATTAGCCTCGTCAGCTACTGCTAGTGTACAGGGTGTTTACTGATTAGTGATGAAAAGTATGTTAAATCTGCTTACTTAAGGATTAGTGATGGAATTCTAACATGTCGGTGCAGTGATTTGATATTTCTATTTCACGACAGATATCAGGAAGACATTATAAGTTATAGATCGGTTCAACACCTGGTGTTTTTACAAGAGAATCGAAGAAAACTGTTGAGGTGTTTTAGTTATTACCCCCAGAGTAAGATAACATTTCAAACATGTTGGCATGTCTGTACAAAAGAAAATATTTTTGCTAACCACTTTAACTCCCCTTCCCATTTCTATACTGACCTTTCCGACCTGTCCACACTGAAGGAACAGCACCTCATATTCCGCTTGGGCAGCTTGCAACCCAACGGTACGAATACTGAAGATAGACACAAAGTGCTGGAATAACTCAGAAGGTCAGGCAGCATCTGTGGAGAAAAAAAGATAGGTGCCGTTGCAACTAGAGACCCATTTGTTTGGAGACTGAATTGGAGAGAATTCAAGCGTTGAATTCTCCAATTTTAAACAACTCTGTACCTCCTCTCACCCCCCCCCCCCCCCCCACACCCATTACCCCCACTATCCCCCCCCCCCCCCTCCCCTTCCACCCTGGTTTCTCCTTCCAGATTTCAGCTATTTTGAAATTATTCTGGCTGTAAAAGTAACTCTTAAATTCACTTATAAAATTATGCATTGACATTCTAGCCAATAGATATGTCAAATTTCCATACAGATTGCAAACAATTTTATTTTTTATGTTCGTATATTAAAAATCAGACTGTTCTTGAATTGCAAGCTTTATTTCAGACCTTGTCAAGAAATTTGCCGGACATTCCTGGGAAATTTGTGGGGGTCCCCATGCAACTTTCCAGAAGGTGGGAACCCCTGAGTGAGCATGTGCAACAGCACAATGTTCAACCAACCAGAGAGGTGACAAGAAAATGTTTCGGACCATTGCTATAATTTTCTCTGCCTAGTGAAGTCTGGCAATGATAAACCTATGTAGACACATGGAGCCGCAGATGCTGGTTGATAAAAAAAGACACACAGTGCTGGAGTAACTCAGCAGGTTAGGCAGCATCGCTGGAGGACATGGATTGGGACAGTTTCATTTGGGGACCCTTCTTCAGACTGATTGTAGAGGAGAGAGTGAGAAGGAAAGCTGGAAGAGATGACAGATCAGGGCATAGTGTGGCAGGCAGTAGGTGAACAACATTTGGTCATCTGTGTACCAATGTCTCACAATACCACACCTCTAGTTATGGGGACATTCAGGGCAATCATTTGAACAGCAGATAGTAAGCTTTAAGTTTAGGTTTAATAGTGTCACGTGTAATGAGGCACAGTGAATAAATTAGTTTTGCATTCTAATCAATCAATTTAGATAATACTATACACAAACACAATCAAGTCAAACTCCAGAACAATAGGTAGAGCAAAGGGGAAGATACAGATTGCAGAATATAGTTCTCAGCATTGTAGTGCATCAGTTCCAGAGACAAAGTCCAATGTCCACAATGGGGTAGAGGTGAATCAGACAGTACCCCCCATTTATGGAAGAACCATTCAGATGCCTGATAACAGAGGGGAAGAAGCTGTTCCTGAATCTGGTGGGGCACAGTACTGTGCCTTCTGACAGACAGGAGCAGGGAGAAGAAGGAATGACCGGGGTGGGATAAGTCTTTGATTATGTTGGCTGTTTTTTGGAGGCAGGGTAAAGTGTAGATGGAGTCAGTGGTAGGGAGTTTGGTCTGTGTGATAGACTGGGCTGCATCCGCAATCTGCAATTTGAGCAGTACTGTTCCCAATACAATCTGTTTCTGGTAATTCAAGTTTTACGAATTCATTGAATCTATTTAAATGGATTGAATTTGATGGATTGAACTGTCCACGCTCTCATCTCACTACTACCATCGGGAAGAAGGTACAGGAGCCTGAAAACTGTGACCTCCAGGTTCAAGAACAGCTTCTTCCCAGCAACCATAGGGCTCTTGAACATTGCACAACACTAACCTCAGCAACTATGATCTTCCATGGACTGAGTCTTTGGTTGCACTACGGACTTCAGTTTTGCACTATTATGGGTATTAAGAACATTAATGTATTGTATTAAGATTATTACATATTTATCTATGTGTTATTACATTTTTCAGGCCAGTTATGTTGCAGCATGTAAGACGGTTATTGATTCATTCCATCCCCATCTTGAAGCACCTAGTTTTATCGTAAACGACTCGAAGTTTGAGACAGCTTCATGAGACAATCATTAAATGCCCATTTACATCTGACGATCTGGAAATTGCTGCCTGCTTTGCTCATCTCCATTCATCTAAAGTCATTCACCTAAGCCACCAGCCATTTGTGTAAATCTTTCCATCCATTCTGTTGTATTTTGTCCGACATCAAGTCCTGAATTTTGGTTTTAGTAAGAAACAGAATGTGCCTTTTCTGGATACAGATGAAGGAGGCAACGGGTACCGCAGCACAAACTCCATCTGTTACAACTTCATTCAACTCGTCATATTTAAGATGAAAACACATTGAGGCAATTTAGAAGAGACCAGGAAGATGGAATCCAGTTTAGTTTAGTTTAGTTTAGTTTAGTTTAGTTTAGTTTAGTTTAGTGTAGTTATACAGCATGGAAAAGAACCTGCGACCCGCTGAGCCCACACTGACCACCCATTCACACTAGTTCTATGTTATCCTACTTTCTCATCCACTCAGTATACACTAGAGGCAATTTACAGAAGCTAAGTAACCTACAAACCTGTACATCTTTGGGATGTGGGAGGAAACCGGAGCACCCAGAGGAAACCCATGCAGCCACTGGGAGAACGTGCAAACTCAATAATGACAGCACCCGAGGTCAGGATCGAACCTGGATCTCTGGCACTGCGAAGTAGCAGTTCTACCCGCTGTGCCACTGTGTTAAAGGGAATATGGTGACATTTAATCCATTGATTTATTCCTGATTTTCAATATTTGTTCAAAAGATTGGGTGAAGCTGTTCAACCAATTATAAAATAATTGCTTCCCTGCCTGTCATCCTAAAATATCTTCCATGACCATTGCATTAGGTTTGATACAACGTTAAACTCATTTCAGATGTGTGCTTCCTGGGAATCTCATTTCCTGGCATTTTGGCAGAGAAACTATGATGCCCAATGAATCCTGGACACTCATGAAAGAGCAGTGGTCCCTTTTGTACCACTTCTCTGAAAGAAGGAAGTGATATATTATATAGCCAGAACCTACATATTTTCCACACTATCCCGTGTAGATATTCTGGATTTTTTACACTCATACTGGAGCCTGCCTGAACTTCTCTGTGGACTGGAGACTTTAGCCTGACAGACTGTCTTAAGAAGAGCCACTGCCTCTCAGTGCCAGGAACTTGTGTTGTTCGATCCTGTTCCCGGTGCTGTCTGTGTTGAGTTTGCATGTTCTCCCTGTGAGAATCTCAGGGGAGGATGGATAGATGTTTCGTTCGAGACTCTTCCTCAGTACCATTTCAGTAAACTACTTTATTACAGTTTAGTTTAGTGGAAACAACGTGGAAACAGGCCATTCGGCCCACCGGGTCCGCGCTGACCAGCGATCACCCATACACTAGTTCTATCCTACACACTGGGGGCTATTTACAGAGACAATGAACCAACAAACCCACACTTCTTTGGAGTGTGCAAGTAAACTGGAGCACCCAGAGTAAACCCATACAGGTCATGGGGAGAACGTGCAAACTCCGTACAGACAGCAACCAAAGTCAGGATTGAACCTGGGTCTCTGGTGCTGTAAGGTAGCAACTCTACCACTGCACCACTGCTCCACCTGTGAAAACATGATTTTCACTGACGTCAAACTATGGTTCCGACCCAAAATATCGTCTGTCCATTCCCTCCACAGAAGCTGCCTGACCCACCGAGTTCCTCCAGCACTTTGTATTTTCTCCCACTACTGTCTCTGCCTTTCCCCCACTCATACGGCATTGACCTGGTAACAATGTATGTGTGGGGGTGTGCGAGCATTGAGGTGACAGATTGTGGTGACACACCGCAGACAGGAACATGCAGGAAGCCTGTTACACCTGAGTTTTCTAACTTACCTGCATTGTAGAGGCACACAACACCACGGAGGACAGAGGCACAAGGAACCACAGATGTTGGGACCTTGAGCAAAACACAAAGTGCTGGAGGAACTCAGCAGGTCAGGCAGCATCTGTGGAGGGAATGGGACCCTTCAGGTCGGGACCCTTCTTCAGACTGATGGAATGGGGGGGAGAAAGCTGGAACAGAGAGGTGGGGGTGGGACAAAGCCTGGTGAGTGATAGGTGGATACAGGTGTGGGGGGGTCCAGGTGTACTAATCAGGAATTAGTTTTAGTTTAGTTTAGTGATACAATGCGGAAACAGGCCCTTCGGCCCTCCGAGTCCACACCAACCAGTGATCCCGGCAACACTATCCTACTCTCACTAGGAACAATTTACAATTTTACCAAGCCAATTAACCTACGAACCTGTATGTCTTTGGAATGTGGGAGGAAACTAGGGATCCCACTGAAAACCCACGCAGGTCATGGGAAGAACGTACAAACTCCGTACAGACAGCACCTGTAGTCAGGATTGAACCTGGGTCTCTGGCGCTGTAAGGCAGCATCTCTACCGCTGAACCACCGTGCCACCCTCAGTGATCAGCTGGAGGCTAAAGGAACTGCAGACGCTGGAACCTTGCGCAAAACACCAAGTACTGGAGGAACTATGTGGGTCAGGCAGCCTCTGTGAAGGGAATGGACGAATAATATTATTTTATTCACTGTCAATGCAAACACAAATTGAAATATTATGGACACAGTTGATTTAAAGTTAAGGGATCATAATAATGGATTAAAAAGTATAATGGAATATTTGTGCTTTGCAGCACATAATTCCATTATTGGCAGTGAAAAATAAAATCTGCTCAAAACCTGTTTGCTATTACGGCATACTTATGAAATAATCCGCCTGCACATAAGTTATACAAAATTGACAGTCATTTCAATGAATCAGGAAAATAGATGTCCTGTCTAACTATCTCTATGGATCTGCTCTACAAATGCTTATTAGAGTCATGTTCATAAGTGATAGGAGCGGAATTAGGCCATTCAGCCCATCAGATACACTCCGCCATTCAATCATGGCTGATATTTCTTTCCCTCTTGATCCCAATAGATATTAAATAATATTTTTCTCTAAGGAAACAATGAACTGGCAATCAACAACATAAGCAGAAAAAAAATATGTAAAGAAATGAAATTCTTGCTATTCTTCATCAAATTTACAGCACTGTTTTGTATAAAATTAGGAAGCCTTTCTGAATTACTTCCCCAAGATTGGCATGACATTTGTGGTTAAATGTATCAAAAATATGGTAGAATTCAGTGATTCAGAATCAGCTGGCATGCCACGAATCTAAGACCTTTATACATTTTAAACATAGATGTTAATGTCTATTTCCATACAGTGTAATAACGCCAATCATACTTACTGTATGTTCATCATAGGTAGAAATGAATATTATGATCGAGGTTCGAGGGGTTATAGATGTGTACAGCATGGAAACAGGCCCCAGTCCTCACTGCACATCTATCTACACTTACCCCTTAACTGTGCCCCCCTCTCCCTTAGTCTGAAGAAGGGTCTCGACCCAAAATGTCACCCATTCCTTCTCTCCAGAGATGCTGCCTATTCCGCTGAGTTACTCCAGCATTTTGTGTCTATCTTTAATCTACACTAATAATTTAGTTTAGCTTAGTTTAGTTTAGAGATACAGCATGAAAAGAGGCCATTTGGCCCACAGAGTCCGCACTGACCAATGTTCACTCCGTACATTAATTCTATCCTACACTCTCAGGATGATTTACAAAAGCCTATTGACCTACAAACCCGCACATCTTTGGGATGTGGATGGAAACCGGAGCACCCGGAGGAAACCCACGCAGTCACAGGGAGATCATGCAAACTCCACACAGCATCCAAGGTCAGGATCAAACCTGGGTCTCTGGCGCTGTGAGGCAGCAGCTCTACCCACTGCACCACAGTGCCGTCCTACATTCATACTTTTTGTAAAGTTCTTCCCAGATCCCCTCACGTCATTCCAGATTCTACCCCAATCCCATGCGCTAGGAGCAGTTGAAATCAAGTTAAAAGTGTTTAATTGTCAAATGTACCAACAATAGAACAATTAAATTCTTGCGGCGCTTAACAGGCCAAACATCCGAATACCTGGATAAATATAAGATAATTGTTTAAAAAAAATACAATAAACTAATTACAGTGGCACTGATCCATCTGGAAAAGCAGAGACGAGGAACTGCAGATGGTGCTTTACAAAAATAGACATAAAGTGGTGGAGTAACATAATGGGTCAAACAACATCCCTGGAGAACATGGATAGGTGACGCTTCGGGTCGGGATCCTTCTTCAGACTGAAGGCCCTTCTCAAATCTGAAGAAGGGTCTTGATTCCCCCACCCTTGTAAAAAGACTGTATCTATTCCTGTGTTTAAGAAGGAACTGCAGATGCTGGAAAATCGAAGGTACACAAAAATGCTGGAGAAACTCAGTGGGTGCAGCAGCATCTATGGAGCGAAGGAAATAGGCAACGTTTCTGCCCGAAACGTTGCCTATTTCCTTCGCTCCATAGATGCTGCTGCACCCGCTGAGTTTCTCCAGCATTTTTGTGGGCCTGTATCTATTCCTCATGATTTAAATAACCTGAAAACCGTGACCTCCAGGTTCAAGAACAGCTTCTTCCCAGCAACCATCAGGCTCTTGAACACTCCACTGCACTGACCTCAGCAACTGTGATCTTCTATGGACTGTGTCCTTGCTTGCACTATGGACTTCAGTTTTGCAGTGTCATAGTCTGGTTACTTGTTATTTATGAATATATAAATTTATTGTATTTTTGATTATTGTTTGTTTATTTATATGTTATTGCATTAATGGGCCGATAAAAGTGCAGCAAATTGCCACGATAGTTAACAGTTAAACACTATTGAAAAAATGACACAAAGTGCTGGAGGGTCTTCTGAGGGTCAGGCAGCATCTCTGGAGAACATGGGTAGGTGACGTTTTGGGTCGGGACCCTTCTTCTGTCCCCAGACGTCACCTCTCCAAGTTCTCCAAAGATGCTGCCTGACCTGCTGAGTTACTCCAGTATTTTTTTTTTTTTTTTTGTAAATTGGCATCTACAATTCTTTGTATCTACTTGACTCGTGACTCTTTTGATTAGTCAGGATGCTTTATCCTATTGACTTGACCATAAATCCACATGCATATATTATTACTAAAATTCTTCTCATGTTTGTGTGTGTGTGTGTGTGTGTGTGTGTTGTTGTTGCGTGTTGTGTGTGTGTGTGTGTTGTGTGTCATCTGGGCACAATCTGGTTAACTACTATTTTCTTCCAAACGCTAGGCCAAAGCCTTCCCATTTTCTCAGATTATACTCACATTTTTCCTGTCGAGGTGCCAAACATCTTCCCGCCACATTCCCACCTATATTTCCGAACTTTTTAATCATTTAAAGTTTTAAAACCAGCCCGAAAACGCACCCATTCCAGACAGAAAACCCCGAGTGAGGCAGGACGGGACACTCCGGGAGGGCGGACAACTCCAGCGCTCGTGCGGCTACTGCTGTTGCCCGCCACCTGGTGGTGAGGGTGGAGCCCGCGGGCCCTGGGCTGGAGCGGAGCCTGTTGCTCGAGCTGGAGTGCGATCCAAGCCCGGGGCTTGGGATGGGGTCGTGACCGGGGCCGAGAAAGAAGCCGCCGGTGGAACCAAGGACAAGCCTGGGTCCAAGGTCAGGGATGGTGAAGTCGGAACCTGCACTGGAGCCCAGGCGGCAGTGCCCAAGCGGTCAGCTGGAGGCTGCCGCTGGAACCAAGGACAAGCCTGGGTCCACAGCCAGGGCCGGGTCGAGTACGAGAACCAGGCCGAGTTCCAGGCCCTGGTGCTGCTCTATGACCTGGGTAGGGCCTGGGGCAGGGAATGGGAGTGAGGGGAGGAGGATGAGGGAAATTAGGAGGAGGGAGATGGGGTAGGGTCTCTACCCCCCTCCCTCTTCGGCCCTCTCCCTCTCTACCACCTCCCCCTCCCTCTCTACACCCTCCCCCTCCCCCTCTCACTACCCCTCCCCCTCCCTCTCTACACCCTCCATCCACTCTCTATCCCCTCCCCCTACCTCACTACCCCCCCCCCCTCACCTCTCTACTCCCTCCCTCTACCTCTCTACCCCCCCCCCTCCCCCCCTAGCTCTACCCTCTCCCCCCTCCCTCTCTACACCCTCCATCTCACTCTCTACCCCCCCCTCCCCCTCCCTCTCTACCCCCCCTCGCCTCCCCCTACCTCACTACCCCCTCCCCTCCCTCTCTCTCTCTCCCCCTCCCCCTCTACCTCTCTACCCCCCTCCCCTCCCCTAACTCTCTACCCTCTCCCCCTCCTCTATACTCCCCTCCCTCTCCCTCTCTACCCACCTCCCTCTCCCTCTCTATCCTCCTTCTCTACACCCCTCCCTCTCTACCCCCCCTCCCTCTCTACCCCCCTCCCCCCCCTACCCCCCCCCCCCCCCTCCCTCTCTCCGGAGTGGTGATTATTGGGACCTATGGGCGAGAGGTGGGCAGAGGGGCGAGTGAAGTTCCCATAGTGCGTTCGGCCGAACGCACTACTCTCTGCAGAGCCTTCTTGTCCTGGGCAGACCAATTCCCAAACCAGATTGTAATGTTTCCGGAAAAGATGCTTTCCACCGCCACTGAGTAGAAGCACTGGAGGATCCTCGGAGACACTCTGAATTTCCTCAATTGCCTGAGGTGGTAAAGGCGCTGCCTTGCCTTATCACGAGTGCTGCGACGTGTGATGTCCATGTCATATCCTCAGAGATGTGGACTCCCAGATATTTAAAGCAGTTCACCCTATCCACAGGATCCCCATTTATCCTCAATGGAGTGTACGTCCTCGGATGATGTGCCCTCCTAAAATCCACGATCAGCTCCTTAGTTTTTTTGATGTTCAAGAGGAGGCTGTTGTCCTGACACCAGAGTGCCAGATCAGCCACCTCCTCCCGGTAGGCCTTCTCATCGTTGTCTGAGATCAGGCCCACCACCACAGTGTCATCAGCAAACTTAATTATTGAGTTGGAGCTGAACCTAGCCACACAGTCATGTGTGTACAGGGAGTACAGTAGGGGGCTGAGGACGCAACCCTGGGGCGATCCTGTGCTCAGGGTGAAGGACTCCGATGTATTCCCTCCCATCTTGACTACCTGGGGCCTGGCGGTGAGAAAGTCCAGGGCCCAGGCACACAGGGGGGGTGTTGAGCCCTAATTCCCGGCCAGTCTGGTGGGGACTATCATGTTGAAGGTTGAACTGAAGTCAATGAACACTTTCCTTATTTACTGCCATTAAGTTCAAAGTGCTTATGTCAAACCGAAGACTTAGCTTCATCGGCAGTTGCAATTACAATATGAACATGTGCTTTTCCCTGAAATCCATAGACATAATATATCAAGCACTAGGACTTCCAAAACACTGTACATATGGAACAACTTAGCACACAGATGAGCAAAGAGATTCCATTTGGTTTTATGTGATTTATTTCCACTGAGCATCAAGTATTGTCTCTGCAGGTACTATAATATTATTTAATGGATTCCATCCAAAAGAACCACAATTTATTATGATGTATTGCAAAGAGGTTTGCTTTGTGAAATTTATTCAGAATCTGTTCCTGTTAAACATAAGATTGCTTATTGCTGACCTTTAAGCTCAAACCAGTTCCATTTATGTAATTTGTCCTCCGAATTAAAAACAATCCAGTCCTGTTCTACACATGTACAACAGTACAGCACAGGAACAGGCCTGTCAGCCCACAATGTCTGTGCCAGACATGATGCCAAGTTATACTAAACTCCGCTGCCTGCCCGTGATCCATATCCCCTCATTCCACGCATGGCGGTCTACGTAGGGTTGCCAACAGTGCCTTATATAATGGGGCATCCCTTATATTGGGCCAAATTGGTTTATCCCATACGGGACCGCCCTTGTCCCATATTTGACTGCTACTAGCAGCTGCTCCTCAACTTATGGGTTTACCTTCCGATAAACCCATCGTAAATCAAAAATATCGTACGTGGAAAATGCATTTAATACTCTAACCTACCATCACCAGAGTGTTCAGGGTTGGACAGCCAAGCGCTCATGGGTTTTCATTCTCTGGGTTAGTTTCTCCTCTCCCCCTCCTTCTCTCTCCTATTCATTTCTCGGCCTCTGGGAGTGTTTTTAATTTCCACGTTTTAATAATGAAATCTCTTTGGCGTCTCTCAACCGCCCAGTCCACCCTGCCCCCACTCCCACCACTCGATCAGAGCAGTTCCCTGAGCACCAACGCCCCTTAAAACTCCCCAGTGCCAGCCAGCCCCTGCAGGAGCGAACACATGGCGAATTGGCACAGCAGGCAGCAGCGCTGAGATTTTATCAACCAGCTCATCAATCAATCAATCAATCAAACAATCAACCTTTATTGTCATCTTGCAAGCAACAGTTGTTACAGTGCAAAATGAAAAGACGTTTCCCAGTGAATAGCGGAGCATCGCACATGAAATTTAAAACACTTCACACATAATAACACTAAAAAACAATCCAGTCCCTGATGGAACAGTATAAATAGTTAAAAGCAGGTAAAAAAACACAATGTTAAAATACAATAAACCAATCATAAAAAATGTCCGGGGCCGCTGATTTGAGTGGCCAGTGCCAGTATTAAAGTGTCCGTGCCAGACGCAGAGTCAGGTCAAGTGACTGTGGGTGCAGAGTGACTGTTTAGCAGCCTCACAGCCTGTGGTAGGAAGCTGTTTAGCAGCCTCGTAGTCCGGGCTTTGATGCTTCGATATCTCTTGCCTGATGGCAGGAGATCCTGGTGTGTGTGGAGGGGGTGCAGTTTGTCCTTGGCAATTCTCTGTGCTTTCTTCAGACAGCGGCTCTGGAACAGTTCTTGTACCGAGGGTAGGGAGACGCCAATGATCCTCTCTGCTCCCCTCACTACCCTCTGCAGAGCCTTCCTGTCCGAGCAGTTGCAGGTGCAGTACCACGTATTTATGCAGTACGTGAGTACAGACTCCACCGTGCCCCTGTAGAAAGTCCTGAGGATGTTGGTGGGGAGTGAGGCCTGTTTTAGTTTCCTCAGGAAGTGCAGTCGCTGATGGGCCCGTTTGACGGTCCCAGTGGTGTTCCTGGACCAGGTGAGGCTGTCCGTTATTTGCACACCGAGGAACTTTATGCTCTCCACTCTCTCCACTGCAGTGCCACTAATGTTGAGCGGTGTATGCTTTGGCTGCGCCCTCCTGAAGTCGACAACCATCTCCTTAGTTTTGTCGACATTCAATTCTAGGTTATTTTTGCCGCATCAGTCCACCAGTTGTTCTACTTCCTCCCTGTACATTGTTTCGTCATCTCCACTGATGAGTCCCACCACTGTAGTGTCGTCCGCGAATTTTATGATTTTATTTTCCCTGAATCTGGCAGCACAGTCATGTGTGAGCAGTGTGAACAACAGCGGGCTGAGCACACAGCCTTGAGGGGAGCCGGTGCTCAGCGTGATCGAGCCTGAAGTGTTCTTGCCAACACGGACTGACTGCGGTCTCTCTGTCAGAAAGTCCAAGATCCAGTGACACAGGGTGGTGTTGAGGCCCAGCAGGGTTAGTTTCTCCACAAGTCTCTGTGGGATGATGGTATTAAACGCTGAGCTGAAGTCAATGTACAGGATTCTGGCGTATGTGTTCTTGTGTTCCAGATGCGCGATTACTGTGTGCAGTGTGGTAGAGATGGCATCCTCTGTAGAGCGGTTGGGGCGATAGGCAAACTGTAAGGGGTCTAACGATGAGGGGAGGCTGGCAGTAATGTGGGGTTTCACCAGGCGTTCAAAACACTTCATTATTATTGGGGTCAGGTCGACAGGGCGGTAGTCATTTAGGCAGGCAACCACTGGTTTCTTCGCTATGGGGATTATCGTGGAAGTTTTGAGGCATGTGGGGACAATGGCCTGACTAAGGGAGATGTTAAAGATGTCTGTTAGCACATCTGCTAACTCCTCAGCACATTCCTTTAGCACACGTCCTGGGATGTTGTCGGGTCCGTTGCCGTTCAATGTCCATCTCGCCTCCTGCAAGATTCCGCACAAGTCCCTTCTTCGTCGCTTCCTCCCACTGAAAGGCTAACACGGTTCTCTTATCTCCCTGTAAAATCTCGCCGTATGCCAGCCTCTTCTTCAGCCTGTATCCACTGCACGCTCTCTCTCTCTCGCTCCCTCTCTCTCCAACCTTAGCTCAGATACCTCGCATACAAAATAGCTGAATCAATCGAACTTACATCAAGATAAATAGGAGAGAAAGTGCACATGCTAGCGTTAGATACTAACAAGCCAGCTCAGGCGAGGAGTGCATCTGCTCAATGGAACAGGCGTAAATCTAAATAGACCACAGGAAAGCAATTTTAATTAAACAGTAAAGCATTACCACTTAAATTATCAATGCAGCCACGAGGCCAGGCTCGTGAAATATGGTTTTGACTGAATGTGTATGGCTTTTGCACCATCGTAATTTGAAGCATCGTAAATCATGGAGCATGTGTACTCTGTAATCACCAGAGCGCTCGCTCATAGATAGATCCTAGTTCTGATACAACACGTGCATGCGTGTAGCATGTGGTGATGATGTCATGCATGAGTGATTCACCTGTCATCCAATCACAGATCTCCTTATGCGCATCAGTTGTACGCTATATTTTGCCAATTCCTGCCAAAACAACAAGTTCCAGTAACGTCTGGTGTTGTTCGGTCGGTTTGGCATCTGCAAATATGGATAAACCTGCAAAAAAGAAGACTGTGCAGCTACAACAAGCTATGGGAAGCAAAAAAGACGTGGGTCAAACCCATCAGCGGTGACTCGACGAAGGCCTCTGTACTTTATGTATGCCGTGGGGAATTTGTCCCTTATTTTGACCTTTTGTCCCTTATTTGGGAGTGAGAAAGTTGGCAACCCTATCTACAAAAATGATCCCAGGTATGAGTAGGTTAACCTATGATGAGCATTTGTCAACACTGGGCCTGTACTCACCGGAGTTTAGAAGAATGAGAGAGGACCTCATTGAAATATACAGAACAGTGAAAGGCTTGGGTAGAGTGGATGTGGAGAGGATGTTTCCCCTAGTGGGAGATTCCACTAATGGGAGAGTCCAGGAATTCATAGCCTCAGAATTTAAGGACGTTCTTTTGGGAAGGAGTTGAGGAGAAATGTCTTTAGTCAGAGGGTGCTGAACCTGTGGAATTCTTTGCCACAGAAGGCTGTAGAGGCCAACCAGTATTGTATTGTATTGTATTTCAGTGGATATTTTGAAGGCAGAGACAGATAGATTCTTGATTAGTTCGCATGGCAGAGGTTGTGGGGAGAAGGCAGGTTAGGAGGGAGGGATAGATCAGCCATGATTGAATGGTGGAGTAGACTTAATGGCCAAATGGTCTAATTCTACTAATCCTTATGAAATTATCTTATATCCTTATGGAAATGCAGGGAATGGAAGGATATGGATCACATGTAATCTAAAACCCTCTCGATCCAAAAGCCTCTCAAACGGCACAATTGTATCTGCCTCCACCAGCACCCCCTGGCAATGCGTTCCATTACCCACCAACCTGCCCCGCACATCCCCTTTAAACTCTGGCCATCTTGCGTTAGAGCTGTGCCTTCCAGCCCTTAACGAGAGAAAAATTATAACTAGGCATAATGGATGAGTAGGTTTATTATTTTTATTTTTTTAATTTTTTAATTATTTTTTTATTATTAGAAGTAAGTACAATAATGTGGTACCATAGGTACCTAGTATATATTGACATTACAATTCATGTACAGCTTCTTATTATTTTTATTTTAACAATAAAAAGGAGACAGAGAAAGAATAGAAAATAAATAGAAACGTGTGTGATATCAGAAAGTGAGAAAAGGAAAGTGAGAAAAGAAAGAAAATGAAGAGAAAAGCAGAGGTAGAAAGTAGAAGAATAAAGGAGAGATAGCTATTTGTTATTCTTGACCACCATTCACACAGTCCTGAAACGGATCGTTTCTACGTTTGTATTGCACCATATGCTTCCAAGAAATCGACAAATGGAGACCAAATCCTTTGGAATTGGTCTACTTTGTCTGTTAGGAGGAATCGTATTTCTTCAAGATGTAGGGTTTCCAACATGTTTGAAATCCACATCTTAAGCGTTGGTATCGATGTATTTTTCCAAAATGTCAGTATAAGTTTTTTTGCCGTTATTAAACCATAATTAAGGAATGATTTTTGAAACATATTCAATTTATTCTCGTCTTCCAGTAATCCAAATATAATCAATTCAGTGTTAGGATCAAGTTTTATCTTAAGTAATTTTGTGAAAATTTCAAAGATTTTGCTCCAAAATTTGTGTAATTTTATAAGAAACAAAAGAGTGTGTTATAGTGGCATTCTGAGATAAACATTTATCACAAATGGGGGAAGTATTTGGGTAGAATTTGTGCAATCTAGTTTTCGAATAATATAATCTGTGTAGAATTTTAAATTGAATTAAATTATGTCTTGCATTAATCAAACATTTATGTATATATATCAAGTGTTTTTCCCAAATTTCTTTCGGGATTTTTATCAATAGTTCTCGTTCCCATTCTTCTCTAAGTGCCTCTGTCTGTGGTAATTCTATATTAAGATACTATTGTATAAATATGATATTAATTTCCTTGATTCAGCCTCATTGTTCATTGCTTCTTCCAATGAGTCTAGAGTTAAGGTTTGGTATCCTTGTATATATTTTTTCAGGAAGTCACGGATCTGAAGATATTTAAAGCATTGGTTATTTTTCAGCTTGTAATTTGATTGTAATTGCTGAAATGATAACAAGTTTCCCATTTTGTGCCTATCACCAATCCGTTTAATTCCCAGTTTTTCCCATTGGTTATATGTTTTATCAGTGAAAGGGTTTAAATGCTGGATTATTAATTAATGGAGTTAAAAATGATAGATTTCTTAATTTTAAAGTTAATTTTATTTGTTTCCAAATTTGTATTGTATTATGGATGATTGGCTTCTTCTTGTATATTATGTTATTCATTTTTATCGGGGAGAATAGGATCGCTCCTGTATTAAAAGGAGAACTGTCCTCTTTCTCCATTTTTATCCATTCTGGCTGTTGGGCAGAACTGTCCCACCTATAGATTATATTCTTCATATGCACTGCCCAGTAGTAGTACAAAAAGTACGGGAGTGAAAGTCCCCCAGCATCATTTGGTTTACAAAAATGTTTTCTTTGGATTCTATGTAATTTATAGTCCCAAATGAAATTTGTAATATTAGAGTCTAGCTTTTTAAAGATGTTTTTTGGTATGTATGATGGTATTGATTGGAATAGGTATAATATTTGTGGTAAAAAAAAAAAATGTATAGTATTTATTCTGCCTATAAAGGACAACGGCAATGTTTTCCAGAATTTAATCTGCGCATTCAATTTAGTTAATAACGGCATGAAATTAGCATTAAATAATAATTTATATTTTCTAGTAATTTGGATACCCAAGTATTTAAATTTTTCTGTTGCGATTTTAAAGGGAAATTTTAATAAATAATTTCACTTTTATTCCAGTTTATTCTATAACCTGAAAAAGATCAGAATTCCTCTATTAAATATAATAAATTTGGTAAACTAGTTTGTGATTTTCTGATGTATAAAAGTATATCGTCTGCGTAAAGTGAAATTTTATTATTTGAATCTTTGGTGAAATTTTATTATTTGAATCTTTGGTATTGTATCCCCCAATATTCGGATGAGTTCTTATATTTTCTGCTAAGGGCTCTATCACAAGGGAAAATAGCAGGGGTGATAGTGCACATCCCTGTCTATTGCCCCTTGCTAATTAGAATTTTGAAGATGACATATTATTGGTTAGTATTCTTGCCGTCGGCTTGTCATATAATAATTTTACCCATAAAATGAAATTATCTCCCATGTTAAATTTTTACTGTACTTTTGCTGGTGTTTCTGGTAGTATTTTTTCTTTAAAGGCATGGGTATATAGCTTTTGTAAATGTGGGATGATTATCCCATGGAATCTCTTATAAAATTAATTGTTAAAGCCATCTGGTCCAGGCGTCTTGCCATTTTTCAGCGAATTTATTGTTTCCTCTATTACTTCAAGTGTAATCTGAGCTCCTAGTTCCTCCTGTTCTGAGGGGTCAAGTTTAGGAAGGTTCCATTTATCTAAGAAGTTTGTAATTTTATGCTATGGTTTTAGATGTGTACAAATTTTGATAAAATTTGGCAAATCTTTTGTTAATATCTTTAGGTAGTGTTAATAATTCACCGTTCTCTGATTTAATTTTAATAATTGTGTTTACCTTTTCTCGTTTTTTCAATTGACGAGCTAAAAGTTTATGTGGTTTATCACCGAATTCAAAATTTTCCTGTTTTGTAATTTGGAATAGTCTTACCACTCTTGCCGATAAAATTCTGTTTAATTTAAATTTCAATAATGCTATCTTATTATGTTTATCTGTATTTGGGTCTTTGGCATTGTCTAACTCTAATTGTCTGATTTCTTGTTCCAAATTCAATTGTTCTATATTATTTTTTTTATTTAGGAAGGTTTGATATGAAATTATAACGCCTCTAATAAATGCTTTAAAGGTTTCCCATAATAAAGAGGGTGAAATACCTGGCGTATCATTCATCTCAAAAAAAAATTTCATTTGTTGTTTTAAGTATGTGTAACTTTGTGGGTTATTTAGAATTTGGGGGTTAAACCTACAGAAGGATTTTTTGCCCGGCATGCCTTCAACTTTTCATATAAAAGTGAGCGGGGAATGGTCGGAAATAATGCTATTATGGTATATGGAATTAATTTCGTATCTACTAAGAAATAGTCAATTCGTGAATAAATTTTATGTACCGCTGAATAAAATGAGTATTCGCTTCCAGTTGCGTTAGCAATTCTCCATACATCTGTTATATTAGTGATTTTTATATATGTGTTTAAAAGTTCACTAGTCTTGGATCTTATGTTACATCTCCTTTGTTTTATAGATTTATCTAAATATGGATCTAAAATACAATTGAATTCCCCCTATTATTACATTTTGATAGTTAAACTCTGATATTATATCCAACATTTTATTTAAAGAATTGAGGGTTATCAAAATTAGGAGCATAAATATTTATGCAAGTTGAGTGGAATAAATTTCTCCCGAAACTATAACATACCTTCTCTCTTTATCTGATATAGTATTAGTTAATTTGAATGGTATGCCTTTTCGGATGATAATAGCCGTACCTCTTGCTTTAGAAGTGAATGAAGAGTAGAATGTTTGACTTATCCAATTTGCCTTAAATCTTATCAGTGTTTGTTGTTTCATGTTGTTTCTTGCAGAAAGAATATGTCAGCATTGAGTGCTTTTAATTGGGCAAGGATTTTACCCCTTTTAATTGGCACATTAGCACCCCTTATGTTCCAACTACAGAACATAATTCCTCCATTCTTTTTATGTCTGTCGTCTTGCATTTTGAATCAATTTGATATCTTTAAGTCATATGGTGCAAACAAACACCTCAGAACTTTGGGCATTGGGTGGTCGTCCCGAACTGTTGCATTTATTTGGCATCTCCTTTCTAAAGCACACCTTAAAAAAAGATAGAAGAGTGTGTTGTAATAAAAAATAAAATAATAACAATCGTGGTGATAATTAAAAAAAAAGTGATTTTAAGGTATCTACGAGGAGATACCTTAAAGGGGAGGGGCCACCTAAGGTGGCAAGATCTTGATGGACTTCCGTTGATGTTAATCTACATTCAGCTCCGCCCCCATGACCAAGTGTCCTAAAAGTGGGATTTATTTTGTGGGATTTATCCAACCAGAGCAAGAAAGGAGAAAGAGAAAGACATTTAGCTCTAAATATCTTAGTTCTAAATATATATATGCCTTTCCACATAATCTAACAATAAGTATATACTAAGATTTACCATATATAAATTATATGCCCGTGTATACTCTCGGCGTTGTTACATTGTTTCCCCCATTTAAAACCCAGTCTTATATCTTAGACACAAGCAGGTTTTGAGGGGTTAAACCTTGTATCAATGGATGAGTATGTTTACAAAGCAGATGGGCTAATAGGTAATAAATTGGAAAAAATATGTCAATTTTCAAAGGGTTTAAATTTTATGGTTACAGAAAATAGTTTTGGATGGAAACTACAGCAAGATTCTCTCTCCAGTAGAAGATTTTGGTACTCCTGAGTCTACTGAATGTTCCGTGCAGTAACCAAGCACATTGGCATTGCAGAGCTAACCTGATAATGTGCTACCTCTAAAGAGGCTGCCAACTGAGCTGTTCAAAGCAAACGTAACATCAGAAATACAAAGAGTGGACTGTAACTAAGCAGCAAACCTTTCTCTGGAATGTCAGAGCTCTTTTCGAGGCCGCAAGCAATTGTAGAGAAATCACACAAACCAACCTCCCTTCCATTGACACCATCTACGCCTCACGCTGCCTCGGCAAGGCCACCAGCATAGTCAAGGGCGAGTCTCACCCCGGTCACTCCTTCTTCTCCCCTCTTCAGTGAGGCAAGAGGTGCAGAAGTGTGAAAACGCACACCTCCAGATTCAGGAACAGTTTCTTCCCAGCTTTATCAGCCAGCTGAACCATCCTACTAACAACTCGAGAGCGGTCTTGGCATCCCATCTAACATAATGGAAACCCTCAGACTATCTTTACCCGGACTTTACTGCACTTTATCTTACGCAGAACATTATTCCCTTTATCATGTACAGTATCTGTACACAATGGACGGATTTATTGTAATAATGGGTATTTGAAGAATGGTCTCAACCCAAAATAACCCCGCTGAGTTACTCCAGCATTTTGTGTGTATGTTTGATTGTAATTATATATTGTCTTTACTCTAAAAAAGCTTTACTCTGTACCTCGGTAAACGTGACAATAATAATCTAAAATGAGGGAAGACTTGATGGGCACGTACAATTATCAGATAGACAGTCAGAACCGTTTTGCCAGGATGGAAATGTCAAAGACTAGAGGGCATAGGAGAGAGGGTTATGTTTAAAGGGGATGTGCAGGATATATTTTTTACACAGAGGGTGGTGGGTGCCTGGAACATGCTGCCACAAGTGGTGGTGGTGGCAGATACGATAGTGGTGTTTAGGAGGCTTTTGGAAAGGTGCATGGACAGGACCCTCGGGAGTGGAGGGATATGATGGATCATGTGCAGGCAGATGAGATTAGTTTAACTTGGCATCATGTTCAGCACAGACATTGTGGGCCGAAGGGCCCATTCCTGTGCTGTACTGTCCTGTGCTGTGTTCTATGTTCAAATGTGTAAGAAGACAGGGAAGTGCAGATGCTGATATACAAAAAAAACCGCAAAGTGCTGGAGTAACAGCAGGTGAGGCAGCATCTCTGGAGAACATGGATAGGTGACATTTCAGGTCAGGATCCTACTTTAGACAGATTATGTGGGGGGGTGGGGGGGGGGGGGAGGGTAGAGAGAGGATGGACAGGGCAAAGGCGAGTGGTAGGTGGATGCGGGGGGCAGCGGTTGATAGGCAGATGATTAGACAAAGGCTGGAGATGAAAAGACAAATTGTGAGATAGACTAATTTGAGTCCTGGTCCCCCAATGCAATATTCCACCACTCAAGCATAGCCCCCAACTGCGCAGGCGCGGCTGACGGGTTCCCGTTGTGATGCCCCTGATCCCCCCCCCCTCCCCTCCCCTCACCTCCCGCACTCGGTCCCTTGCCCTTCCCCCCACCACTCACTCCATCCCCCCTCAACTCCCCCCCATCCACTCTTGGTGGCTCTTCACAATTGGTTCCCATTGTGACATAGAACACGCAGGTATTACTGCGCAGGCGGGCACGGCAAGTGGAAATGGGATTTATTAAAGCTTAAAATGTGAATAACTCTTAAAATATAACAACAATTTAAACGTTAAAGATGAGATTTATTCAGTCCATTCTTTCTTGTTGCATCTATTGTTGTGTTCTGCAACCGGGAGAGGGGAGGGGGACAGCTTCAGGCGGGGGCTGTCGGGGTGCCAGTGAGGGGGGGGGGGGGGCAAGCGTCAATCAGCCGGGGGAGGGGGACAGCTTCAGGCAGGGGCTGTCGGGGGCCGGTGAGGTGGGAGCGTTCTGCAGCCGGGAAGGGGGACGACTTCAGGTGGGGGCTGTTGGGTGCCAGTGAGGGGGGGGGGGGGGGGGGGGGTGGGGGGAGTGTCAATCAGCCAGGGGAGGGGGACGGCTTCAGGCGGGGGCTGTCAGGGGCCGGTAGGGGGGGGAGTGCTGCCGTGGCCTTCCGCTGCCATGGCCTGCCCCGCCGCTGCCTACTGCTGCCACGGCCGTGGCCTGTCGCTATCGTGGCTGCTGTAGCCTACCCCTGCTGTGGCCTACCCCTGCTGTGGCCTACCCCTGCTGTGGCCTACCCCTGCTGTGGCCTACCCCTGCTGTGGCCTACCCTTGCTGTGGCCTACCCCTGCTGTGGCCTATCCGCGCCGCTGCCTAGCCTCTACTGCTGCCTTGGCCTACTGCTGCCATCGCCTACCCTTGCCATTGCCTACCCCTGCTGCTGCCTCACCGCTGCCGCTGCCTTACCCCTACCACTCCCTACTACTGCCGCTGCCGCTGCCATGGCCTACCGCTATAATCTTTGGTGGTGGTGGTGGCTGTTGCCCACGGACACAACCCCCGCCCACAATCTGCTCACTCCGTTCCTTCTGCTTTATTCTTGCCGCCAGTGAATGACAGCGGGTGCCGGAAGGGGCGTGCCATCCTGGCAAAAGACAGGAGAGAAGACCAATAACGTTTGTACTCTTTCACCGATCAGTACGAAACTTGGTGCACTTGCAGCACGGGAGAATGGCGAGTAAGGTGGCGAAAAAGCATAGCGCTATCGGGTACAGTTTTTGCGCAAGTGTAAAAACAACCCAATTCGGAAGAGGACAAGATGAAATGTTTAGTTAAGTATAATAAGGATAGAAGGGTTGCGAATTGTGAAGCTGGAGGAAGGAATGTAGGTGGAAAGGGAGGGGGAGAGGAGAAATAGGTGCGAGTCCAGGTGGGGCACATAGAAGAATGGGGAGAAGGAAAGGTTGTTTGTAGGTTAATTATCTAATACTGGAGGATTCAATGTTCATACCATTGGCTTGTAAGCTACCCAAGTGGAATATGAGGTGCTGCTCCTTCAGCTTGCATTTGGCCTCCCTCTGGCAATGGAGGAGATCCAGGACAGAAAGGTCAGTGTGGGAATGGTAAGGGGTTAAAATCGTTGGCAACCTGGAGATCCAACAGGCCTTGGTGGACCAAGTGCAAGTGTTCAGTGGGCCGGTCGGCGAATCCATGAGCCGATGTACAGAAGGCCACATCGGGAACATTGGATGCAGTAGATGAGGTTAGAGGAGGTGCATGTGAACCTTTGCCTCACCTGGAAGGACGGCTGGGGTCCCTAGATGGAGGAGGTATAGGGACAAATGTTTACTTTAGTTTAGTTTATAGATACAGCGGGGAAAGAGGTCCTTCGGCCCATTGAGTCCGCACCGACCAGGGATCCCTGCACATTTACACTACCCTACGCACACTAGGGACAATTTTACATTTATACGTTCATAGCAAGCCAATTAACCTACAAATCTGTACGTCTTCGGAGTGTGGGAGGAAACCGAAGATCTCTGAGGAAACCCACGCAGGCCACAGGGGGAAACTCTGTACAGACAAGCACCCGTGGTCAGGATCAAACCCGGGTCTTTGGCACTGTAAGGCAGTAGCTCTACCTCTGTGATGCCATGCCAGCCCGCCCCATTTCTGCAATTCTCTATAAATCCTACAATTTCTCCACAATCCTGCAGTTCTCCATCAACCCTTCCTCCCTGCATCCGGCTCCCTTTCACAAACTTCTCACCGCCTCCTCTTTCAACCTCCCCTCTCAAGCCGCAGCTTGTTTCCCATTGCATTATTTCTCCTGTGTCATTACTTCTCCTTGTGCGAAACCCCTGGGATGTCTTTCGAGTTGTAATATAAGTTGTTGGAGGGGGCAATAGTTCAGCAGATAATGAAGAAATGGTTAAATGTTCTGACAGATGGTCTTCGGGGATCAAGATGTAGTTGAACAGAACTTATTTTCTTTCCTTTAAACTAAAACAACGGATCTGAGATGCCATGGCGCATCGGTAGAGTTACTACCTAACTGCGCCAGAGACCCGGGTTCGATCCCGACTAGGGTGCTGTCTGTATGGAGTTTACACGTTCTTCCTGTGACCTGTGGGGGTTCTCTCCTACTCCAATTTCCTCCCACACTGCAACCACATCCAGGCCTGTAGGTTAATTGGCTTCAGTAAAAATTATAAATTGTCCCTGGTGTGCAGAAAAGTGCTTGTGTACGATGATCGCAGTCGGCAAGGACTCAGAGGGCCAAAGGGCCTGTTTCCGCACTGTAACTTGAAACTAAACTAAATTCAACTAAATCGCAAAGGAGCTGTGAGATGGAGACACAGGGAACTGCAGTTTATGGAAGGACCGTTCAGAAGCCTGATAGCAGAGGGGAAGAAATGTTCCTGAGTGTGGTGCTGTGTACTTCAAGCTTCTGTACCTGCCCGATGGGAATGATCGGGATCGGACAAGTCTTTGATTATGATGACATAAATAACTGCAGATGCTAGTTTACAAAAAAAGTTTAGTTTAATTTAGAGAGACAGCGTGGAAATAGGCCCTTTGGCCCATCGAGTCCATGTCAACCAGCACTCATCCCATACACTAGCACTGTACTACACACCAGGGGTAATTCGCAGAAGTGAATTTTACTTCGGAGTCACGTGAGTGATTCCGTGAAGACCCCAGCTCCAGTGCGCATGCGGCATTATCGCACAGCGTGCAGAACGCGGCAGCCAGCGGGAGTCGGGCGCTCCCGCATCCAAGGACGAGAGGTAAGTACTTACCTTAATCGGGCCTTGTGGTTTTTGCTCCAGGGGGAGCAAAGTGAGGCATGGTGAGCGGGCCCCGTTTCGACTCCAGCGTGGGGCCGACAGTGACGGGGAAAAGGTGCCACCCGGACCGCTAACGCTGCGGACCAAAGGTGCCACCCGGACCGCTAACGCTGCGGACCGCTGCAGGGAGCTGCGCTATGCCGGTCCGCTGAACAGCTGTTCCGTACAGCCGCGGACCGGCGGGAAATTTTAAAAAACCCGACCGGCAGCCCTGCAGACTCCTGACAAGGAGAATCGCCGCCCGGGAACCACCACAACGCCGCCTGGAAAACGGCAGGCAGCCTCTACATACAGGTAAGACAAAAATCTTACCAATTTACAGGTTCTACAGGAGCCATCTTCCTCCAAGCTGGAACAGGTTGGAGACAGCAAAAATAAGTATGTCTGTCTCCCCAAGCCAGAGGAGGTCATGAAGTTCACCTCCAGGAGAAGGACTGCCTGCCCAACTCCACACGAGGGTCCTTATCTGGGAGGCAGCCACCGGTAGCGGTGGAGCTATTTCAGTGCTCCCGCTCACTCGACACCGAGCCGCTCCCTGTGCCGCCGGTGTAAAGGGGCACTGGCTGAATGCCAAGGGAGCTGACTCCTACCCCAGTGCTATTGCACTAGCCATCTCCCTTGTCGAGGGATTGATGCAACAGGGGAGTGGAGTGCTTTGCCTCCTCCCATTTACCGCATCCTTTATGCTCCTTTTTTAAGGGCTAAGGAGGCCAGGGCTGGGCTGGCTTAAGCACTGGGCAGGCGGACGAGAACAGCAGTATGCCAGGGGAGCAGGATCAGGAAGAGCCACTGGGTGTCGTGGGCCACTACATGGCTCCTCCACGCGACCATCTTCCCAACAAAAGCCCTGCAGGAACAGGCCTTTCCAGAGGCAAATCCGCAGGCAGCTGGGTCTCGTAGACTCACAGACAAGCAGCGAATTCTACAGAAGGTCAAGATGTTACCACCTTTGCTCGCCTTTGGTGCTGACGCCTAAGATGTTCCCATATTTGGGATACTCGACTGAACGATGGTGCATATAGACCTGCCCGCAACCCCGAATATATGGGGCTATGCAAACCGCTGCTGCGGGGAAGAGGGAGCAGGCTATGGGACGAGCAGGACATCACATCCAACACCCAGCTGGCAGCACCCCTCGGCATCCACCAGCAATATCAAACAAGGACTGGTGAAAGCCTGGTGACCGCTGCAGATCCCCCATAGTTCTTTTTAGACGGGGCCCAGAGCGGAGCCGTGGGAAAATGCGCCGCCCCACCGACAGCACCAGCATACCAGCAAACTACGCCTTCATGAAAAACAACAAGCATGGAGGTAGGTAGTCTGGTTCCTCCCAGTTTACACTAAAACAAGGGTGTTCTACTAAACTGCATGGGGAGTGGGCTAAGCATGGGATGCTGTCACAAATAACCAAAATATACTCAACAGCATTAGAGGATAAAAACGAATTCAAATTGGGCATTTTACTGCCAGTTCAGCAATGCGCCCAAAGGGCTGTTTCTCCCTCTAAGAAAAGAGAAGTGAGAAGGCAAGCTGAACTAAACAGGCACATTACTAAACGGATTGAAATTTGTATCGAATATATTCACCAAAACTATAAAAGATGATGAATGTAGCATCATCATTGATCTAATATCACTAAATAAACCTGTTGAGTATATCCACTTTAAGATGCAGGTGGAGTTTTGTCACTGCCAGACATCTGATCTCCCTAGGATACCTATGGGGAGCATTGATATGGGAGATGCTAACTATCTTATACCATACACTAGGATCATTATAGATACCTAAATATATTTACCTGGATCATGGATATCCCGGTTAGGGCAACCATGGGAGCATATAGCATTTCATATGGTCTAAACCTCCGCCCTAAACTATTAAAAATGGCCATGAAAATATTAAGAAAACAAGCATAATCATGGCACATATTGGATGATATCCTCATATTAGGGGAAACAAAGGAATTAGCTGTGGAGCAGTTCTAGCTACGAAACAGCTCCCTAAAGCTGAGGTTCATCCCACGCCCAGATAAACCAGAATTGAAGCGTTACTACCAAGGATTATCTGGGCTTCAATAACAATTCCGTCCATATGACTGTTACTTTGCCAAGACACTTGGGTCACTATAATCAAATCATGACTGTACCCACTGAAGCTATATCACAATTAAGGTGGTGGGCAGACATATATTTGGCATAGTTTTCAGCCCTATTATCATCACCAATCCCAACTTGGTTATTTTAAAAACCAATGCCAGTACTTTAGGCTGGGGAGCAACTAAACTCCATATCCAGCACAGGTAACAGATGGACCAAGTCACAAACATCGTTACTACACATACCGGGCATCAACTTCTTGGGATTGGTGATCGCCTATTGGGCTAAAAAGCATATGCATTTCAAATGCAGCACGTACATATGTGGTTACGGATTGATAATACTATGGTGGTGGCTTATATCAACCATATGGGGAGCATAATAATCATTATTGTGCAACAAATTGGTCAAACAAATCTGGCAATGGTGTGTCAAAAGACATTTTAACTATCAGCTGCCTATGTCCTAGGAAGCTAGAACACAGTGGGAGACACCATGTCACGGGGTACAATTTATGATTACATTGAATAGATGTCATAACCCAAAATATCTGCTAAATTTATTAAGCAGTTTGAAAGCCAGATATCAATTTGGTTGCACAAGACGGAATCACCAGTAACCCATGTATGTGACTTAGGAACCAGATTAGAGGCAGCAGCGATAGATGCCTATATGCTGGAAGGGGGAATTTCTGCTTTGCCTTCCTCCCTTCTGCCTCATCAGTCGGGCACTTCGCAATACAGATGGGATCTGTCTCCGAGATATTGAACGTGCCCGACCGGCCTACAGCCATGGTTCCCAGTTCATCACGACATGGTGGGCGAGTCACCTATGGATTTCCCTAGTGGACCATGGTTGCTGACTCAACCCAGTATCAGGCATAATCCACCCATGCCAGGGAAACATCAAACTCCTGGGTGCAGGTTTTGAATAGACCTTACCAGGGACTGGGATTATCCAAAGGAACCATTACCACCATGTCGGCATCCCTGCGAACAGTCACTAAAAGCTAACATGGGTAAAATACTGCCACGACGCAGGGACAACGAACTATTCAACCACTGACGTATTGGAGTTCCTGGAACATCTACACCATGACTAAAAGGTGAGTTACAGTGCCGTAAATACAGCATGGAGCGCCTTATCTGCTTATCTAAAACCGCATGTCAGCAGAGCATGGGATCCCATCCACTGAAGGTAAACTTATGAAGGGCAACTATAGTATAAGCCCCAAACACCCAGGTATATACCCATGTATGGGATATTGGTGTGATATTGACATACCTCAGAGAATGGCACCAGCCAGATCCCTCAGCTTGCTTAATCTATGTTTTAAAAAAGGCTCATGCTTATGGCTCTCGTACACGCTCAAAGAGTCCGGTCACTCCATAAACTAGACTGGATACATGGTGATTACCCCAGACGCATCAAGTTCATATTTAGGTCTGGTAAAATCTAACTCGCAGGTATATGGATTCGGCACGAACTAGCAGGGTCGAGATCGCCTGTGTTTTCCGTGCTGTAGTCGTTATATGGCTATATGGACCAGGAACGCCCGATTCACTGGTGGGATTCCGGGCCTACCCACCAGAGTCCAGGTTGAGTGTGGTGACCCATCTACTACGATATATAGACACAACCCACTATCTTAGAGGGAGAGGAAAGCCTATGGGTCAACCACAGTAACCCAAAACGGGGTACGAGCCAAACCACTCCAAGGTGGCTCAAACAGGTACTGAAAGCTGCCGGAATAGATAATGATACATTTAATCCCATTCCACTAGGGCAGCATTGGTATCAGCGGCTGAACGAATGGACATCCCGGTTGACCACATTTTCAATACAGCAGAATGGTCAAGGGAACCGCGTTCAGAACATTTTTTATTATAAACCGTTGATAAACCTGATTTAATTGCAGGAGAATATTACAAACTGCAATATTAATTTAAGCTCAGAGGAGCTCTGTTATGTTGTTATTGTTAACAAATACCTTTCTGTTTCTTTTGAAAGCAGATCCACTGGTTGATTACGATAACACTTCCTCCCTCATAAACTTCGGCAGTGAGTGAAATAAAAACTGTTACACGGTTTGAAATCACAGACCTTTGAAGTCTTCACGGAATCACTCACGTGACTCCGAAGTAAAATAGTAAGATTAAACGAGTACTTACCAGTACGAAGTTTGATCTGTATTTTATGAGGAGTTACGGTGAGGGATTAAGTGCCCGCCGCTCCCACCCTCATTATACAGATCAAGCTAATAAACTGATGTCTCGTGATCTTTACTATCTTACTTCAAATATTGTGTCTATTCTGTGATTTCACACCGCTGCTTCGAAGTATGCCGCATGCGCACTGGAGCTGGGGTCTTCACTTAATCCCTCACCGTAACTCCTCATAAAATACAGATCAAACTTCGTACTGGTAAGTACTCGTTTAATCTTACTATTAACCTACAAACTTGCAAGTCTTTGGAGTGTGGGAGGAAACCAAAGCACTCGGAGGAAACAGGGAGAAAGTGCAAACTCCGTGCATACAATACTGTGTGTTCGATACTGTAGTCAGGATGGAACCCGGGTCTCCAGTGCTGTAAGGCAGCGACTCTACCGCTGTGTGCCGCACTAAGATAGACTATTATTTCTGTTTCTGGAGTCTTCTGGAGCTTTTGGGCTGACAAATGAAGTGAACTTAAAGCCATTTAAGATTTATTCAAATAAAATGTGACATTTTTACTGCATTGTTCACCCCTGTGGTATTTTAAAGGGAGTTTGTGCTGGTGCCAGGGAGTTAGTTAACAGGATGCGTGGGTGACCCATATCATTCTGGGATACTTCATTGTACTTCCCCTCCATTCCAATACTCCCTCAACAGGTCAGCCTTTAAGTGCTGCTATTATTAAAGTTTTAGTGCCTTATCTACTGACAACGGAACAGTGAAATTCTTACTTGATGCAGTTTCAGTTGTTCAGGCAACTGAACCATCCTATCACCAACTAGAGAATGGTCATGACCTCCCATCCACCTCAATGGAGCACATCGGACTATCTTTAACTGGACTTTAATGGACTTACCTTGCACTAAACGTTATTCCCTTTATCCTGTATCTGTACACTGTGGACGGCGTGATTGTGATCATGCTTAGTCTTTCCTTTGACTGGAAAGCACGCAACAAAAGCTTTTAACTGTACTTGGGTACACGTGACAATAAACTATACTGAACAGGTTAGTAAACGCAATGCATACTGATAAAATTTCATAAACAAAAATGCAGTGAATGAAAAACCTCAGTACGTAAAAAAATACCAAACTCCGTAGTGTAACCAAAGACACAGTCCATAGAAGATCAGAGTTGATGAGGTCAGTGTTGTGCTGTGTTCAAGTACCTGTGATGGACCGTCGATGGTGGGGAGGTCAGTACCTGTGATGGACCTTTGATGGTGGGGAGGTCAGTACCTGTGATGGACCTTCGATGGTGGGGAGGTCAGTACATGTGATGGACCGGGCAGTGTCCATCACTCACTGTAGTCTCCATTCCTGGGCATTTGAGTTACTGAACCAGTCAGTGTGCTCTCTACTTACACCCTACATACTTACATTATTTCCCCTGAAGGCCTTCTGTCATCTCATTCTCTCTCAGAAGCCCTCTTCACCATCCCTAAATGCCTTTCGTTATTTCAATAGTTCATATATATATTTTGTTAATTACAATTATTTTTTTTAAGATAACTGCAAGTAAAAACAAATTCACTTAGAAATATGTTGAACATGTGAATTAATTAATTCTTAATTGTAAAGTGAAATAAGAACGATAATAACGTATAATTTGCTTATAGAGTCATAGAGATGTATTGCACAGAAACGGGCCCTTCGGCCCACCTCATCCATGCTGACCAAGTTGGAATACTGGGCTAGTCCCATTTGCCTGCATTTGGCCCATATCCCTCAAAACCCTTCCTATCCATATATCTGACCAAATGTATTTTAAAAGTTGTAATTGTATCCACTTCTATAGCTTCCTCTGACCACTCGTTCCAGGTATGGTCTACCCTCGGAGTGAAAAACTTTCCCCTGAGGTCCCTCTTAAATGTATCCCCTCTCACCAAATGTCTGAGCCCTCTGGCTTTAGAATCTGACGGAACAGGGGATCAGAAGGAATGATTGGGGTGACAATGGACTCTTCAGGTAATTATTTTCTGAACAACTGTCTAAAAAACAACTGGGAGGAAACCAGGGCACCCGCAGGAAACTCACACACAGGGAGAACGTACAAACTCCGCACAGACAGCACCCGTAGTCAGGATCGAACCCGGCTCTCTGGCACTATGAGGCAGCGTCTCTACCGCCGCACCACTGTGCCGCCCCTAATCATTGAGAACAATGCAAATGTTGATGGAAGGAATTTGATTCAGGATTTATTTTATTTTCTACTCCCTGTGGTAGTATTTATTTTCCATGATTAAACTGTAACTTAAGAAAAATGTGTTTTACAGAAGCAACTTTGGGGAAATCAGTAATTAATCATAGGCCACTTGGATAACATACAGTAGGTCTCCATATGTCTCCAGTAGCGGTCAAAGTTCTTCCTAAACTATGACAATTTACGCAATTCGACAGAAACATTAGTTCTGAGAGTGTGTCAGATCTCTGACATAAACGCTTTGTAAATAAGTTTACTTCAGTTTAGACTTCAGCGATACAGTGGAGACAGGCCCTTCGGCCCACTGACCACTGATCACCTCGTACACTAAAGGGCCTGTCCCACTTAGGCAACTTTTTAGGCGAGTGCAGGCGATTCTGCGCTCGCCACATGATCGCCACATGTTCGCCACATGTTCGCTGGTGGTCTCTGGTGAGTCTCCTTCATGGTTGCGAGGAGTTCCCGCATTCTGGGAACTAGTCGCGGCCTCAGTATGGTCGCCACAAATTTTTCAACATGTTTTTCAACACGAGGGAAATCGATGGTGATATGGTGAGATGCAGAACAAATGAATGAAGGATCTATCATTTGCAAACATGGCTCAAAGTCCCTGATTTAGAGCCACATATCCCCACTGGACACAGTGCTCTAGCCTTCCAACACAACCCTCTGTCTTCTACGACAGTTATGAATCCATACCACTAAGTCACCACTAATCCCATGAACCCTTAATCTTCGAGGACTTGGAGGGGCTTTACCAAATGCTGTACTAAAAGGTTATAACATTGTCGAGAAGACAAAGTTTAGCTTTTGTTTTCTCACGGATGAAACGTCATCAAAGCGTGGAACTTAAATCATTTCCACTGATTGCAAATCTCTTGGAGAGAGGATATTTATATTCCTTGGAGGAGGAATCCTTTCGCGGTGACCTGGAGGGGGCATGAGAAGAGAGAACTAATTAATCCCACAGCTCGAGGAAGGGACAGGGACAACCAGTCGTTTGCAGAAGAAGTTCAATCAAATAAATTCTGACATTTCTACACAGGAGAATAGGCAGTCTGAGTCACATCACGAGAATAAGTCAAAATTATTTCCAGAAGAGGAGGATATTAAACTCATTGGCTTTTCCGGCTACAGGAAGGATGTCATTATGTCATTATGGGACGACAGATGGCGCAATGGGCTAAGTGTTCGGCTGGCGACCGGAAGGTAGCCGGTTCGAATCCTGCTTGGAGTGCATACTGTCGTTGTGCCCTTGGGGCAAGACACTTCACCCACCTTTGCCTGTGTGTAAATGTAATGTAATTATGTGAAGCACTTTGGGGTCAATGCAAGTTGACTAAAAATGTGCTATATAAATAAGATTATTATTATTATGTTGGAAAGGGTGCAGAAGAGATTCATCAGGATGTTACCTGGGCTTACGGGCTTGAGTTACAGGGAGAGGTTGGATAGGCTGGGACTTTTTTTCTTTGGAGCGTAGGAGGCTGAGGGGTGACCTTATTGAGGTGTACAAGATCATGAATAGCATGGATAAAAGTGAAAGCTCACAGTATTTTTCTCAGGGTAGAGGATTCTAAAACTAGAGGGCACAGGCTTAGGGTGAGAGGGGAGAGATTTGAGAGGGACCACAGAGCAAGTTTTTCACTCAGAGGATAGTCCGTATCTGGAACGAGCTGCCAGAGGAAGTTACAGAAGCGGATACAATAGTGACTTTAAAACACATTTGGACAGATATATGGAAGATAGAAACAAAATGCTGGAGTAACTCAGCGGGTCAGGCAGCATAGAAAACATAGAAAACAGGAAATGCAGGAAAAGTGTTCCCCATGTTGGGGAGGGGGGGGGGGGGGGGGGGGGGGGGTGTGGGGGTCCAGACCAGGGGTCACAGTTTGAGAATAAGGGGTCGGCCATTTAGGACTGAGATGAGGAAAAACTTTTTCACCCAGCGAGTTGTGAATCTGTGGAATTCTCTGCCACAGAAGGCAGTGGAGGCCAATTTACTGGATGTTTTCAAGAGAGTTAGATTTAGCTCTTAGGGAATCAAGGGATATGAGGAGAAAGCAGGGACGGGTTACTGATTGTGGGTGATCAGCCATGATCACAGTGAATGGCGGTGCTGGCTCGAAGGGCCGAATGGCCTACTCCTGCACCAATTTTCTATGTTTTGATTAATTCTCCTTTCCTCCTTTTTAAAGAACATGTTTTTAGCCTGTCTAATCTATTATAGTCATAGCCATACAGTGTGGAAACAGGCCCTTCGGCCCAACCTGCCCACACCGGCCAACATGTCGCATCTACACTTGTCCCACTTGCCTGCATTTGGCCCGTATCCCTCCAAACCTGTCCTATCCATGTATCTGTCGAATTGCTTCTTAATGTTGCAATAGTCCCTGCCTCAACTACCTCCTCTGGCAACTTGTTCCAGAGAATTACCACCCATTGCTTGAAAATGTTACCCCTCAGTTTCCGATTTAATCTTCCCCCTTCACCTTAAACCTATGTCCTCTTATCCTCGATTCCCCTACTCTGGGCAAGAGACTCTGTGCGTCTACCCGATCTATTCCTCTCATGATTGTATACACCTGCATTAGATCAACACTCATCCTGCTGCCCTCCATGGAATAGAGACCCAGACTACTCAACCTCTCCCTATAGCTCAAACCAACATCCTTGTAAATCTTTGCTGTACCCTTTCCAACTTAACAACATCTTTCCCAGAACTGAACACAATACTTTAAATGCAGCCTCACCAACATCTTCTATAGCTGCAACATGACTTCCTCTCCTCTGTACTCAATACACTGAATGATGAAGGCCAATGTGCCAAAAGCCTTTTTGACCACCCTATCTCTCTGTGATGCCATCTTCAAGGAACTATGTACCTTCGACTAAGGATTGTCAAAGCTGCCACATCCAGACATAAAAACAGTTTTTATCCACGAGTAGTTGCTCTACTGGGACGACAGATGGCACAATGGGCTAAGTGTTCGGCTGGCGACCGGAAGGTAGCCGGTTCAAATCCCGCTTGGAGTGCATACTGTCGTTGTGTCCTTGGGGCAAGACACTTCACCCACCTTTGCCTGTGTGTAATGTAATGTAATTATGTGAAGCACTTTGGGGTCAATGCAAGTTGACTAAAAATGTGCTATATAAATAAGATTATTATTATTATTATTACTCAACAGCCGAAAATCTGTAGCCTCCCTTTGATCTGGTATTTTGTTGGTTCACATGCTTGATCAATGGTGTTTTATCATTAATGTTTTATTATAATTAATTTTTAGTGTTTTCTGAGTCATTCGTAACTGTCACTGTATGTCATATTGTTACTTGTGGGAGGAGCACCAAGGCAAATTCCTTGTATGTGAATACATGGCCAATAAACCTACTTACTTACTTACTTACTTACTTACCTGCACTCCTAGATCCCTCTGCTCTACAACACATCCCAGAGGCCTACCATTCACTCTGTAGGTCCTGTCCATGGTAAACTTTCCAAAATGCAACACCTCACATTAAATCCCATCAACCATTCCTGAGGCCACCTGGCCAACAGATCAAGTACCTGCTGCAATTCCCTCATCACGGGAACTACACCCATAAATCTATTCTGGATCCTCTCCAATGCTTCCAAGTCTTCCCTACAGTGAGGTAGTCAGCTGTGCAAACTGTGACAGGACCAGTGCGTTAGAAAGGCTCAACATAACTTCCCTTTCCTTTGTACTCTATGTCTCAGTTGGTAATATATCTGTCTTAATAAATAGTCATTTATATTAGGGTAAAAGCCTTTGTAACAACAATAAACATTTTCCTAATTCATAGAATATAACTTTGAATTTGGACTATCTTTAATCTGACTTTGTTGGACTTTATCTTGCACTAAACGCTAATCCCTTTATCCTGTATCTGTACACTGTAGATGACTTGATTGTAATCATATACTGTATAATCTTTTCGTTTCGATAGCTCACAACAAAAAGCTTTTCACTGTACCTCGGTACACGTGACAATAAAAAATTAAACACATGGACACAAAGTGCTAGAGTAACTCAGCGGGTCAGGCAGCATCTCTGGAGAATATGGATAGGTGACGTTTTTGATCGAGACCCTTCTTCACTGATGTGTTCGGGGAGAGAAAGATGGAAGAGACGAGAGATAGAATATCAAATATCCAGTTAGTTCGTTGAACAATACCAGGATAATCAAAAGGGTCTGAAGAAGGATCGCGACCCAAAATATCATTTATTCGTGCTCACCAGTGATGGTGCCTGACCTGTTGAGTTACTCCAGCACTGTGTGGCCTTTTGTGTATTAACTGGCATCTGTAGTTCCTTATTCCTTTTCCTGATTTCTCCTGAATAACAAGCTCAGATTCAGAAGCTTAGAAAACTGTGCCTAAAACCAATTTTCTATCTATCGACTCTCAGAGCTGTACGGCACGGAGACAGGCCCTTCGGCCCACCCTGTCCAGGCCAAACAAATTAGAGTATTGGGCTAACATTTGCCTGCATTTGGCCCATAGCTCTCTATACCTCTCCTTTTCATATATCAGTCCAAATGTCTATTAAACGTTATAATTCAATCCAAGGGTGCTGTTTGAGGCAGATGCAAGGTGGCATTTAAGAGACCCAGCAGTAAGAATCCAGCACTAGCTTCTCATTTTCATCCAACAAACAGCTAACAATGGCCTGTTTTATTTATCATTGTTACTTTTTTGTATATCTTTCATTCATTTGTTCTATATCTCTCTACATCACTGTCTATATCTCTCGTTTCCCTTTCCCCTTAACGTTCAGTCTGAAGGAGGGTCTCGACCCGAAACGTCACCCATTCCTTCTCTCCAGAGATGCTGCCTGTCCCACTGAGTTACTCCAGCTTTTTGTGTCTATCTTTCCTTTAGATAAGACACATGGATATGCAGGGAATTGAGAGATATGGATTATGTACAGGCAGATAAGAGTTGATCTTGCCATCATGTTCAACACAGATAATGTGGGCTGAGGGATCTTTTCTTGCGCTGTTCTGTTCCCTTCTGTTCTGTTCTGAATCCTTTTCGATGGCTTCCTCTAGCAGCTCATTCCAGATACAGATTACCCTCTGAGTGAACAATTTGCACCTGATGTTCCTCTTAAATCTTTCCCCTCTCACCTTAAACCTGTGCCCTCTAGTTTTAGAATCCTCTACCTGGGAAAAAGACTGTGAGCGTTCACTTCATCCATGCCCCTCCTGATCTTGTACAAGATACAAGATACAAGACCCAATAAGGTGTACACCCCAATAAGGTCACCTCTCAGCCTTCTTAAATCTATTTACGTTAAAGGATTAGAAATGTCTTTCCGAATCAACATTCTCACGGATTACATGGTGAGTGATTGTCACACGAGAACAGGATGCAGTTTGACTGTGGCATCTTTCCGTTAAAACATAGAACATAAAACAGTACAGCACAGAAACAGGCCCTTCGGCCCAGTGTCCGTGCAGAACATGATACCACATTAAACTAATCTCATCTGTCTGCACGTGATCCTTATCCCTCCAATCCCTGCATATTCATCAGCCCACCTAAAATCCCCCTAAATGCCACTATCATATCTGCCTCCACCACCACCCCTGGCAGTGTGTTCAAGAACACCACTCTGTGTAAGATAAAGCTGCTCTGCACATCTACTTTAAACTATCCCCCTCTTACCTTCAAGCTAAGTCACATTTCTGTCTGTCACTTGGTTCAGACAGTCGACCCCATCTACAGTGCATTCAGAAAGTATTTAGACCCCTTCACTTTTTCCACATTTTGTAACGTTACAGCCTTATTCTAGAATGGATTGAATTCATTTTTTGTATCATCAATCTGCACACAGTACCCCATAATAAAAAAAGTCTAAACAGTTGTTTAGAAATTTTTGCAAAGTAATTAAAAATAAATAACTGAAATATCACATTCTGCTAGAGGCAGGAAACATGTTCCCGATGTTGGGGGAGTCCAGAACCAGGGGCCCCAGTTTAAGAATAAGGGGTAAGCCATTTAGAATGGAGATGAGGAAACACTTTTTCACACAGAGAGTTGCGAGTCAGATGACGGTGGAGGCCGGTTCTCTGGATATTTTCAGGAGAGAGCTATATAGGGCTCTTAAAGATAGTGGAGTCAGGGGATATAGGGAGAAGGCAGGAACGAGTTAGTGATTGGGGATGATCAGCCATGATCACATTGAATGACGGTGCTGGATTGAAGGGCCGAATGGCCTACTCCTGCACCTATTGTCTATTGTCTATTTACATAAGTATTCAGACCCTTTACTCAGTACTTTGGCACTGATTACAGCCTCAAATCTTCTTGGATATGAAGCTACCAGTTTGGCACACCTGTATTTGGGTAATTTCTCCCATTCTTCTCTACAGATCCTCTCAAGCTCTGTCAGGTTGGATGGGGAGCGTCGATACGCAGCTATTTTCAGGTCCCTCCAGAGATGTTTAATCGGGTTCAAGTCCGGGCTCTGGCTGGGCCACTCAAGGACATTCACAGACTTGTCTCGAAGCCACTCCTGCTTTGTCTTGGCTGTGTGCTTAGGGTCATTGTCCTGTTGGAAGGTGAACCTCCGCCCCAGTCCGAGATCCAGAACGCTCTGGAGCAGGTTTTCATCAAGGATCTCTCTGTACTTTGCTCCGTTCATCTTTCCCTTGATCCTGACTAGTCTCCCAGTTCCTGCCACTGTAAAACATCCCCACAGCTTGATGCTGCCACCACCATGCTTCACTGTAGGTATGGTATTGGCCAGGTGATGAGCGGTGCCTGGTTTCCTCCAGACGTGACGCTTGGCATTCAGGCCAAATAATTAAATCTTCAGACCAGAGAATCTCGTTTCTCATGGTCTGAGTCCTTTAGGTGCCTTTTGGCAAACTCCAAGCGGGCTGTCATGTGCCTTTTACAGAGGAGTAGCTTCTATCTGGCCACTCTACCATAAAGGCCTGATTGGTGGAGTGCTGCAGATATAATTGTCCTTCTGGAAGGTTCTCCCATCTCCACAAAGAAACTCTGGAGCTCTGTCAGAATGACCATCGAGTTCTTGGTCACCTCCCTGACCAAGGCCCTTCTCCCCCGATTGCTCAGTTTGGCCGGGCGGCCAGCTCTATGAAAAGTCCTGGTGGTTCCAAAGTTCTTCCATTTAAGAATGACGTAGGCCATTATGCTCTTTGGGACCTGCAATGCTGCAAAAATAGTTTTATACCCTTCCCCAGATCTGTGTCTCAACACAATCCCGTCTCGGAGGTCTACGGACAATTCCTTCGTCTTCATGGCTTGGTTTTTGCTCTGACATGCACTGTCAACTGTGGGACCTTATATAGACAGGTGTGTGCCTTTCCAAATCATCTCCAATCAATTTAATTTACCACTGGTGGACTCCAATCAAGTCGTAGAAACATCTCAAGGATAATCAATGGAAACAGGATGAAGCTAAGCTCAATTTTGAGTGTCATAACAAAGGGTCTGAATATTTATGTAAATGTGATATTTCAGTTATTTATTTTTAATTACTTTGCAAAAATGTCTAAACCTGTTTTCGCTTCTTCATTCTGGGGTATTGTGTGTGATTGATGATTAAAAAAAAAGAATTTAATTCATTTTAAAATAAAGTTGTAACGTAACAAAATGTGGAAAAGTGAAGGGGTCTGAATACTTTCTGAATGCACTGTATGTCTCTCATAATTTTATAGACTGCTATCAAGTCTGCTCACAACCTCTGGCTTTCCAGAGAAAACAATCCAAGTCGGTCCAATCTCTTCCTGTAGCGAACCCCCCCTAATCCAGGCATCATTCTGATTGACTTCCTCTGCTCCCTTTAAAAACACCCACATCCTTCTAGTAATGAGGTGCATAGTACGGCATGCAATACTCCATATGTGGCCGAACTAAAGTCCTATATATCTGCAAGTTGATTTCCTGACTCTTCTACTCAATGCCCCGACCTATGAAACTTAGCATACAATATGCCTACGTTACCACTCTAGATACCTGTGTTGTCACTGTTGAAAGTGATGTTGAAACAAAGCTGTATTTAAACCTCATTATATACTGTAAGTTTTCATTCATTCTGAGGCACCAGGACATGATCAAAATAGGTCATTAGGTTTTACTTAAAGATTCAGATTCAGATTCAATTTTAATTGTCATTGTCAGTGTACAGTACAGAGACAACGAAATGCATTTAGTATCTCCCTGGAAGAGCGACATAGCAAACGATTTGAATAAATAATAATTAGTGTCCGGGGGGGGGGGGGGTGGTGATTGGCAGTCACCGAGGTACGTTGTTGAGTAGAGTGACAGCCGCCGGAAAGAAGCTGTTCCTCGACCTGCTGGTTCGGCAACGGAGAGACCTGTAGCGCCTCCCGGATGGTAGGAGGGTAAACAGTCCATGGTTGGGGTGAGAGCAGTCCTTGGCGATGCTGAGCGCCCTCCGCAGACAGCACTTGCTTTGGACAGACTCAATGGAGGGGAGCGAGGAACCGGTGATGCGTTGGGCAATTTTCACCACCCTCTGCAATGCCTTCCGGTCGGAGACAGAGCAGTTGCCATACCATACTGTGATGCAGTTGGTAAGGATGCTCTCGATGGTAGAAGTTCACCAGGATCTGAGGAGACAGATGGACCTTCTTCAGTCTCCTCAGGAAGAAGAGACGCTGATGAGCCTTCTTGATCAGAGTAGAGGTATTGTGGGTCCAAGAGAGGTCATCGGAGATGTTGACTCCCAGGACCTGAAGCTAGAAACACGTTCCACCTCCGTCCCGTTAATGTGGATGGGGGTGTGCGTGCCGCATCTGGACTTCCTGAAGTCTACAATGAGCTCCTTGGTCTTCTTGGAGTTAAGGGCCAGGGCCAGGTTGTTGTCAAACTTCCTGGTGTCCAGATTTCTCTCACCCTTCTGATAAAGGGTCTTTGATAGTTACTGTTACTCCTTCTACCGATGCTGTCTGACTTACTGTGCTGCCACCGTTTCCTGTTCTGGATAAGAGGATTTAATTTTCAATAATATGCGCATGTGATAGAATGTGTGATAGTATACAAGTGATGCACAGGCCTGAGTGCGTCGGTAGGAATTGTGTGCACAAGGTAACTTTGGAATGGTTTAAACACACGAGGCGAATGTTTTAGACCATTCCAAAGTTACCGCGTGCACACAATTCCTACCGAAGCACGAAATAGACCTGTGCATCATCTGTTTTATAGTATTGGGAGAAAAAAGTAAAATAAAAATAAAACTCCAAATCATGCGTCCGGTAAAAATAATTACACGGTACAGCAGCGGCTTTTAGGCAATCAGATTGTGCAGAGATTCTTAGACCCATTCTATAAAACACTTTTATTCCCACCTTCCTTAAGTGGTAGACACAGCCCGGTCCATCACGGATACTGACCTCCCCACCATCGAAGGTCCATCACAGGTACTGACCTCCACCACCATCGAAGGGATTTACAGGAGTCGCTGCCTCAAAAAGGCAGCCAGCATCATGAAAGACCCATGGCCATGCTCTCATCTCGCTGCTACCATCTGGAAGAAGGTACAGGAGCCTGAAAACCGTGACCTCCAGGCTCAAGAACAGCTTCTTCCCAGCAACTTGAACACTACACACACTAACCTCAGCAATTATGATCTTCTATGGACTGTGTCTTTAGTTACACTAAACAAGCCTGTTAAGCTACAGTTTTGTTCAGTTGCCGGTACATATGACAATTAAACACTCTTGACAAATAGTTGTGGGACTCTCTCTTTACACTGGCATCACCTGCATGTTTAGTTTAGAGATACAGCGTGGCAACAGGCCGGTGGGTATAAGGAATGAGCTGCCAGAGGAGGTAGTTGAGGCAGGTACAATAACAACATTGAGAAGACAGTTGGACAGGTACATGGATAGGAAAGGTTGAGAGGGATATGGGCCCCAATGCAGGCAGGTGGGACTGGTGTAGGCGGAGCATGTTGGTTGGCATGGACAAGGTTGGCCAATAGGCCTGTTTCCGTGCCGTGTTACTCTGTGACTCTAAAACACATCCGTGAGACTACAGTGGGCCGGGTTTAGTCAGAGAGAAGCATGGTAAATCCACAGTGAGATTATATCAGGATCAACAATGCTTTGCCAGGCAACAAACATTCTGGGTCAGATTTTAAGTGTAAAATCCGTATCTGAGGAATAATGTGCTGGCATTGGAGAGGAGGTTTAGGAGAATGATCCCGAGGATGATTTGGTTAATGGATGATGAGCGTTTGTTGGCACTGGGCCTGTACTTTGTTATTGCACCATCCGCAAGCATTGCCACTTTTCATTTCACTGCACATCTCGTATGTGTATGTGTCGTATAAACTTGACTTGACAGAATTGAAACTTACCAAATAGTGAAAAGCCTGGATAGAGTGGATGTGGAGATGATGTTTCCACTAGTGGGAGAGTCTAGGACCAGAGGGCACATCCTCAGAATAAAAGGACGTGCTTTTAGAAAGGAGATGGGGAATTTCTTTTTAGTCATATCGTGGTGAATCTATGGAATTCATTGCCACAGGCAGCTGTTGGAGCAAGTCATTGGGTATTTAAAGATGGAGATAGACAGATTATTGATTACTACGGGTGCCAGGGGTTATGGGGAGAAGGCAGGAAAATGGGATTAGGAGGGAGAGATAGATCAGCAATGATTTGATGGGACAAATGGCCAAATTCTGCTCCTATCACTTAAACGTTATGATCTTAATGGGGTTGAGAGGGAAAGATAGATCAGCCCTGATTGAATGGCAGAATAGATTTAGATTTGATGGACTGCATGGCCTATGACTTATGAACGTAAGAACCTACTGATTAGCAGATTAGACATTCTGGCTCATGACTACGATCAAATAGACAACTGCAAGAAAGCAAGAGTTAAAAACCAGACATAAGGAAACATTCTTTAATGAATAATTGTTTCTGAAAGAAAAATACAAACGTCTTTTCCATAAAATGTAGGCACCATGAAAGGTTTCCTAAGAAATGTATCAATGCAGGATTTAAACTGCAAAGTGCAGGAATAAAGAACAAGTCTTTCATTGATACAAAAACCTTTAGAGTAAAAGTCTGGAAAAAATATTAGTACAACTCAATTTGTAAAAGTACAAAGAGCCTGAATCTGTGCATGTGAGCTGCAAAGCTTTGCCTTAATACAAAATGCATGTTAAAAATAACCCATAGATTCACTAGAAGCAGTGACATTAACCTTTAACCTTAACTTTATCAGGGTCTCAGCTACTATCCATTAACCAGCTCCCTCCGCATTTAAGCCCAGCTTCATAAATGGAAACAAATACAAAAGATAAACTAACTTTCAACCTTTTAAGTAAATTGATATGTTCTTGTGCAGATCCCTGCTGTGTTTATGCCTTTTCAACCACTTATCAAAATAGAAGATATATATTTTTTCCCCAGTTAGGTCATGTTTTTAACTACAGAAGAAAATAAACCACTATTACTTGGAGTAAGTGATCTAAATCAATCACTATTTAGTAGAATATTCATTTTACACTTTATAATATCCCTGATTTAATTTGCAAATAGTATCAATCTAAAACAGACTGTTAAATCACTGCAAAACAAGTAGGAATTGGGAATGTTGTGTTATTATATTTTTTGGTGACACGACATTCATGTGAACTGATGGGAATGTTGAGGCATGTGCAAAATGACATGTTTAACGTCTGAAATAGTTTTAGGCCAGCCTTGACCTTAACTTAAAGTCTTTGGTTGGATGTTCAGGTGACAAAAACGCCTCGTCTTCAAGCACGAACAGGTTTCCTTTTACGTTGTCTCAGTTTTCTTGCGTGCCTTGATCTCCTCAGCCCAGCTGGATGTGGAAAACACATACATTTTTAGTTTTGTTTAGTTTATTGTCACATGTACCGAGGTACAGTGAAAGTCTTTTGTTTGTTGCATGCGATCAGTCAACGGAAATTGTTACGTGATTACAATCGAGCAGTCCACAGTGTACAGAGACATGTCAAAAGGAATAGAGGAATTTAGTGCAAGATAAAGTCTAGTAAAGTCTGATTAACGATAGTCCAAGGGTCTCCAACGAGGTAGATGGGAGGTCAGGATCACTCTCGAGTTGGTGATATGATGGTTCAATGGCCTGATAACAGCTGGGACAGCAGAATGACCAAGGAGCTCATTGTAGATTTCAGGAAGTCCAGAGGCAGCACGCACACCCCCATCCACATTAACGGGATGGAGGTGGAACGTGTTTCTAGCTTCAGGTTCCTGGGAGTCAACATCTCCGATGATCTCTCTTGGACCCACAATACCTCTACTCTGATCAAGAAGGCTCACCAGCGTCTCTTCTTCCTGAGGAGACTGAAGAAGGTCCATCTGTCTCCTCAGATCCTGGTGAACTTCTACCGCTGCACCATCGAGAGCATCCTTACCAACTGCATCACAGTATGGTATGGCAACTGCTCTGTCTCCGACCGGAAGGCATTGCAGAGGGTGGTGAAAATTGCCCAACGCATCACCGGTTCCTCGCTCCCCTCCATTGAGTCTGTCCAAAGCAAGCGTTGTCTGCGGAGGGCGCTCAGCATCGCCAAGGACTGCTCTCACCCCAACCATGGACTGTTTACCCTCCTACCATCCGGGAGGCGCTACAGGTCTCTCCGTTGCCGAACCAGCAGGTCGAGGAACAGCTTCTTCCCGGCGGCTGTCACTCTACTCAACAACGTACCTCGGTGACTGCCAATCACCACCCCCCCCCCCGACACTTATTATTATTTATTCAAATCATTTGCTATGTCACTCTTCCAGGGAGATGCTAAATGCATTTCGTTGTCTCTGTACTGTACACTGACAATGACAATTAAAATTGAATCTGAATCTGACTCTGAATCTGAGAATCCCTAAATCCCATCAGGTTTAAGTAGGTTTATTATTGTCATGAGTACCAAGATACAGTGAAAAGCTTGGCGTTACATGCTATCCAAACAGAGCAGATAAATCCACACATAAATGGAATCGTCAACCTCAACAACAATAGGTAGAGCAAAGGGGGACAGAGTGCAGAATATAGTTCTCAGCATTGTAGCGCATCAGTTCCGTAGACAAGGTCCAATGTCCACAATGGGGTAGAGGTGAATCAGACAGTACCCTAGCTAATGGAAGGACCGTTCAGAAACCTGATAACAGTAGGGAAGAAGCTGTTCCTGAGTCTGGTTGTGTGCGCTTTCAAGCTTCTAGGTTAAAAGAGTGGGCACAATTACAACTTTCAAAGGACATTTGAACAGATGGATGTAGGGTTTACATGGATATTGGCCAAATGCAGGCAAATGGAACTAGTCCAGTCTGCCAACTTGCATGGACAAAGTGGGCTGAAGGGCCTGTGTGTACTATACATCTCTATGAATCTAAAGGATGGAGAGGTTGAACAGTCTAATACTTTATTCCTTGAGTGCAGGAGGATGAGAGGTGATATTATAGAGATATCACAGAGATAGGGTATAGAGGGGAATCAAGAACCATAAGGCAGAGACTTAAGTGAGAGGGGAAAGGTTTATAAAGAACTTGAGGTATACATTTTTTATACAGAGGGTGTTGGGTATATGGAATGAGCTGCCAGAGGAGGTAGTTGAGTACTATAACATTTATAGAGTGCTTGTCTGTGCGGATTTAATACGTGAGTTTGCTCCGAGTTCTTCGGTTTTGTCACACACTCCAAAGTCGCACACGTTTGGTTAATTGTCTTGGTATAAATGTATAAATGTAAAATTGTCCCTAGTGTGTGTAGGGTAGAGTTAATGTGCAGGGATCCCTGGTCGGTCCGGACTCGGTGGGCCAAAGGGCCTGTTTCCGCCCTGTATCTCTAAACTAAACTAAACTAAATTTGAAAGACATTTGGACAGGTACATGGATGGGAAAGGTTTAGAGGGATATGGGAGAAACGTGGGCAAATGGGACTAGACTTGGTCGGCCTGGACGTGTGGGGCTGAAGGGCCAGTTTCCGTGCTGGATGACTCCATTGAGATCAGGAACTAAGGAAGTAATTTATCCCTATTTCTGTGGATATATAACTGATAATTCTTTCCTCCCCAGGGGTGCTGGGGAAGGAAATGAACATTCCTTAATGTAGGAGTAAGTAAATGTCTGGGGGATTCAGGGAGTGGTGGAGATTGAAGTAATGTGACTGCACTCCAGTAAATAATACAGGCGGCTTGACTTGTTGCAAATTGCCTATCGACAGATACAAAGGAGAAATGATTTACAGGTAGAAACACATGTAAATCCTGATCCAACAACTGATACTTGTGCAGGTACCTGGGATATAGTATTCAAGAAGGAACTGCAGATGCTGGAAGATCGAAGGTACACAAAATTGCGGGAGAAACTCAGCAGGTGCAGCAGCATCTATGGAGCGAAGGAAATAGGCGACGTTTCGGGCCGAAACCCGAAAGTTCAGTCTGAAGAAGGGTTTCGGCCCGAAACGTCGCCTATTTCCTTCGCTCCATAGATGCTGCTGCACCCGCTGAGTTTCTCCAGCAATTTTGTGTACCTGGGATATAGTAATTTGGTAACACCACTCTCATGTTACAGGCACATTAATGCTGGAATGGCCATCTGGTGTGGAGGGTAGCACATGCACACAAGGCTTGCACGACGAGGGCCGTTAACAACATTGAAGGCAGCAGAAAAGGAGACATGTGGAGTCATTGCGTGAAGCAGTGTTAGACACCGTAATCAAACATGCGACGAAAGATAGGGTACAAAGCACAGTCAGTGCCGATCCTTAAAGGGGCGGTGACTTCAGGCTACTTCAGCTTTAGGTATATTATTGTCACGTGTGCCGAGGCACAGTGAAAAATCCCACCTCGGTCATTCCTTCTTCTCCCCAATCCAGTTGGGCAGAAATTACAGAAACTTGAAAGCCCGAACCACCAGACTCAGGAACAGCTTCTTCCCCTCCGTTATCAGGTTTCTGAATGGTTCTTCCATAAGCTGGGGTACTGTCTGATTCACCTCTACCCCATTGCAGACATTGGACTTTGTCTCTGGAACTGATGCGCTACAATGCTGAGAACTATATTCTGCACTCTGTATCTCCCCCTATTGTACTTGAGTTTGGCGGTTATATTTGGGAATAGTGTTATCTGATCTGATTGGATTACATGCAAAACAAAGGTATTCATTGGAAAGATACAAAGTGCTGGAGTAAGTCAGCAGGTCACGCAGCATCTCTGGAGATCATGTATAGGTGACGTTTCAGGTCAGGATCCCTGTTCTAAAGAAGTCTGAAGAAGGATCCCGACCCAAAACATCACCTATCCATGTTTTCCAGAGATGCTACCAGGCCCGCTGAGTCACTCCAGACTTTTTTGGTAAACCACTATCTGTTCTCTATCTCACTTCCTCTCTCTCTTTCTCTCCTTCTCTCTCTCTCTCTCTCTCCATCTCCACTTCTTGTTGACACATACAAGATCATGAGGGGCACGGATAAAGTGAACGCTCACAGTCTTTTCTCAAGGGTAGAGGATTATAAAACTAGAGGGCACGGGCTTAAGATGAGAGGGGAGAGATTTAAGAGGGATCTCAGGGACAACATTTTCACTCAGAGGGTAGCCTGTATCTGGAATGAGCTGCCAGAGGAAGTGAAAGAAATTGATACAATTGAGACTTTTAAAAGAAATTTGAACAGGTATATAGATAGGAAGGGTTGAATCTGGGCCAAACACAGACAAAAGGGACTAGCCCGGTGTGCCAACTTGGTCAGCGTGGATACGGTGGTCCGAAGGGGCTATTTCCGTGCTACATTGGTCTACGACTCGGCACAGCGGTAGAGTTACTGTCTTAACAGAGCTAGAGACGTGGGTTCGATCCTGACTACGGATGCTGTGTGTACGGAGTTTACACGTTCTCCCTGTGACCATGTGCGTTTACCCCTGGTGCTACAGTTTCCTTCCACATCCCAAATACATCAGGTTTGTAGGTTAATTGGCCCTGGAGGGTAGGATAGAACTAGTGCATGGGGTGATTGTTGGCCTGGATTTGGTGAGCCAAAGGGTCTGTTTCCACACTGCAATGCTAGTTCATACGTTATAGAAGCAGAATTAGGCCATTTGGCCCATCGAGTCTACTCAGCCATTCAATCATGGCTGATCTATCTTTCCTTCTCAACTCCATTTTCCTGCCTTCTCCCCATAACACCCGACACCCGTACTAATCAAGAATCTGTCAACCTGTGGCTTAAAAATATCCATTGATTTGTCCTCCACGGCTGTCTGTGGCAATGAATTCCACAGTTTCACTACCCTCTGACTAAAGAAATTCCTCCTCATCTCCATTCTAAAGGTACCTCTTTTTATTTTGAGGCATAGCCCTCTGGTCCTAGACTCTCCCACCAGTAAAAACATCCTCTCCACATCCATTCCATCCAGGCCTTTCACAATTCTCTAAACTCTGACCATGACCATTCAGGATGCCACTAGTATTAATTAGTTTTCTGCAAAAGTGTAAAAACTGCTGCAATTCTTTGACACAACGATTCAAGTCAAAGGATTGAGTGTGTTGCCAGTGAAGCATGAGGCACTGTGTTAGACATTGTTAAACATGACAAGTGACAGGTAACCGCATTCCCACCATCCTTATAACAAAGAATCAAGTTTAACCCACCTGATGTTCTGCTGTTAAAATTAGCAATCCTTCTCGTAGATTCTTTAAGAAAAAAAATGTCGTTACAAATAAGTGGATGGAAATGAAAAAAAATTGTGATTAGTGGATGGGCAAGTTTTCTGCATCTGATCAGAATTTTCTTTGATTTGGGTAAGTCTAAAGAGGTAAGGCTGCAAATGCATTACATTATATATTGATTCTCTTCATGCATTCATTAGATTGACCATAGACACAAAATGCTGGAGTAATTCAGCGAGGGCAAGCAACATCTCTGGAGTGAAGGAATGGGTGACGTTTCGGTTCGAGACCCTTCTTCAGTCTGAGGAAGGGTCTCGAACTGAAACGTCACCTGTTCCTTCTCTCCAGAGATGCTGCCTGCCCCGCCGAGCTACTCCAGCATTTTGTGTCTATCGTCGACTTAAACCAGCACCTCTACACATTAGACTGACCAAACAGTGCGGAAGCTGTATGTGTTATTTCTAAACGAGGTCAGTGTTATTAGCCGTTTACCTGAAAGTTTTTGCAAACTGCCACATTGGCACGGTGGGGATGGTCGTTTGTCGACCAGAATGTGATAGCCACTGGCTGGCCGCGCAGCAGAATGACCATCGGTCTGGGCAGTGGAACTGGGAGAAGGAAGCCGCTCAACCCAAGGGTGGAGGGTGTCGGCAACCGCGGATGCAAGAACAAAGGGCCGACAAGTGGATCCAGGGCCTGGCCTTCCACACTCTCGAGGTCGGCACTGGTGCACGAAGGCTGAAGGGGGTAGGGCGAGGAGAGGGTTCACGGGAGAATCCAGACGGAGCCGACGACTGCGACGGGCATTTATGGCCAGCTGTAGTTGAAACTAAAGGCACCAAAACCTGCCGACTCTTGCATATGGACTCAGTGGGCTGTTTCTTTGCATTATGCACTTAATCTGGGATTGTGTTTACGTATAGAAAATAATTCACTGAACTGTACGCATAAAAAAAGAAATTCACTGTAACTTAGTACATAACAAAGTGATAATGAAGAACCATTGAACCATGAGTTTTGTCATATACATTTAGATTGTAGAAAATGTTAATAATTAGGAAGTAGGTTTTCATTAGATGTATGTGAGTATCTCGATATTCACTCTAAATAGCCAACATTGTTAACACTAATGGTTTTCACAATCTTCCATGCTGTTAGTCCGACATCAAACTTGGTGCATATCCTGTAGTTGTTGTTATACCGCTCGAGTCGTAGATCCCCTGCAACGCGTCAACCAGCATATCTCCTGGGCCTCAGCCACCCATGTTGGTTTGTCAGTCACCATCAGAAAATGCCCATGGTAGTCAACCAAAACACATTCCCATGCACTACAAATTAAACGAAGGAAGGAAGATATTCTTCCCAAAGATCAAAGGCTTGATAAAGAAAGAACAGTGGAACATAACAAACCCCGTCCTTGGAACGGCTAATGAACGTTGAACATTCTCCAGGCTAGATTTTGACATTCGACATTCGACCTCCAAGAACTTGGCAAGCATTCACAAAAGTATTTGAGGAGTTTGTCTTCAAATGCTGTTTCTTGGTTTTGAATGTCCAGGCAGCAAACATAAAATGCTATGTTAACTCTACAGGCGGGAAGGCAAACAGCAAACAGGGAGGGACACAGGCGATTAGTGGGCTAAGGTTGGAGATCCTATGTTTCCATGCATTTGGTTGCAAGTTTTGGGCCACCAACTCACGAACCTCCTTGAAGGAGTTTTTGAATATCCTCATCATCAAATATACTGGGATCACCCTCTATGGTCCTGGAGAACTTGGAATACTGGGTTCCTGACAAGATACATGGCAATGATGAATCTCCAACATTCTCACTGCTTTTACTACCGGGAACTACACACATATTACACTCAGACAGCATTACTTTAACAGAAACATCAACGCATTCAGTTTCAGGCCAATGTCTTGACTTAAGCAACAGGCAGAGGGGTTTGAGAACATTGCATGCGATGTTTACATGATGGTATCTCAGGATAATTTCTAAATAATGGGTTAGGTGGAGCAGAGAGAATAATTTTAACATGCCTAGATCTTCTTGCAGTGTTTATTTAAGCATCAATCCAGAAACTGAGGGAAGCAGACCAAGTTTTTAAAATGCTATGGTTACATTAAGAGATGGATGTAGTTCTTAGGGCTAACGGAATCAAGGGATATGGGGAGAAAGCAGGAACGGGGTACTGATTTTGGATGATCAACCATGATCATATTGAATGGCTGATGGCTCGAAGGTCCGAATGGCCTACTCCTGCACCTATTTTCTATATTTCTATGTTTCTATTAAAGAAGCTGGTTTAAATGTGTTTCCACAATTCATTTCAGGCTTGATCAAAATGACTTGGAATCATAATTTCTCTTGGAACAGAAAGGGATTTATCCATCATTCAGGATCAAATTCAACACCGAAACCTCTTCAGCTCATTTCAAATTCTACTTTACTCTCGTAAAGCAGTGTATTTTGTTGATAGGGGAATGAGACAATACTGTTCATTGGTATCGTCTCATTGTGCCATTTCCCCACAATTTTAATAACACTGCTTCCATGTACATGGTCAGTGATGTACAGTATTTTAACAGGTCTCCAGGATGTCTTCTACTGTCTCATAGCAAAGAATATTCATTAGGATGTAACCACTTCCCCACTTATTTAGCTAGAGCTAGTGGATTTGCATATTTTCTAGTTGAAAATAAAGTGTGCAAAACACAAAGGTTCCTTTTTTTGGAACACAGGCTAGGACTTTATTCTTTGGAGTGCAGGAGGCTGAGGGGTGATCTTTGGGCAACTTGTTCCACACAGAGGGTGGTTTATACACGGAACAAGAGGCTGAGGGTGATCTTATAGAGGTGTATAAGATCATGAGGGGAATAGATTGGATAAACGCACATTGTTTTTCCGGGGTAGGGGAATCATGAACCAGAGGATATGGGTTTAAGGTGAGAGGGGCAAAGATTTAATAGCAACCCGAGGAACAACCTTTTTACTCAGAGGGTGGTGGGTGTACGGAACGAGCTGCCAGAGGAGGTAGTTGAACTCAGTAATATAAAAACATTTAAAGCCACTTGGATGGACACAGTGGATGGGAAAGGTTTAGAGGGATATGGGCCAAAAGTGGGCAAATGGGACAGTTCAGATTGACCGTCTTGGTTGGTATGGACAAGTTGTGTCAAAGGGCCTGTTTCCATGCTGTATGACTATCATAAAGTGCTGGAGGAACTCAGCGGGTCAGGCAGCATCTGTGGAGGGAATGGACAGATGACGTTTCGGGTCGGGACTCTTCTTCAAACTAATGGGGGGGGGGGGGGGAGGAGATAGCTGGAAAAGAGACGTGGGATTGAGAGAAATCCTAGCAAGTGATAGATGGATACAGGTGAAAGGGGGAAAGTTGGCAGAGGGGTGGAAGAAATGATAAAGGCTGGAGGTGAAATGGATTGTTTTGTTTGAAGCATTGGAAGCTGAGGGGAGACCTGATAGAAGTATATACCTGATAGAAGTATATCCTGTGGAAATGTCAAAGGCAAGTGGGCAAAGCTTTAAGGTGACAGGGCTAAATGTTAAAAGAGATGTGCGGAGCAAGTTTTTACACAGAGGATGGTGAGTGCCTGGAACTCGCTGCTGTGGGTGGAGGTGGAGGCAGATACAGCAGTGAGGTTAAAAAGGCTTTTATATAGGTACGTGGATATTGCAGGGGATAGAGGGATATGTATCACATGCAGACAAAGGACATTAGTTACATTTGGCATCCTGTTCAGCACGGACATTGTGGGCTGAAGGGACAGCTCCTATCCTGTGCTGTTCTATAAAAATAGAACGACTTTGCCCAGAAAATGCAAAAAAAGATGGAACCATTCTCTATCTAAAATGTCAAAAGAAATAAAGCATTTATTGTAACCTTAAGAAAGGTTAATCTTATAAACCTTGGTCTTAAAAAAATTGCCAGTCAGATACTGCCAAGTGTCAGAATGATTTTCAACAGATGAGAAAGCTTTTTCATCAATGAAAAATATCCAAGCTGTTTTGGGTGGAGTGTGTCGGTGATGGGGAGTTAAATGATGGAGTTTCTTAAATGAAACCCATTATGCCATCGTGGAAGGAGCCTGACCCGAAACGTCACCTATCCATGTTCTCCACAGATGCTGCCTGACCCCCTGAGTTATTCTGGCATTTTGTAGTGTTTTATTTAGGCAGTCAAGACTAGGCTTTACCATTAAACATAAAATTGCAAGGTTTATTAAGGTATTCTTTCAGTAAACTACAGACCTCCTTCGATAAGTTTAGCAAGGTCAGCAGCCTCAACGTCGGTCTCAATCCTTCCTGAGTTACCGCCGAGGGAGAGAGCAGAGAGAGAAAGAAACAATCACATTACATTAGGCAATATTGTTGGTCAGGGGGCCTGAAGATGTTTACATGGGCCTTGACCCAAGATCAGCTGGAAAGTCTCAGCTCTGTCGACTCTATTCGTGAGTCACCTCACAACATGCAACAGATGTCAATAGTTTGTTAATCATCACGGGTCCTGAACTCCCCACCATCGCAGGGATCTACAGGAGATGGAGACCCACACCATCTTGGCCACGCTCTCATCTCGCTGCTACCATCGGGAAGAAGGTACAGGAGCCTGAAAACCGTGACCTCCAGCTTCAAGAACAGCTTCTTCCCAGCAACCATCAGGCTCTTGAACACTGCACAACACTAACCTCAACAACTATGATCTTCCATGGAGCATCTAATGTTGATATTTGGTTAATCTAAGGACTTTGTTTTTTTTTAGTACTAGTAATAACTAGTATTGCAGTCATTATAAATTTATTGAATTTGCATTTATTATATATATATCTATGTGCACTGTATTTACAGGCCTATTGATTAAATTAACTAAAAGCAATTTAGTTTAGTTTAGCTTAGTTTGGTTACAGATACAGGGCAGAAACAGTCTCTTTGGCCCACCGAGTCCACACTGACCACCAGTCCCCATGCACTAACACTATCCTACACACTAGGGACAATTAATGATTTACAATTCTTCCCAATTAACCATATCTTTGAAATGTAGGAGGAAACCGGAGCATCCGGAGAAAACTCACGCGGTCACGGGGAGAACGTACAAACTCAGTAGAGACAGCGCCTGTAGTCAGGATCGATCCTGGGTCTCTGACACTGGAAGGCTGCAAATCTACCTTCCACTGCGCTACTGTGCCACCGAGCAAGTAAGACGTTTGTTGTTCAATTGCCGGTACATACATATGACAATTAAACTTTTGAATCTTGATGTTTCAACTGTGCCTATTAATCTGTGGCCTCCATCACCCTAGGCAGTAGCAGAATACCATCACTGTAAGTGTTCTCCCAAGAAGCACACCATCCTGCCTTTCATTGTAATTGAATGAACATACAGGGACTCCCTTTCTATATTACCTCAATGGTACCTGCACTGCATGAAGGCTGACTCCGTCCTGGTCACGGGAGTTGGATTCATGGGAGGTGGTCTTGGAGGGGAAGAAGCTCCTCAAACTGCGGAGCATCCTGGACAATCCAGCTCAACCCCTCCATGACACACTGGTCAATCTGAGGAGCACCTTCAGCAACAGACTGGTTCCACCAAGATGCAGGACAGAACGCCACAGGAGATCCTTCTTCCCTGTGGCTATCAAACTGTACAACTCCTCCCCCTTCTGTCGTGTGGTAGACTGAGTGACTTCCCTCACCCCCTCCCCAATCTTTGAACATCCCCAATCCTTTCCACTCGTCACTTTAATTTCATGTTTTACGTATATTGTGTTTTTATGACTGTTGGCAGATCAATTTCGCTCCTGGGATAAATAAAGTTCGTATAGTATAGTATCGTATATACTGCAGCAATACAAAACAAGGGCTCAAACAATTTACTCATTAGTATTAAACATCAGCCTCACCAGAGGAACCAGGAAATACATTTTTTTAAAGATAAATAATTGCCGACTTACCGCTATGTGTGATCTTTCCTCTAATTATATTAATTTCCGGTTTAGTTGTAACAATTCTCGTAAATTCTCTGACCTCAGTTTCTGAGAAGCAAAGATATTCGAGGCATTATTTAACCAAATCCACCTCTTCGCATTCATGTCAAGCAAAAAAAAAAAAACTCATCTTCAAAACAACAGGGAAAGGAGTATATTTGACTGAATTTGACATAAGATTGAAAGGCACTTGAATGACAAGGCTTTTGTATATTTCATGTCCCACTGTTTTATAAACACACATTAGCCCATTTCAAATGGAATGCTTGCTTCTGTAGATAGTTCCTGTCTTCACTCAGTATTAACCCTGGGGTACATTGAAGCTAAAATGTTTAAGGATAGAGAGGCAAAGTTTAAAGGAGATGTGTGGGGCAGGTTTCTCTATACAGAGGCAGTGGGTGCCTGAAATGCACTGTCATGGATGGTGGTGGAGGCAGATACGATAGTGGTGTCTTGGAGGATTTTAGATAGGCACACGGATATGTTGGGAATAGGGGGATATGGATCACATGCAAGCTGAGGAGATTAGTTTAACTTGGCATCATGTTCAGCACAGACATTGTGGGCTGACAGGCCTGTTCCTGTGCTGAACTATGTTCTTTGTAAATTTGTAGAACAGGACTGGATTTTTTTATTCTGAAGCCAAATTACATAAATGGAACTGGTTTCAGCTTAAAGGTCAGCTGCAATCTTATGTTTAACAGGAGCAAATTCTAAATAAGTTCAAATAACAACAGGTCTCAAACAGAACAATCAAAGTTTAAGGTCATTCTTTTTTAAGTCGGAAAGGGTGCAGAAGTTACAGGGAGAGGTTGGATAGGCTGGGACTTTTTTCTTTGGAGCGTAGGAGGCTGAGGGGTGACCTTATTGAGATTTACAAGATCATGAGGTGCACGGATAAAGTGAATGCTCACAGTCTTTCTAACACTAGAGGGCACAGGCTTAAGGTGAGAATGGAGAATTTAAGAGGGACCTCAGGGGAACGTTTTCACACAGAGGCTGGTCCATATCTGGAACGAGTTGCCAAAGGAAGCTATAGAAGCGGATATAATAATGCTTATAAGACATTTGGACAGGTATATGGATAGGAGGGGTTTGAGGGATTTCTGCCAAATGCAGACAAATGGGACTAGCCCAGTACGCCAACTTGGTCGTAATGGACAAGGTAGGCCAAAGGGCTTGTGCTGATTCTCCCTGTCATTGCCAACCCAATAATGGTTCCACCAGCTACACCTCCCACCATCGCCTCCCCATGGATGTGGACAGTACTACAGCAGAGACTGATATTCATTGTTCTACAGTCCACCCTGCCCCTCAATGCCACTGCGGTCTCTCTGAACTGTGGGTGTGAGGAAAAAACCCTGCTGTAATGTTGTAGGAATTATGATGGAGGCGGGATCAACCAGAAACACGGCGGGAGCATTACTGATCACATTGTTGGGTGAGAATTGTTTTGCTAACTGGCAATTAAAAGTCACTTTCAGTTTGGAACTTCACTCCGTTGTAGAGAAGACCACATTTCATACATCGATGTGTTTAGTGGTGGTATACAGAGGGACCAGTTCCTTAAAAAGGCACCCCTACATTCGGGTTAATATATATATAGCGTGCACACTTTTATAGGTACACGTTCCCGTCGCCAATTGCTGACATATCAAACATACTTTTATAAGTGTGTCTTTCAGCAGCCAATTGCTAATATGGTAAACTATTACAAGTACCATTTCCATCGCCAATTGCTAATACAGTAAACCCTTGTAATAGCGGACCTCTATATATTGGTTATAGAGGCTCCCGTTGCTTCCCCCACCCCCCTCCTCCCACATCCCACTACCACAATGACCCAATTTTATGGGAGCTTCTGGTCAAAGGAATGGAGAATGGAGAGAGCGACGGAATGGAGAGTCGTGATTAGCGGGAACGTCCCTGGAGCATCGCGTGTGGGGCCGGCCTGTGAATGCCTGCTTGTTTAACCCCCCCCCCCACCACAACGTCATGTTGCTTCCCCCCCTGGCCTTGGGTTAAACTTTACCCCCCTCACTTGGTTATAGTAGACAATCAGCAATAACGGCCACCACCCCCTCCCACCCACCTCTGTAGACCGTTACAGCGAGGGTTTACTGTATAGCACATACACTATTACAAGAATACGTTAGCGTCACCATTGCTAATATTACATACACACTATTGCAAGTATATGTTACTGTCACCAATTACTAGTTTAGCATACACACTATTACAAGTATGCGTTACCGACGCCAATTGCTAATGCTACGTGCAAATATTAGCAATCCATAGACATGCTCAACATCATTCCAAACGCTTACGAAGTCGCCGACTCGGGCAGCTATGTACTTGCATGTAAAGGACGGAGTGGGAACGTTATGGTCAACCGAGCATTGTGAGTAAGGATAAAAAGGTTAGCGGAGATTGTTTCACGGGGATGTTATTGAATACGATGCCATTGCATGGATAGAATGGCATCACTCAGAGCCGAAGAGGGACAAGGATATGAAGTTAGGGAAGGTACAGGACTGTGGAAAAGTGTGGAGAAAGCAGCCTTGGATTGCTCAACTAAGGGGCAAGCCCAGCAAGAACACACTGAATAGTCCACAACCTCCCAGACCCTCTCTCCCACCTGTGACTTTCCCAACCCATTCAGAGTCATAGAGATGCATAGAGTCATCTAGCATGGAAACAGGCCCTTCAGCCCAGCTTGTCCACACCAACCCACATGTCCCATCTACTCTAGTCCCAGCTGCCTACATTTGGGCCTTATCCCTCTAAATCTGTCCTATCCATGTACCTGTCCAAACGTTTCTTAAACGTAGTGAAGGAGGGTCCCGACCCGAAACATCATCTGCCCATTCCCTCCAAAGATGCTGCCCGACTAGCTGAGTTACACAAGATTCCAGCATTTCCAGTTTCTTGCGTTTACACAACCTTCTCCTGTTCCCTAAATAACCCCAGCTCCTTTCCCGATAGGCAAGGGAAATAAGATGATAAAACCATCCCTTTTTGAACGAGTGATTGAAAGATACAGCATGGAAACAGGCTATTTGGCCCATCGAGTCCAGGTTGGCCATCAATCACCCGATCACCCGTTCACACCAGTTCTATGTAGTCCCACTTTCCCATCCACTCCCTGCACACGAGGGACAGTTTACAGAGACCAATTAACCTACAAACCCGCACATCCTTGGGATGTGGGTGGAACTGGAGGACGGGGAGAACGTGCAAACTCCAGACAGACAGCACCCGAGATCAGGATTGGACCCGGGTCTCTGAGGTTGTGAGGCAACAGCTCTCTGCTGCACCACTGTTTATGTTCAATAAAAGTCAAATAAATCCCTGTCAAGACTTTAGACAGAGACCAAATGAAGTGATCAGGTCTGTCCATTATTTGCAATTCGGATGCAACCGTAAGACTCTTTACGTTAAGTTGAAAAAAAGATAAATAATTCTGTTTCTTGCACCTCCACAAGGCCTGTGCCTCATTGGCTTCAAGAGAGATGTGTACAATAAGGAAAGGATTAGTTGGGAACGAAAGGAGAAGTTGTTGCAAACAGAATGCGTGCGTATCTACCATATGGAATCACTCGAGTAATGGTTGTTCCAATCTCTCTGGTAATATTGGGATGAGAATTGAACTTGATAATATGAGCTGTAAATGCAAGGACAATATGATTTTAAAGGCAAACAACCCTGAAACAAGAACACATCAATCATTCACCACTTACACCAGTTCACCAGCAATCTGTACTTTGTCTCATTGGAAGGTGGAACGTGTTTCTAGCTTCAGGTTCCTGGGAGTCAACATCTCCGATGACTTCTCTTGGACCCACAATACCTCTACTCTGATCAAGGAGGCTCATCAGCGTCTCTTCTTCCTGAGGAGACTGAAGAAGGTCCATCTGTCTCCTCAGATCCTGGTGAACTTCTACCGCTGCACCATCGAGAGCATCCTTACCAACTGCATCACAGTATGGTATGGCAACTGCTCTGTCTCCGACCGGAAGGCATTGCAGAGGGTGGTGAAAATTGCCCAACGCATCACCGGTTCCTCGCTCCCCTCCATTGAGTCTGTCCAAAGCAAGCGCTGTCTGCGGAGGGCGCTCAGCATCGCCAAGGACTGCTCTCACCCCAACCATGGACTGTTTACCCTCCTACCATCCGGGAGGCGCTACAGGTCTCTCCGTTGCCGAACCAGCAGGTCGGGGAACAGCTTCTTCCCGGCGGCTGTCACTCTACTCAACAACGTACCTCGATGACTGCCAATCACCACCCCCCCCCCCCCCCCCCGGACACTTATTATTATTTATTCAAATCGTTTGCTATGTCGCTCTTCAAGGGAGATGCTAAATGCATTTCGTTGTCTCTGTACTGTACACTGACAATGACAATTAAATTGAATCTGAATCTGAATCTGAATCTGAATCTGGAAGCATGGAGATTCAGTTTAGTTTAGAGATACCGTGTGGAAACAGACCCTTCAGCCTACCAAGTCCACGCTGACCTATGATTACCCATGCAACAGTTCTATGCTAGTATCCACCTATCACTCGCCCGGCTTTGCCCTGTGCCCTCCGCTCTTCCAGCTTTCTTTCACCAAACCCTGCACTCCAATCATTCTGAAGAAGAATCTCGACCTGAAATGTCATTGTACATGTGTAAGAAGGAACTGCAGATGCGGGTTTAAACCAAAGATAGACACAAAAAGCTGGAGTAACTCAGCGGGACAGGCAGCATCTCTGGCGAGAAGGAATGGGTGACGTTTCGGGTCAAGACCCTTCTTCAGAAGTCAGATGATGTGTACACATTCTCCAGAGATGCTGTCTGACCAGCTGGGTTACTGCAGCACTTTGTGACCTTTTGTATCAACCACCATCTGCAGTTCTTTCTGTTTATCCCTCATCAGTCTGCTTATCAGTCTGAAGTGTAAGTTCAGTTCAGATAGTTCTGAACACTAGTTTTCCTGTTCTGGGAACAGACATTTCTGGACTTTGTGCATCGCTTCTACTGAACCTTGTGTAACTGCAGTCAATTTATCTTCTTTTGATATCTCTTGCGAATCCATTCAGTTTGGGTCTGAAACACAGCTACTTATTTTGGCCCTGCGCCCTCACATTTTCTGATCCGTGGCCGTTGTAAATCCCTTCTTGCAACACAAGACATTGCTATTTATTAACACAAGAGGAACGTTTGCTTTGACCGTATTATTCTTCCTCTCAATCAAAGCACTTCTCAATCTCATTCACCTGTTTTTTAGAGATACAGCGTGGAAACAGACCCCTCGGCCCATCGATCACCTGTTCACACTAGTTCCGTCCTGCACACTAGGGACAATTTGCAGAAGCCAATTAACCAACAACCCTGCACGTCTTTGGAATGTGGGAGGAAACAGGAGCACCCGGGGAAAACCCACGTGGTCTCGGGGAGAACGTACAAATGGTAACCGTAGTCAGGATTGAACCCGGGTCTCTGGCGCTGTGAGGCAGCAACTGTACCGCTGCGCCACCGTGCTGCCCAAACCCACATTGTGGTTTATTGTAGCAAACAGTAGAATTTCACCCTTCGCACTAAAGAAATACTGTGTGCTGAGCGTGCTGAACTCAGAATTTGGTTCTGATCAGAACTACATTTTGGAAGAAAAGTACCACCACTTTTCTGCACATTTCTCTGCATATAATCTGAGGTGAACTCTTTCATTGTACCTCCAACTTCTCGCTCTCTGGATTAAACTACTTTGGAGTTTGATTTTCATCTACATTTTCAGGAACTTTCTTCTCTTGGTGACTTAACCTCAAATGGAAAAACAATTGGCCTTGCACCACGTTGCCCTTTGCCAAAAGAAGCTTCCATGCTGTCCATATCATACACTCCTTCATTGATTAAACGTTGCCTATCCATGTTCTCCAGAGATGCTGCTGAGTTACTCCAACACTCCTTTCATGGATTGAGTTGCTTTCCATCTCCTTCCCTGGTAAGATTACCATCTAGGATATTCTGTTTCCCCACATGCCACTGTGTGACACGCCTCCCTATTCTGTATGTGTTTTGGTTTTGCATTATTCCCATTCATGTAATTGCTTGTTTCCTGATTGAATGAAAAATACAGCTTGGAAACAGGCCCTTTGGCCCACCGAGTCCAAGCTGGCCATCGCTCACCTCTTCACGCAATTCTATGTTATCCCACGTCCACTCGCTGCACGTTAGAACCAATTAACCTACAAACCTGCGTGTCTTTGGGAGGAAACTGGAGCGCCGGGAGAGAGCCCACGCGGTCACAGGGGGAGCGTGTCAACTGCACACAGACAGCACTGGAAGTCAGGAGCTCCGACACTGTGAGGCACCAGCTGTTGATTTTGCAAAGTAAAAGGGCGGCACATTTGTGCAGCGGTAGAGTTGCTGCCTTACAGCTACAGAGTCCAGGGATTGATCCTAACTATGAGTGCTGTCTGTAAGGAGATTGTACGTTTTCCCTGTGACTGCGTGGATTTTCTCCGGGTGCTCCAGTTTCTTCCCACATACCAAAGACGTACAAGTTTGCAAGTTAATCGGCTTCAGTATGATATAACAAAAGTATATATCCCTAGTATACAGGATAGCGATAAGCTTACAGGGTGATCGCTGGTCGGCACGGACTCAAGGGCCTGCTTCCACACTGTATCTCAAGTCTAAAGTCAAAAAGCTCTGCCAGCTGCTCTACTGTGCCGTTATTGAATTAGATCTAGAATTATCTTGTCAAGAAAACAATTCTTCCTAACAGGGGCATTGCTTCCTTTTCTCATATCTGATTGAGTATTTTTTTGGCTGTACTATTATGGGTGTTCCAAGTTAAGATTGCCTTAACTTAATGGGGAGAAGGCAGGAGAATGGGGTTGAATGGGAAAGATAGATCAGCCGTGATTGGATGGCAGAGTAGGTTCGATGGGCCGAATGGCCTAATTTTACTCCTGTGACTTATGAAAAAATATAAATGATAAAGTCCTAACTGAAGCTGGCTACAGAGATTAACAGGCATCTTCTGTTATAATCTTCCATGCAATTGACCAGAGCAAAAGCAGAACATTTATGCCTGGGAACTTGGCTTTCATTTGTCTCTCATTTTATTTAAAAAAACAGTTCCTTATCATTTCAGTTTCTCCCCTTTGCTTTAGTTTGTAGAATTTGTCATTGTACTTGGCTCACGGTAATGTTAATCATCGACTTTAAATTACTCTTCAACTCATAAGATTTTAATTTGATGGAAAAGGTCAGCGGATAAACGGGTTACTCAACAGTTTATAGGTCTCTCAAGGGCAATTACGATGGTCTTTTTATAAAGTAATCCTTTTGTCCTTTGTTAAACCTCAGGACAATTGTACAAATTATAGAGTCATACGGCACAGATTCAGGCTCATTGCCCAACCTGCCCATGCCAATCCAGATGCTCTGTCCAAAACAGACCCGTTTGCATGTGTTTGGCCCATATCCCTCTAACCCTTTCCTATCCATGTAGCTGTCCAAGGGTCTATTAAATGTTGTTATTGCACCCACTTTAACTACCTCCTTTTAGTTTAGTTTAGAGATACAGCGTGGAACAGGTCCTTCGGCTCCCCGAGTCCACTCCGCCCATCCATCCACTAGTTTTATCCTACACACTTCACAGAGGCCAATTAACATGACAAACCCACAAGTCTTTGGAACGTGGGATGGAACCAGGGCACCTGGAGGAATCCCAGACAGCGCCCGAGGTCAGGATTGTCCTGAGTTTCTGGTACTTAAGGCAGGAGCTCTACTGCTGCGCCACTGTGCCGTGCCTCTGGCAGCTTATTCCATAAACCCACTGCCCTCCGAGTGAATTAATTGCCCCTCAAGTTTGTATTAAATCTTTCCCCTCTCACCTACCTGCCTCAACGACCTCCTCTGGCAGCACGTCCCATATACCCACCACCCTTTGCGTAGAAAGTTGTACATTAGGTTTGTTTTAAAGCTTTCCGCTCTCTCCTTAAACCTATGTCCTTTGGTTCTTGATTCAACTACACTGGGTAAAAAACTGTGCATTCACCCTACAGTTCACCATGATTTTACACACCTCTATAAGATCACCCCTCAGCCTCCGGCGCTCCAAGGAATAAAGTCCTAGCCTGCCCAACCTCTCCCTAGAGCTCAGGTCCCTCGAATCCAGGCCACATGCTCTGCACTCCTACCGGCTTAATGGCATCCTTCCTATAGCAGGGTGAACAAAACTGAACACCATACTCCACATGCAGCCTCACCAACGTCTTGTACAACTGCAACATCATGTCCCAACTTCTATACTCAGTACCATGACTGATGAACACTAAAGTGCTGAAAGCCTTCTTGACTGGACAATCTACCTGTGGAGGAAGGAACTGCAGATGCTTGTTTATATCGTATATATTGAAGATAGACACAAATTGCTGGAGTAACTCAGCATGTCAGGCAGCATCTCTGGAGAGAAGGAATAGGTGACGAAAAGTGTTCCGATCCAAAACATCACCTATCCATGTTCTCCAGAGATGCTGCCCGACTGCTGGGTTACTCCAGCATTTTGTGTCTATCTTCTATCACTTTCAGAGGTCTATGTACCCGCATTCTTAGATCCCTCCGTTCTACAACATCCCTCAGGGCGCTGCCATTCACTGTGAAATGTTATTAGCAAACCTTTACTCCATCCCAATGACAAAGACAAGTCAAAAAGCATTTAGACTGCTGGTAAAATGGCATCTGTGGCCCAGATTGTACTTACACACTTGGCTGTGCACACACAGTCATCACCAACCTTGCACACATCAGGAAAGAAAACAGAAATTAGAAGCTGCTCATGGAATCAAAGACTGGGAGCCTTCACATGGTGCTCCCAGCAAGGCTAATCCAGAAGGCAAAAGGCCCAGTGATTTATAAGGACACCACTGCTCTGAAGATCATAGATCTGGTATCCTGGTGGATTGTGGCAAATACCCAGATGTGGGCCACAGAGGCAACTGGGGTGAATCAGAGGGAGCAGGAACCTTTGCAACATTCATTCCCTCCATGGCGAGCCAATGTTTTGTAGAACGTGTTGCAACCATCTCAGGGCACTGCACTGATGGGAGTATCTGGAATTTAGACTTTAGAGATACAGGGCGGAAACAGGCCCTTTGGCCCACCAAATTTGCGCCAACCATTTATCCCCATATACGAGCACTGTCCTACACACTAGGGACAATTTGCACATACATCAAGCCAATTAACCTACTTGCCTGTATGTCTTTGCAGTGTGGGAGGAAACCAAAGATCCCGGAGAAAACCCACGCAGGTTACGGGGAGAACGTACAAACTCCGTACAGACAGCGCCCGTAGTTGGGATCGAACTCGGGTCTACGGTGCTGTAAGGCAGCAACTCTACTGCTGCGCCACCGTGCCGCCCATTTGACTAGGTCGTGACTTGATTTGGTGACTAGGTCCCACCTAACTATGGCTGGCATGGGCCCAGGAATCCGTTTGCAACAGGACCTTAACGTGGCAGCTTTTCTCAGAATCAATGCTGTTTAAAATATTCCTGCTTTAACACACCAGACATTGCAGGCTTGAGATTTCGGTAAAACAACTACTTTAGCAGCAGAACTCTCAATTGACAACTTCATCCACTCATACATTGTTTTATTGTTTTGCTGTAATTTTACTCTTTGTACTTTATATCTTAAGCCATTAATTTCAACAAAAAGAATACATATTTCAAAAGAAGAAAAACATGAATGACATTAAAAATAGTTTTAAACATTCATAACAACAGATAATGATTAAAGGACTTACTGAAGATGGGTATTTTCATCTCAGTGTAGGTATAGCCTGGGATGAACTATTTCATGGGAGACAAGGCGACAAGGGAGATTTTATATAACTATGGTACACATTAATAACTGCGCAATGAAAACTTAAAGCACTTACATCCCTCTGAAGTTAGTTTTATTCATTTCAACAATTTGTAAAATAAATCTATACGCTCATTGAGGCTGACACAGTGAAGAATGCAGCTGGAAAGAGTGCCGAGAAGATCTACGAGGACGTTATCGGGACTCGAGAGGCCTGAGCTACTGGGAGAGGTTGGGTAGGCTGGGACTTTATTACTTGGAGTGCAGGAGCCTGAGGGGTGATCCCTTGGGGTTTATGAAATTATGAGGGGAATAGATATGGTGAATGTACAGAGTATTTTACCCACGGCAGGGATATCAAGAACCAGAGGACATAGGTTTAAGGTGAGAGGAGGAAGATTTAACAGGAACCTGAAAGGTATATGGAACGAGCTTCCAGAGGGGGGAGTTGAGACAGCTACTATAACAGCATTTAAATTACATTTGGACAGGTACATGGATAGGAAAGGTTTAGAGGGATATGGGCCAAACAGGGACAGTGGGACAAGTGTAGATAGGGCATCTTGGTCGCCATGGACAAGTTGGGCCAAAGGGCCTGTTTCCGTGCTGTGTGACTATGACTCTCTGTTGCAAACCAAGGACACACTCCTTGTAATAAATATTGCCTATATTTAAGGGCACATCATTCCATTATATCTATAAAGGGCCTGTCCCACTTTCTCAAGTTATTAACAAATCCTCCCGAGTTATTCACGAATTTTCCCGAGTTTTCAAACTCGCAGAATGTTCGTAACGAGTCCGTAGGAGTCCGTGGATATATCGTAGCGGCTCGTTATACCGGCCGTAGGTACTCGGAGCTATTTTTTTACTTGTGGACATTTTTCATCAGGCCGAAAAAACGTCCCGATTGACCTGATGCCCCGAGAACCTACAGCCGTCATAACGAGCCGCTACGATATATCCATGGACTCCTACTGACTCGTACGAACATCCTGTGAGTTTCAAAACTCGGGAGAATTCGTGAATAACTCGGGAAAGTGGGACAGGCCCTTTAGCAGCTTAAATTTTTTGGCAATCGACAGTCCTCTTTTTGAGGGCTAAAACGTGCTTTATGCACTATTAATAAATGCGTTGCCATTGTGATAATGCCATTTAACTTTTTTAGAAAAGGCGTCAAGCTGTACCGACATGTGCCGTACCATAAAAAAGTACCACTAATTAAAATATTGTGGAATGCATTTGGGAGTTTCAATCTTTCGATGTTCGTTAAATTTAAGAATCTTACCTTTATCTCAATATACTTGATGATTTTTGTGAGAATTCTCTGCAAAAAGTCACTTCCAACGGGCAGATCTGAGGATGTAGATTATAAATATAAAGTAATGACTTTCATTGATTAATATAGATCATTATTAATTTTTTTTTTCATCACTAATATCTTTATAATTGAGACAGGCAGCACAATTTTAAAGTTGGTAAAGCACTCTTGTTGGGCATGAATCATTACTATGGACAGGCTCCAGGCACCCACCAACTTCTGAGTAAAAAACTTGCCCCGTACATCTCCTCTAAACTTTGCCCCTCGCACCTCAAAGCTGTGTCCTTGAGTCATTGACATTTCTTCCCCATCTATGCCGCTCATGATTTCATAAACTTCCATCAGATCTCACCTCAGCCTCCAACGTTCGAGAGAAGACAATCCAAGTCTATCCAACCTCTCCTTATAACTAATAGCATCCTTTCTTGGCATCATTCTGGTAAAGCTCCTCCCCACCCTCCAAAGTCTCCCATCCTTCCTGTAATGGGATGAGCAATAATAAAAACGTAATAATCCAAAATGCAGCCTGGCCATCGTCCTATAAAGCTGCATCATGACTTCCCGACTCTGATACTCAATGTCCCCCTGACCAATAACCATATAACCATATAACCATATAACAATTACAGCACGGAAACAGGCCATCTCGGCCCTACAAGTCCATGCCGAACAAATTTTTTTTTTCCCCTTAGTCCAAGCCTGCCTGCACTCATACCATAACCCTCCATTCCCTTCTCATCCATATGCCTATCCAATTTATTTTTAAATGATACCAATGAACCTGCATCCACCACTTCCACTGGGAGCTCATTCCACACCGCCACCACTCTCTGCATAAAGAAGTTCCCCCTCATATTACCCCTAAACTTCTGTCCCTTAATTCTGAAGTCATGTCCTCTTGTTTGAATCTTCCCTATTCTCAAAGGGAAAAGCTTGTCCACATCAACTCTGTCTATCCCTCTCATCATTTTAAAGACCTCTATCAGGTCCCCCCTTAACCTTCTGCGCTCCAGAGAATAAAGACCTAACTTATTCAACCTATCTCTGTAACTTAGTTGTTGAAACCCAGGCAACATTCTAGTACATCTCCTCTGTACTCTCTCTATTTTGTTGACATCCTTCCTATAATTGGGCAACCAAAATTGTACACCATACTCCAGATTTGGTCTCACCAATGCCTTGTACAATTTTAACATTACATCCCAGCTCCTATACTCAATGCTCTGATTTATAAAGGCTAGCATACCAAAAGCTTTCTTTACCACCCTATCTATATGAGATTCCACCTTCAAGGAACTATGCACGGTTATACCCAGATCCCTCTGTTCAACTGTATTCTTCAATTCCCTACCATTTACCATGTACGTCCTATTTTGATTTGTCCTGCCAAGGTGTAGCACCTCACATTTATCAGCATTAAACTCCATCTGCCATCTTTCAGCCCATTTTTCCAAATGACCTAAATCACTCTGTAGACTTTGGAAATCCTCTTCATTATCCACAACACCCCCTATCTTGGTATCATCTGCATACTTACTAATCCAATTTACCACACCTTCATCCAGATCATTGATGTACATGACAAACAACAAAGGACCCAACACAGATCCCTGAGGCACCCCACTAGTCACCTGCCTCCAACCCGATAAACAGCCATCCACCATTACCCTCTGGCTTCTCCCATTCAGCCACTGTTGAATCCATCTTGCTATTCCTGCATTTATACCCAACAGTTGAACCTTCTTAACCAACCTTCCATGAGGAACCTTGTCAAAGGCCTTACTAAAGTCCATACAGACAACATCCACTGCTTTACCCTCGTCAATTTCCCTAGTAACCTCTTCAAAAAATTCAAGAAGATTAGTCAAACATGACCTTCCAGGCACAAATCCATGTTGACTGTTCCTAATCAGACCCTGTTTATCTAGATGCTTATATATATTATCTCTAAGTATCTTTTCCATTAATTTGCCCACCACTGAAGTCAAACTAACAGGTCTATAATTGCTAGGTTTACTCTTAGAACCCTTTTTAAACAATGGAACAACATACACAGTACGCCAATCCTCGGGGACTATTCCCGTTTCTAATGACATTTGAAATATTTCTGTCATAGCCCCGGCTATTTCTACACTAACTTCCCTCAATGTCCTAGGGAATATCCTGTCAGGACCTGGAGACTTATCCACTTTTATATTTTTCAAAAGTGTCAGTACTTCTTTTACTTTGAACCTCATAGTATCCATAGCTACTCTACTAGTTTCCCTTACCTCACGTAATTCAATATCCTTCTCCTTGGTGAATACCGAAGAAAAAAAATTGTTCAATATCTCCCCCATCTATTTTGGCTCTGCAGATAGCTGTCCACTCTGTCTCTCCAATGGACCAATTTTATCCCTCCTTATCCTTTTGCTATTAATATAGCTGTAGAAACCCTTTGGATTGACTTTCACCTTACTTGCCAAAGCAACCTCATATCTTCTTTTAGCTTTCCTAATTTCTTTCTTAAGTTTATTTTTACATTCCTTATACTCCTCAAGCACCTCATTTACTTCATGCTGCCTATAATTATTGTAGATCTCCCTCTTTTTCCGAACAAGATGTCCAATTTCCCTTGAAAACCAGGGCTCTTTCCAATTTTTACTGTTTCCTTTCAACCGAACAGGAACATAAAGATTCTGTACTCTTAAAATTTCCCCTTTAAATGTCCTCCATTTCTCTTCTACATCTTTCCCATAAAACAAAATGTCCCAGTTCACTCCTTTTAAATCATCTCGCATCGCATCAAAGTTAGCCTTTCTCCAATCAAAAATCTCAACCCTAGGTCCAGTTCTGACCCTCTCCATAAAGGCAAGCATAACATATGACTTGTTTACAACTTTATCTATTGTGTTGTATGTTTTAGGGAATTATGAACTTAGACCCCAAGATCCCTCCACACATACAGTACGAGCCAATGGTGGCTTGTCCTCCCCCCGGCATCTATCACAAGCAACCAAGGTTAAACCTCCTCTGGGAATCTTTTAGTCACATATTGTAACCTTGGCAGGAACTCTGAGTTCAGTTCAGATAAAGAAAGTGTAGATGGAGTCTACACTTGGCCACCTTCCAATTAGCTGCCAGTTGAAGGTATGTCAGATAATGCTCAGCGTCACTGAAATGTGCAGTAACAGATAGAGAGATGGAGAGGTTAAAAGGATTTATTTCACTACATATCCCTCCCCGAGTTTACCAATCAGAACTATCTCCCCATTTTCTAGCAGCCATCAAACAGAAAGCAACAAACGCACCTTTTGGAAAGAGTAGACAGTTGACCACATGGATGACACCGTTATTGGCCAACAGATCCAACTCCTTGGCCTTCACATTATTCACCAACATGGTGTTGTTCACCTGGAATTAAAGGAGATTTGATCAACGCATGAGGAACTGGCCAGCTGTGATCAGGCAACTGAACCATCCTAACGCAACTAGAGAGCGGTCCTGAACTGCTATCCACCTCATTGTTGACACTCGGACTATCTTTGATCAGACCTTACTGGGTTTACCTTGCACTAAATGTTATTCCCTTATCATGTATCTGTACACTGTGAATGACTCAATTGTAATCATGTATTGCCTTTCCGCTGACTGGTTAGCATGCAACAAAAGCTTTTCACTGTACCTCTGTACACATGACAATTATAAACTAAATTACACTGAAAAGGGGCATTCATAGGCCAAAACTTCTGAACCTTCCATTCCTACACACAGTTACAGACCATCAACTCCATCTATACTTCACGCTGCCTCGGAAAAGCAGCCAACAAAATCAAAGATCTGTCCCACCCCGGTCAGTCTTCCTTCTCACGGCTCCCGTCCAGCAGAGGATACAGAAGCTTGATAGCGCTCAGGACCAGCTTCTTCTCCTCTATTATCAGGCTTCTGAACAGTCCTTCCATAAGCTAGGGTACTGTCCAATTCACCTCTACCCCATTGCGGACATTGGACTGTGTCTGTGGAACTGATGTGCTACAATGCTGAGAACTATATGCTGCACTCTGTATCTTCCCCTTTGCTCTACCTTGAATTTGACTTGATTGTATTTATGTATAGTATTATCTGATCTGACTGGGTAGCATGCATAACAAAGCTGTTCACTGTACCTCAGTACACGTAACCATAATAAACTGAAACCCAGGACAAAATATATCACAGGGAAGAGAACACATACTCCCACTTGCTTCATTGGAGACCCTTCGACTATCCTTAATTGGACTTTATTGGACGTTATTCCCTTTATCCTGGATTCATACACTGTGGACGGCTCGATTGTAATCATGTATCATCTTTCGGCCGACTGGATAGCATATGGCAACAATAAACTAAACTATACCGAACTAGTGTAGCTGATCTGACTGGATAACATGCAAAACAAAGCTTTTCGCTGTACCACGGCACAGGTGACAATAATCAACCCAAACATAAACCTAGATATATAACAGGGAAAGGCACACACTTGTGGTGGAGCATTTCAGGGGTGGAACATGCATCCACTGAAGGCTCATACATGATGCTTACCAGTTTTATCATGAGCCTGCTGCCTTGGTATGACTTCAACACATTAGTGACTCCGTATTCAATACCGTCCCCAATGTAAACTCCCTTGAGGAGGTGATACAACAGGATATGCCGGAGAGCGTTTTTGTCTCCTGTGAAATAAACACAAACTTCAATCTAATCATCTCCCAGAGTGAAGGGTCTCCTCAGAGCAGATGGCCAGGCAGTGCAGATGTTAGCAGCTTGAGGACAGTGTTTACCAGAATGCCATAAGAAGGAACTGCAGATGCTGCTATATACCAAAGACAGACACAAAGTTCTGTAGTATCTCAGCGGGTCAGGCAGCATCTCTGGATAACATGGATAGGTAACATTTCAGGTCGGGACCCTTCTTCAGACCGAAAGTCTGAAGGACCTTTTACGCTGAATTAAAGATTTTACCTTTAGAAGATGAGAAGGAATTTATTTAGTCAGCGGGTGGTAAATCGGTGGAATTCTTGCTGCAGATGGATGTGGAGGCCATCATTGGGTATTTTTAAGGTGGAGAGTGACAATTTTTTGATTAGTACAGGTGTCAAAGATTATGGGGAGAAGGCAGGAGAATGGGTTTGTGAGGGAAAGATAGATCAGCCACGAATGAATGGCAGACTGTGCTTGAATTGTATGACTGACCTGGCCAGTGAATTCACTACACCAATTGGTGTATGTGACAATAAATGTTCTTATGAACTTATGAATGGCCTAATTCTGCTCATATGACATGATCGTATGGTTATGAAAGCTGGGGGGGGTGGGGGGGGGGGGGGGGGGGGGGGGGGTTAGGGGGGGGGGGGGGTTAGGGTGGGGGGGGAAGAACTGGAGTCGAGAAACGACCGAGACAAATTAGGACGGGCATCAGATGAGACTCTATTCCTTGTAGCGTAGGAGGATAAGGGGTGATCTTATAGAGGTGTACAAAGTCATGAGAGGAATAGACGCACAGAGTCTCTTGCTCAGCGAATCGAGGACCAGAGGACATTGGTTTGTGAAGAGGAAAAGATTTAGGAGGAACCTGAGGGGTAACGTTTTCACGCAAAGGGTGGTGGGAGTATGAAACGAGCTGCCAGAGGAGGTAGTTGAGGTGGGGGCTATAACAAATTTAAAACATAATTGAACAGGTACATGGATAGCAAAGGTTGAGAGGGATATGGAACAGACGAGAGGAAATGTAGTTTTACATTTAGAGAAACAGAGTGGAAACAGCCCACCAAGTCTGCGCTGACCAACGATCACCCGTACGCAAGTCTTATCCTACACTCTAGGGACAATTTACAGAAGCCAATTAAACTACAGACCTGTATGTCTTTGGAAAGTGGGAAGAAATCGGAGCACTCGGAGAAAACCCTCACAGTCACAGTAATCTGATCTAGGTGTGGAATGCAACACTGGAAAGATCGTACTGAACAGCGTAATCTGTTTTGCTTTCATTTTGGAAAGAAAGATGGGAAAGATGTCTCTGTTATAGGAAAGATGGTGTTAAGCTGGAAAGAGTGCAGAAACGATTTAGTTTAGTTTAAGTTTAAAGTTACAGCACGGAAACAGGCCCTACGGCCCACCAAGTCCGCGCCAACCAGCGATCCTCACACATTAACTCTATCCTAGGAATAATTTGCATTTATACTAAGCCAAATAACCTACAAACCTGTACGTCTTTGGACAGTGGCAGGAAACGGAACATCTCAATGAAAACCCACACAGGTCATGGGGAGAACGTACAAACTCCATAAAGACAAGCACCCATAGTCAGGATCGAACCCGGATTCCTGGCGCTGTAAGGCAGCAGCTCTACCGCTGCGCCACCATGTCGCCCCATTTATGAGGATGTTGCCAGGATTCCAGGGGCTGAGCTATAGGGAGAGGTTGGACGGGCTAGGACTCAATTCCTTGGAGGTGGAGGGGTGCTCTCATAGAGGTGTCTTGTTCCCAGTGGAAGGGGAATCAGTATTAAAGGTGTATAAGATCATGACGGGAATAGACAGGGCAAATAACCCTGTCTTTTACCCCGAATAGGTGATTCAAGAACCAGAGGGCATAGCTTTAAGATGAGGAAGGGAGGAAAGATTTTTTTTTTTTTAAATTTATTTTTGTTAGAAGCAAGTGCAATAATGTGGTACCACAGTACCTAATACTTGTTGACATATTACATTTCATGTACAACTTCTTATTTTTAATTTAGTGATAAAACAGAAATAAGGAAGAAAAGAATAGTAAAGTATTGACATAGAGTGGTACGTGAAATAGAAAGATAGCCCGAAAGAAGAAAGAAGAAGTAGAAAAAGAAAGAGAAAGAGATGAAATAGAGAAAAAAAAAAGGAAAAAGGAGATTGAAAGCAATATACTATTTAATGTTCCTGGCCACGCGTCACCTGATTCTGAAACATTTTATTTCTATCGTTGTGTTGCACCATATGCTTGTAAGAAGTCGATAAAAGGAGAGCAAATCAATAAGAATTGGTGCTTTACCAGCTAGAAGGAGTCACATTTCTTCAAGATATGCCGTTTCCGACATATTTGAAATCCACATTTTTCCAGAATTTAAGTATGAGTATTTTTGCCGTTATTAAACCATAAGTAGAGATTTTTGAAACATATTTAGCTTATTCCCATCTTCTATTGATCCAAAGATAATCATTTCTGTATTAGGTTTAAGTCTTCTATTAAATAGTTTTGAAACATATCAAAAATTTCATTCCAGAATTTATGAAGTTTTATACAGGAGACAAAAGAGTGTGCTATAGTGGCATTCTCAAATAAGCATTTATCACAGATGGGAGAGATATTTGGATAGATTTTATTCAGTCTAGTTTTCGAGTAGTATAATCTATGTAGAATTTTAAATTGAATGAAATTGTGTTTTGCATTAATCGAACATTTATGTATGTATGTCAGGTATTTTTCCCATGTTTCTTTCGAAATTTTAATCTGTAATTCTCGTTCCTATTCTGTTCTGATTGCCTCTGTCGATGGAGATTCTATATTTAAAATGATATTATATAAGTATGACATTAAATTGCATGAATCTGCCTTAATATTCATTGCTTCATCTAATAAATCTAGAACAAATACGTTTTGGGAGGAAAGATTTAATAGGAACCCAAGGGCTAACTTTCTCACAGAGAGCAGTGGGTCTATGGAACAAGCTAGAGGAGATAGTTGTGGCAGGTACTATAATGGCATTTAAAAGACACAGCCAATCACTGGAAAAATTGTGGCCCTTAGTATATCTTGCCCCGCTACACCATCCAATTCTTGATTCTCCTACCCTGGGTAAATGACTATGCATTCACCATATCTATTCCCCTCGTGGTTTTATCCTATAAGATCACGCCTCATCCTCCTGTGCTCCAAGGAATAAAATCCGAGCCTGTCCAACCTCTCCCTATAGCTCAGGGCCGCGAGTCCTGACAACATCCTCGTAAATCTTCCCTGCACCCTTTCCAGCTTAATTACATAATTCCTATAGCAGGGCGGCCAAAACTGAGCCAAAGCATAATACTCCAGGGTGGCCAAAACATAATACTCCAGATGCAGCCTTCTGCGCTCCAAGGAATGAAGTCCAAGCCTGCCTCAACCTCTCCCCGTAGCTCAGGGCCTCTATTCTAGTTCCATGAAGAACCAACATCATTCCTCTCAAAAACCTTGTTTGGAAAGTCTTAGATCTACTGTTTGAATGTTTTAAAACTGGCATGGCTCAATGAGATAGTTATAGACGATCACATACTTGTCAGCTCCTCCAACTCATTTGGCGTAAGGCTTTCAAATACGTCATTGGTGGGCACGAACAGTGTCCAGTCCCTTCCCTCGGTCAGCAGCTCAGTCAACCCAACAGATTCTATGAGAGTCAGAAAAATGCTGACAGGGAAGGTAAACAGAACATTTGGTTAAATTCACAGCAACAAATATAACAGAGACACAAAGTAGAAACAATCTGATGTGAGTATCGTTATTGGGGGCCTAAGTCAGCTCAGTTTCCGATGCCATACTGGGCTAGTCCCATCTGCCTGCATTTGGCTCATATCCCTCTGAACCCTTATCGTCCATATATCTGACCAAATTGTTTTTAAAACTCATAATTATATCCACCTCAATAGCTTCCTTTGGCAGCTCATTCCAGATACGGACTGCCGTCTGAGTGAAACATTTTCCCCTGAGGTTCCTCTTAAATCTTTCTCCTCTCACCTTAAGCCTGTGGCCTTTAAATGACTAATTTAAATCCTCTACACCCATTGCGGACATTGGACTTTGTCTCTGGAACTGATGCGCTACAATGCTGAGAACTATATGCTGCACTCTGTATCTTCTCCTTTGCTCAACCTACTGTACTTGAATTTGACTTGATTGTATGTATGGATATGGTATTACGTGACCTGACTGGATAGCAAGCACTACAAAGCTTTTCACTGTACTTTGGTACACATGACAATAATAAACCTAAACCTAAGATTGTGAGAACTCACTTCATCCATGCCCTTCATAACGTTATACACTTCAATAAAGTCTATTATGTTATCGATGAGGAATTTGTTTACAGGCCTGTTGTGCTGCTGTAAGAATTTAATGGTACCATTTTCAGTGCATATAACAATTAAACACTTCTGATTCTTGACTCTTCAAATAAAAAAGTCCCTCCCCATCCACCTTCTCCCTGTAACTCAAGCCTTTTTCCTATTGACAATCCAACAATAAACTACTAACTGTGGTTCACAGATTAACTAGTTGGTAGAGTTAGCTAATGTCAACAGAATGCTGCCTGGATTAGAGGGTATTAGCTACAGGTGGAGGCTGTTATTGTGTTGTTATTTCTGGAACGCCAGAGGTTGAGGGGAGACTTGATAGAATGATGAGTGGCATAGATAGGATAGACAGTCAGAACCTTTTAACCAGGATGGAACAATTAAATACTAGAGGGCATGGCTTTATGGTGAGAGGGGCAAGGTATAAAGGTGGTGTGGGGGGCAAGTTTTAAAAAGAGGGTGGTAAGTGCCTGGAATACTCTGCCAGGGGTGGTGGTTGAAGCTGATGCAATAGAGGAATTAAAAAGACTTTTAGGTAGGCACTTGGATATGCGGGGAATGGGATGATATGTATCATGTGCAGACACAGATTAGTTTACCTGGTCATCATGTTTGGCTTGGATATTGTGGGTAGAAGGAACCTGTGCTGCACAGTTCTGTGTTCTGTGTTCTATGTTCTGTGTTCTGTGTTCTGTGTTCTGTGTTCTATGTTCTGTGTTCTAAGTTCTATGTTCTATGTTCTGTGTTCTAAGTTCTATGTTATGTGTTCTATGCAGTCCATTGTGACTCCAATTAAACATTAATATCTACACTGAGTGGGAGGGCGTTGCATCTTTACCCGAGTCTACGTTACCACACAAATCTGTGTCCGACATAGGGTTGCCAACTTTCTCACTACCAAGTATGGGACAAAAGGTCGAAATAAGGGACAAATTCCCGACGGCAATTTGTTGACCGACTCGGCCGTGGCTGGGTGATTGATGAGTTGGCCCGGGTGCTGGACCGCACACAAAGCCCAGCCGGCGGGCCAGCTGAGGAGTTTTGGCCCGCGCGTAAAGTCCGGCATCCCATCCAACTCATGAACCGATGATCGGCCTTGAGAAGGAGGGGTGGTGGTGGTGTCGGTGGTAAGCGAAGGTCCGAAGGTCGGACAGCTGGACGGGCTGCCGACCGACGGGGCCACGGGCGAGGCGCTGCTGCTGCTGCACTCCATGGGCTGCACTACGTCGGGACGGGTGAGGCTGGGCCTGATGAGGCACTCCGACCCGACAGTCCCCTCGACCCGAGTAGTAGCAGTCAGATACGGGACAAACCAATTTAGCCCAATATACGGGATGTCCTGGCTAATACAGGTCAGTTGGCAACCCTAGACCAACACCTGATGCAAATGTAGACACAAGGAGCTGCAGATGCTGGTTTTAAAAAGGGGACACAAAGTACTGGAGTAACTCAGCGGGTCAGGCAGCATCTCTGGAGAACATGGATCAGTGACATTTCAAGTCAGAAATCTTTCTCAGTTCAATTGTAGACTCATTGTTTCAGACTAATCAGCCTGAAGGGTTCTGACACGATACGACAGCTAGCTGTGTTCTTCACAGATGCTGCCTAACCCGCTGAGTTAATCCAACACTTTGTGTCCTCATATGAAGCAATTGAGCCAGAAGGTTCCCCCGCGGGTGGGCTGAAGGGTTTTCTCTACACGAACAACTGGATATTTACGTGAAGCGAGGGTCGTCTCGCAGTATTTGCAGCATTGAATTTTCGGAAGGCATTATGACCTTTCGTACGGTGTGGAGCACTCCATTCCGTCCCTCCCGGCTTCCTCTCACCATGCATGAATTCTCAATGCAAACTGCCTGCCAGAAAACAAATATAAACTCATGTTACAGCTTTAGAAGACTTTAGAGACCACATTTAGTGCGTTACGTGCAGTTCTGGTCGCCCCATTACAGGAAGGATGTGAAGGCTTTGGAGAGGGTGCAGAGTAGTTTACTGGAATGATGCCCAGATTAGGTGGTATTAACTGCAGGGAGAGGTTGGACAGACTTGGAATGGTTTCTCTAGAATGCCGGAGGTTGGGGAGAAACCTGATAGTATATACATTTACGAGAGGCATATTTTATCCAGGATGGAAAAAATAAAATATTAGAAGGCATCCTAGGTGATCGATGGTCAGCGCGGGCCTGCTGGGTTGAAAATCCCATTTCCATGCTATATATTTCAATCTTACAAAAAAAATCCCTTTCATCCCTCCTCTTTCCCTTCACTAACCATCCCCTTCCACCCACATCCCTCTCTCCAGCTTGACATTTCTCTCCTTATCTGTCTCCTTTTCACATCCAGCCTTTGTCACTTACTCCACCCATCTGCCAATTACCCCTCTCACCTGTATCCACCCATCACTCACTGGGCTTTGTCCCTCCCCCACCACTCTGTTCCACTTCCACCCACCCACCACCCCCCCCCCACCTTAACTCCACCAGTATGAAGAAGGATCCCGACCCGAAACGTCACCTGTCCATTCCCTACACAGATGCTGCCTGACCACTGAGTTCCTCAAGCACTTTGTGATAGAATCTTGAATGTAATAGCATTTGGAGTGGGCCTCATTATGTAATGAAATCTGGTCTGGATTTGCAAAGCAATTGACCAAGGGATTGAATTAAATCTTTGAATAAATACAATAATCAACTAGTCCAAAATTGTTCAGATGAATACAATTCAATAAACTCCTACCAAATTTAGTTAAAGATAAAAAATGTCTTTTGCAAAAATAATTTGCTAGAACTGGTGGAACTGGCACGGTGGCACAGCGGGTAGAGCTACTACCAATTGGGAATGTGTTTTCTGCACAGTCATTCTCTCTAGAATTTAGGAGATTGAGAGGGGATCTTATAGAAACTTACAAAATTCTTAAGGGGTTGGACAGGCTAGATGCAGGAAGATTGTTCCCGATGTTAGGGAAGTCCAGGACAAGGGGTCACAGCTTAAGGATAAGGGGGAAATCCTTTAAAACCGAGATGAGAAGAACTTTTTTCACACAGAGAGTGGTGAATCTCTGGAACTCTCTGCCACAGAGGGTAGTTGAGGCCAGTTCATTGGCTATATTTTAGAGGGAGTTAGATGTGGCCCTTGTGGCTAAGGGGATCAGGGGGTATGGAGAGAAGGCAAGTACGGGATACTGAGTTGGATGATCAGCCATGATCATATTGAATGGCGGTGCAGGCTCGAAGGGCCGAATGGCCTACTCCTGCACCTAATTTCTATGTTTCTATGTTTCTAATTATTGCAGACTTTGGGTAAATTAAGAGCCCTTCTGCCCCCTAATGTCATAACATTTTAAAAGTTGTAATTGAAAAGCCTTTATTTCACCAGTTTTCTTAATCACATAATATTATCATTCTTAAGAGTGATCAAGTCATAGAGTCATACAGCATGGAAACAGACCCTTTGGCCCGACTATACTACATATTCTCTTGGTTGCATTAGGGACTTTAGGCTTTTATTTTGCACAAATATTGGGGTTATTTCTAATTTATTGAATGGGACGACAGATGGCACAATGGGCTAAGTGTTCGGCTGGCGACCGGAAGGTAGCCGGTTCGAATCCCGCTTGGAGTGCATACTGTCGTTGTGTCCTTGGGGCAAGACACTTCACCCACCTTTGCCTGTGTGTAAATGTAATGTAATTATGTGAAGCACTTTGGGGTCAATGCAAGTTGACTAAAAATGTGCTATATAAATAAGATTATTATAGGTTATTATTTTATTTTTGTATAATTATGTTATCTATGAGTACTGTGTTTAGAGACCTGGTGTGCTGCTGCATGAAGAATGTCATTGTTCCATTTTTGGTACATATGACAATTAAAAACTCTTGACTTGCCCACATGGACCGAGATGCCCCATCTACGCTAGTCTTCTTTGCCCATATTTGGTTCGTACCCTTCTAACCCTTTCCTATCCTTGTATGTTCAAATGTCGTGTTTTTTCTTTAAATTGGCAAGTAAATGTCATGCGATAATTAGATATTTATAGGTTTAACTAAAACAATGAGGGCGACACGGCGGTGCAGCGGTAGAGTTGAAGCCTTACAGCGCTCGAGACCAGGGTTCAATCCTGACAATGGGTGCTGTGAGTACGGTGTTTGTACCGCATGTCTGTGACTGCGTGGGTTTTGTCCGGGTACTCCGGTTTCCTCCCACACGCCAAAGATATACAGGTTTACAGTAATTGCCTTTGGTAAAATTGTAAACTGTTCCTGGTATGTAGAATAGTGCTAGTGAACGGGGTGATCGATGGTCGGCGTGGACTCAGTGGGCTGAAGGGCCTGTTTCTGTGCTATATCCCTAAACTTCAAAGTATAAACTGGTAACCCATATCCAAACCTGGGCCAATTATTAGCTCATGGTAGAAACTAGGAACTGCAGGTGCTCGAGTTAAAATTTATACCAAAGATAGACTCAAAGTTCTAAACTAACTCAGTTTGTCAAGCAGCATCTCTGGAGAAAAATGATGGATGACGTTTTGGGTCGGGATCTTTCTTCAGACTGAAACATCACCCATCCTATTTCTCCACAGATGCTGCCTGACCCGCTGGGTTACTCCAGCACTTTGTTTCTATCTTTGATAGCTTGTGGTTCTGGACCAACTTGTTCCCAACATCTGCATGGTACACTGCAGAGCAGAAATGAGGAGCTAGCTGGAAGTCACATATGTGGAGTTCTTGATCTCCTGCAGACCGCGATGAGTAGGAGATGGGACGTAATGTCAAGAGTCAAGGATTAAGAGTCCCATTACAGTAAGGCTCTGCCCCATTGACCAAAGAAGTCCCCAGTGTGATGGACGGATATCCCTGCAGTGTTCTTTCCTATACATTTTGTCTGCTCCACTGCAAAATCTCCTCAAGGTATGTCCACTTTGAAGAAGTTCTCCTCCTCTCTCCGCCGAGAGTTCAGCAATGTCCTCCCTCACTGCTCCCCCTCTGTGATTCCTCCGTCCCTCCGAAAAATTCAGTCTGAAGGGTCTCGACCCGAAACGTTGCACCCATTCCTTCTCTCCAGAGATGTTGCCTGTCCCGCTGAGTTACTCCAGCATTTTTCTGTCTATCTTTGGTGTAAACCAGCATCTGCATTTCTTCCCTACAGTGGGTCGAACCTGAAGATCTGTGAAGGGGAAGAGCAGCCAAGTGAACTGAACCCGTCACAGGATGGAACACATACAGTACCCAGTGGCACGGTGGCGCAGTGGTAGAGCCATTGACTCACAGCGCCAGAGACCCTGGTTCGATCCTGACTACAGGTGCTGTCGGTGTGGAGTTTGCATGTTCTCTCTGTGACCATGTGGGTTTCCTCCGGGTGCTCCGGTTTCCTTCCACATCCCAAGGACATGTAGGTTTATAGGTTAACTGGCCTCTGTAAATTGCCGCTAGTGCAAGAACATAGAACTAATGAGTGCATGGTCGATGGTTGGCATGTATTTGGACATGTTTCCATGCTGTTTCTCTAAACTAAACTAAACATACTCTCTAGGCTGTAACCACCAAGCCTTGTTCTCAATTTCTTCATTTCAAATCCAATTTTCCACCTTCCATCCTTTAGTAGCTTCAGAAATCCCTCGTCCATCAACACCTGACTATGATCTATTTCTTCCTCAGAAACTTGTTTGAGTTCAGTTTAGAGATACAGCATTGGAACGGTTCATTCGACCCACCGAGTCCATGCCGACCGGCGATCAGCTGTTCACACTCATTCTATCCTACTGACAATTTACCGAAACCAATTAACGTACAAACCTCCAAGTCTTTGGGATATGGGAATAAGCCAAAGCACTTCGAGGAAATCCTATGTGGTCATATAGAGAACGTGCAAACTCTGTACAGACTGCAGCCATAGTCAGAATCGAACCTGGGCCTCTGGCGCTGTAAGGCAGCTACTCCACTGCTGCACCATCCTGGCTTTAATCCTTACTGTGTACGAGCCCTGGAGATCGTATGTGGAACTGTTAGCCTCCCATACTTACGGTGCGGTAGACAAAGACTCTGAGGAATTTCCCTCCGACAGTCTCCAGTATTTGGCCGTTGTACAGCTGATTAAGGACCACCTTCACTTTCAGAATATGGTTTTGTAGGATTACTTTCAGAATTCTCTGATCGAAAGACATAATATCCTCTGTGGAAAGACAGGGAAGGTGTTACATTAAGAAGTAAAACAAGGAACTGCAGATGCTGGTTTATAAAAAAAGACACAACATGCTGGAGTTACTCAGCGGGTCAGGCAGCATCTCCTTAAAACATGGATAGGTAACGTTTCAGGTTGGGACCCTTCTTAAGAATACTTTGTCTGAAGAAGGGACCCGACCCGAGACGTCACTTATCCCTGTTCTCTAGAGATGCTGTCTGATCCGCTGAGTTACTCCAGCACTCTATGGTGTTACATTAAACAGGAAAGTCCGAAAAGCAAAGAAGAGACATGTATTGACTGTGATATCACTAACATAGAACACAGCACAGTACAGCACAGGTGCAGGCCCTTCAGCCCACAATGTCTGTGCCGAACGTGATGTTAAGTGAAACTAATCTCCTCTGATTCCATGTGATCCATATCCAATCCCTGTATACTGTCGAGTCTATGACCCTGGGATAAAGGGACTGTCTACCATATCTGTGCCTCTCATCATTTTATATACTGCTATCAGGTCTCCCCTCAACCTCCGGCTTTCCAGAAAAAGTAATCCAAGGCTGTCCAGCCTTTTCCTGCAGCTAATACCCCCCTAAATCCAGGCCGAAACACATTGTCCACGTGTGACAGTGGTAAAAGAATCACTGCACGGAGCAGCGGTGGAAGGAGCCGATGGCATCGTGCTGGGCCAGGCCCATCTCTACCTCTTCCATCCAGTGCCTCCAGGACACCGGGCTTTAATATGAGAAAATAAGAAACTGCACATCTCCTCGGGCCAAGATCGAACTTTTCAGAGACTCGGAAGTTGCAAGATGGAGCGGGAACGTGGCAACTCCAAATGGAATCAAGGGATATGGGGAGAAGGCAGGAACGGGGTACTGGTTCTGGATGATCAGCCATATGGTTCGAAGGACCGAATGGCCTACTCCTGCACCTATTTTCTATGTTTCTATGACTCTTTGCGTGATGCTCTAGAAGAGGGTCTCTTGTACTCACGGACAGTGTCATGTGACTGGATGGCATGCAGAACAAGCTTCCACTGTATCTCTGTACACGTTACATTAAATAAACTAAACTTAATTGTGCTTAAAAGAGCTATCCTGAGATTTTAGTCGCAAGGAACTGCAGATGCTAGTTTACCAAAACAGATGCAAAGTGCTGGAGTAACTTATTTGGTCGGGCAGCATCTCTGGAGAATATGGATGGGTGACGTTGCGTTTTTGTAAACAGCATCTGCAGTTCCTTTATTCTGGCTGTCCCTTATGCCTTCGAAAGACCAACCAGAGAAATGTCATGCATAGGAAGGAACAGCAGATGCTGGTTTAGACCGAAAGCAGATACAAAGTGCTGGAGTAACTCAGCGGGTCAGGCGGCGTCTCTGGAGAAAAGGACCAGGTGACATTTCGGGACCAAACCTATCTTCAGATATTTCATGCTCGGAAGAGATGTGTATAATAAAACAGGCAATTTTCCCAGTGTTAATGGAGAAAGGGACGCAGCACAGTGTTTGACGTGACAGCTTACCATTGAAGGCTTCATTGTAAGGAGCGAGGAGTGTGTAGTCAGTATCAGTGAAGGCAGCCGACAGTCCAGTGTCCTTCACCAATTCGGAGAATGTTGACTGCTTGCTGCTCACCAAATCCAGGATCTGCATCGCTATTAAACGTAATAAGAAAAATCTTATCAGAGAGGATTGATCAGCAGTGTGTCAAGACTTAATATCTCTAATGGCCCAGACTTCCAAAAAACATCAGTACATCATCGTGGAACATGAAAAATAAACCATAGACCCTGGACCATTGAACAGTACGGCACAGGAACAGGGACTTTAACACACAATGTTCGTGTCAAACACGATGCCAAGATCAGGCCTTATATACCTGCACACAATTCATATCTCTAATAAGGCATATGGTATGCTTGCTTTTCTAGCTTAGTGCATTGTCTGCTCCGAACATGATGCCAAGGTAAACTAATCCCCTCTGGCTGCGTGCGATCCACATCCTTCCATTCCCTGCACATCTAAGTGAGAGTCATACAGTGTGGAAACAGGCTCTCCGACCCAACTTGCCCACATCGACCAACATGTCCCATCCACACTAGTCCCATATGCCTGCATGTGGCCCATATCCCTCTAAACCCAACCTATCCATGTACCTGCCTAAATGTTTCTTGAACGTTGCGATAGTACCTGCCTCAATGACCTCCTCCGGCAGCTCGTTCCATACAACAACCAACCTTTGTATAAAAATGTTGCTCCTCAGGTTCCCATTAAATCTTTCCCCCATCTCACCTTAAACCCTATATCCTACGGTTCTCCAGTTTAGTTTAGTTTAGTCAAATAATTTATATTTAATCATTTTTAATTTAATTTAATTTAATTATTTATTAATAAAATTAAAATAAATCAAACAAAAAATATTATTTTGTTGTATGCGAAACAGTCAACGGAAAGACATGATTACAATCAAGCCGTCCACAGTGTACAGATACAGGATAAAGGGAATAATGTTTAGCGCAAGATAAAGTCCAGTAAAGTCCGATTAAAGATAGTGCGACTTCCATAAAACTTCCGTACATGGAATCATAGAACACAGAACATAAAACATTACATCACAGGAACACAAAGTCTATGCTGAATATAATGCCAAGATAAACTAATTACATCTGCCTGCACATAGTCTATATCCCTCCACTCCCCGAATATCCATGTGCCTACCTGAAAGCCTCAAACTCCACTATCATATCTGCCTCCACCACCATCCCCTGTAGCGTGTTCCAGGCACCCACCACCCTTTATGTAAAAAAACTTGGCACACTCAACTCCTGTCATATTAAAGTATTTGTTTTTTCCACCCTGGGATAAAGGTTCTGACTGTTTACCCTATCTATACCTCCCATAATTTTATATACTTCCATCGTCTTCCCACAACGTCTTATGTTCCAGAGAAAACATAGAAACATAGAAATTTAGGTGCAGGAGTAGGCCATTCGGCCCTTCGAGCCTGCACCGCCATTCAATATGATCATGGCTGATCATCCAACTCAGTATCCCGTACCTGCCTTCTCTCCATACCCTCTGATCCACCAATGGGCCACATCTAACTCCCTCTTAAATATAGCCAATGAACTGGCCTCGACTACCCTCTGCGGCAGAGAGTTCCAGAGATTCACCACTCTCTGTGTGAAAAAAGTTCTTCTCATCTCGGTTTTAAAGGATTTCCCCCTTATCCTTAAGCTGTGACCCCTTGTCCTGGACTTCCCCAACATCGGGAGCAATCTTCCTGCATCTAGCCTGTCCAACCCCTTAAGAATTTTGTACGTTTCTATAGGATCCCCTCTCAATCTCCTAAATTGTAGAGAGTATAAACCAAGTCTATCCAGTCTTTCTTCATAAGACAGTCCTGACATCCCAGGAATCAGTCTGGTGAACCTTCTCTGTACTCCCTCTATGGCAAGAATGTCCTTCCTCAGATTTGGAGACCAAAACTGTACGCAATACTCCAGGTGTGGTCTCACCAAGACCCTGTACAACTGCAGTAGAACCTCCCTCCTCCTATTCTCAAATCCTTTTGCTATGAAAGTTAACATACCATTCGCTTTCTTCACTGCCTGCTGCACCTGCATGCCTACTTTCAATGACTGGTGTACCATGACACCCAGGTCTCGCTGCATCTCCCCTTTTCCTAGTCGGCCAACAATCCAAGTCTGTCCACCCACTCCCTGTAGCTAATAACCCCTGATCCAGGCATTATTCTCATAAACCTCCTCTGCACCCTTTTCCAAAACCTCCACATTCTTCATGTGACGAAAACAGCATGCAATACTCTAAATGCAGCCTAACTAAAGTTATAAACGTGGAAACAGGCCCTTCAGTCTTCTTCTTCTTTTATGTGGCGTGCACAGCCTAAAGTTGATGGACAACTTGTTCTATTTGATCTTCTGTTTGTGCACGTCAAGTTGATTGCATGTCGCAACAGGGCGGACCACTTGAAGGTTGCAATCTTCCACCCCAGGCCCTTCAGTCAAACCTACCACACTTTGTATACACAAAGTTAGGTTCCCATAAAATCTTTCCCCCCTCCCCTTCAACCTATGTCTTCTGGTTCTTGATTCCCCATACACTGGGCAAAAGCCTATGTACATTCACCCTATCTATCCCCCTCACGATCTTATACACCTCTATAAGATCAACTTTCAACCACTTGTAGTACTTGGAACAAAGTCCTAATGTGCCAAACTTCTCCCTGTTGCTCAGGGCCTCGAGTCCAGACAATAACCGTGTAAATCTTTTCCATCTTAACAACAATTAAAACTTTCCTATCCATGCACCTGTTTAAATGTTTTTAAACGTTGCGATAGTCCCTGCCTCAACAACCTGATCTGGCAGCTCGTTCCATACACCCACCACCCTGTGTGTGAAAACATTGCCCCCTCAAGTTCCTATTAAATCTTTCCCCTCTCTTTTTAAACCCGTGTCCTCTGGTTTTTGATGGCTATCAATCCCGGGTAAAAGACTGCATTCACCGTATCTATTCCCCTCATAATTTTATACCTGTATCGTAGTAAAGAATTGTAATTTTGCACCTTGTCACTACAAAATATTTAACAATATTTAACAATTCATCATTTACCTGCGTCTGGAATCAGCACCTTGTTGATTAAGTGGATCACACCATTGGTCGCTACGATATCTTTGCGGTTGACCATCCTCTCTCCGTTCACAGTAAGGCTGTCACCGTCGCACCCGATCTCGATATTTGTTCCTTCCAAGGTGGCGTAGGTTGCTCCAGACATGATCGATTCCGAACAATGTACGGACTTCAGGATGTGGTAATTCAGCAGAGCTGGAATAAAGGCAGCAAGGGTCAGATGAGAACATCAGCAACACTGACGCACCACGCTCAAATTTAACTCCACTAAATGTTAAATCGCACTACGGACATCAGTCATTGTGGACACACTGGCCAACCTGAGGAGCATCTTCAGCAACAGACTGGTTCCACCAAGATGCAGCACGGAACGCCAAAGGAGACACTTCTTCCCTGTGGCTATCAATCTGTACAACCCGAGGCCCCGACCATGGGTGAACATTGGGGAACATTGGAGGAAGAGACTGACTTTGGTGCCTTCCCTCACAGTGGGAAAATTTGATTCTGCTGTGTGGGGATGTTTTTATGTTGAATTCTATCGTGTGTTGTGTTCTTTATTTTTATTGTATGGCTGTATGGTAATCTCATTTCACTGTGTCATCTGGCACATGTGACAAATAAATGTATCTTGTATCATGTATCTTGTATCTTGTATCTTCCCCCTTCTGTCGTGGGGTAGACTGACTCCCCCCCCCCCTCCTCCCCCCCCACCCCCCCCAATCTTTGCACATCCCCAATCCTTTCCACTCGTCACTTTCGTTTCCTGTATCTGCTGGCAGATCAATTTCCCTCCTGGGATCAACACAGTTCTATCGTATCATATAGTCTGGTTACCTAATGTTACTCATATTAATTTATTGCATTGTTGATTATTGTCCATTTACTGTATCTGAGTGCGATCGCTCGTCATTCTCAAGGTATGTGTAGTAAAAGTTAAAATTAACTTCCGTTAACACAAAATGCTGTGGGAACTCAGCGGGCCAGTCTGCATCCCTGGTGGGAATGAAGAGGCGGTGTTTTGGATCAGGATTCAAGCAGTTTTCAGATTCCTGACCCGAAACATTGAATGTCCATTCCCTCCATGGATGCTGCCTGGTCCGCTGAGTTCCTCCACCACTTTGTGATTCATTCAGCACACTCACACATTCATTATTCCACCACCTTTAAACCCTAAGACCATTTATGAGACTACAATGTTTCTCACAATTAAATCCAATGGTTATAATCATTAATTAATCCTTTGATCCTAAAAAATTATATAAGACCATAACTGATAGGAGCAGAATTAGACCATTTGGCCCATCAAGTCTGCTGTACCATTCAATCATGGCTGATCTATCTTTCCCTCTCAACCCCATCTCCTCCCTTCATCCCGTAACCTTTGACGTCCTGACTAACCCTGTTAACCTCTGCTATGCAATGATCAACTTACCTTTCATCGCCACATCGTCACTCAGGATACGTTCCAAAACCTCCCGTGGAAGCTTATCAAAAGCTTCATTGGTTGGAGCAAAGATCGTGTAGTGTCCACCAGTGCCAAGAGTTCCAAAGAGCCCTGAAGCAGCTGCAGCAGCCTACAGAGAGAGGTGATTTGGACAGAGTGCATCACTATTTACAGTCCTATACATTAGTAGGATTTTACCCAGGGCAGGGGAATCAAGAACCAAGGGACATGTCTATAAGGTGAGAGGGGAAAGATTTAATAGGAACCTGAAGGGCAACATTTTCACACACAGAACGTGGTGTATACATGGAACAAGAGGCTGAGGGGTGTTCAGGTGTATACAATCATGAGGGGAATAGATAGGGTGAATGCACAGTCTTTTACTCAGGGAGTAAGGGAAGCAAGAACTAGAGAACGTAGGTTTATGGTGAGGGAGGAGAAATTGAATAGAGGGTAATTTTTTCGTGCAGAGGGTGGTGAGTATATGGAACAAGTTGTCCCTCAAATATGCCCCTCCGGTTCCTGATAAATCTTTCCCTTCTCACCTTAAACCGATGTCTCTGGTACTTGACTCCACTATCCTGGGTAAAAGATTACTTAAGATTGATTTGATTGTATTGATATATAGTATTTGATTGGATGGCATGCTAAACAGAGTTATTCACTGTACCTCGTACAAGTGACGACAATAAACCTAACCTTAGATGCTTCTAATGAAACAAAGAGCTGCAGATGATGGTTTACACTAAAAGGCACAAAATGCTGGAGTAAATCAGCGGGTCAGGCAGCATCTCTGGAGAACATGGATAGGCGAGGTTTTGGATTGGGGCCCTCCTTCAGACTGTCTAACATCTAATTTCTCTTTCTTCAGTCTGAAGGAGGGTCTTGACCTCAGATTCAGATTCAGATTCAATTCTAATTGTCATTGTCAGTGTACAGTACAGAGACAACGAAATGTATTGGGTGGGTGACCTGAAACATCACCCACCCAAAGAGCCTTTAATAGGAACCTGAAGGGCAACTTTTTCACACACAGAACGTGGTGTATACATGGAACAAGAGGCTGAGGGGTGTACAGGTGTATACAATCACGAGGGGAATAGATAGGGTGAATGCACAGTCTTTTACTCAGGGAGTAAAGGAAGCAAGAACTAGAGAACGTAGGTTTATGGTGAGGGAGGAGAAATTGAATAGAGGGTAATTTTTTCGGTAGGGAAGGGAGACCCCTTCCACCCCTGCAACGGACTTTTCCAGCTGCTACGGTCAGGCAAACGCCTCCGTTGCCATACGGTGAGAACGGAGAGGTTGAGAAGGAGTTTCTTCCCAGAGGCAATTCGGACTGTAAACGCCTATCTCACCAGGGACTAACTCTACTGAATGTTTTTCCTTCCATTATTTATTATGTAAAAGAATATGTGTGTTATGATTGTGTTTATACTTTGTTTGGTTGTTTTGTTGTTTGTCTTTTGCACAAAAGTCTGCGAGCATTGCCACTTTCATTTCACTGCACATCTCGTATGTGTATGTGACAAATTAACTTGACTTGACTTGACTTGACCCAAACCACCCCTTCCTCAGGTACCTTCCCTTGCAACTGCAGAAGATACAACACCTATCCCTATACCTCCTCCCCCGACTGTCCAGGGACCCCGGCAGGATTAGGCAGAGGTTCACCCCGTATCCATTGTTCAAGATGTGGAGTCCTTTCAGATTTTGGCAGAGGATCTCTCTTGCACCTCCTCCCACCTCAAACTACTTTCTGTATCCTCCATTGTTCAAACGATGTGGACTCTTACATTTCGCATCGGGCTTACTTACGGCCCAGAAATGAATATTGATTTATCAAACTAGAATGGACAATCATTTGCACCAGCTCCCATTTTCACCGCTGAACACCTTGTGCTCAGTTTTGCACCTGAACCTACCTGATCTCTCGGTTGCCGGACACTTTAATTCTCCTTCCCATTCCCAAACTGACCTTTCTGTCCTTGGTCTCCTCCATTGTCAGAGTGAGGCAAAACGCAAATCAGAGGAACAGCATCTCATATTTCGCTTGGGCTGCTTACGGCCCAGTGGTATGAATATACTGATTTATCAAACTTTAGGTAGCCCCGGCATTCCCCCTCTGCGCTCTAACCCTTATAACTATATTATCCCACCCAAGTTGCACCAGCTTGCCATTTTTCGTTAATGATTTACAGGCCATCTGCGATTAGTACAGCCTAGTAAAAATCGCGTTTTAACCCGCCCCCTCCAAACTAAAAATCACATGGCCTGTTTCCCTTATCATACCTAAACAATGGCCTACTTTTTGTTACTTTTTTTTTGCATATCTTTCATTCATTGGTCGTTATCTCTCCACATCATCGCCTATATCTCTCGTTTCCCTTATCCCTAACCAGCCCGAAGAAGGGTCTCGACCCGAAACGTCAGCCATTCCTTCTCTCCCGAAATGCTGCCTGTCCTGCTGAGTTACTCCAGCTTGTTTGTGTCTCTCTTTGGTTTAAACCAGCGTCTGTAGTTCCTTCCTACACATTATGCCACCTATCCATGTTTTCCACAGATTGTGCAGCATTTTTCCCGGTTGCTTCTGAACAAGTCAGTTCAAAAACACTTTATGACCATAAAGAGCAGAACAAGTTAATAGCTGGAACTATGAAAGAAGAAGTGTTAGTTATAAATACTGTATTTTAAAGGCCTGTAGAAAGTAAAAGAGTTATTTAACTGCTCTTGTGACTGCATATACTGGCCCAAAACGTTCACTGAAGACTAGGTGACCTATATGTCCTAGCCCTGCCCGCACTTTAACTTGCAGCGCCTAGCAGATGCCAATACTGAGTGCAGCTTACTAATGTATGAATTTTAGCATGCAGGAACACCTCTTCCAGCTTTCCTTCCCCCCACCCCTGCAAATGGTCCAATGGAGGGTCTCGATCGGAAATGTCGCCTCCCCATGTCCTGCAGAGATACTGCCTGGCCTGCTAAATCACTCCTGCACTTTGTGTCATTCCAACATATAACCTTTGTTCATCTTACGAGAAATGGGATAGTTTGAAAAAAAATGGCCTCCAATATATTCTGCCTCCCTCCCCAACTGAGAAAGTGGGATAACAGAGAACTAGTGTGAACGGGTGATCTATGGTCGGTGGGCAGAAGGGCCTGTATCTCTAATCTAAACTAAATTACCCATCTTAGTACAAACATTCAAACCCATTTGCGATAAAATACATAAATGTGAACTCCTGTGATTAACTCCTTAATTTCAACATTTATAATTAATACAATCCCCTCTGTATAGCATCAGGCTTCTGAATGGTCCTTCCATAAGTCAGATTCACCTCTACCCCATTGTGGACATTGGACGTTGTCTCTGGAACTGATGCGCTACAATGCTGAGAACTATATTCTGCACTCTGTATCTTCCCCTTTGCTCCATCCTATTGTACTTGAGTTTGAATTGATTGTATTTATGGAGAGTATTATCTAATCCGATGGGATAGCATGCAAAACTATGTTTTCGTTTGGTTTAATTTAGTGGTACAGCATGGAAACAGGCCCTTTGGCCCACTGAGTCCATGCCGACCAGCAATCTCCTGTACCTTGCTTTATCCTACTCACTAGGAAATAATTTAGAGAAGCCAATAAACCTACAAACCCGCACGTCTCTGGGATGCGGGAGGAAACTGGAGCACCTGGAGAAAACCCAACAAGGTCACGGGGAGAACGTACAAACTCCACACAGAAAGCGCCGGATCAGACTCAAACCTGGGTTCCTGGCACAGTGAGGCAGCAACTCTACCGCTGCACCAATGTGCTTCCCCCGAAAGTTTTTATTGTACCTTGGTACACGAGACAATAATAAACCTATACTTAAACCTAACGTTTTTTTAAATGCAGCCTTTCAAAGGTCATTAGTAATTCGAGAGAAGTCCACCAGTTCCGGAGCGATCCACCTAGGTAGCTGAGGCGCTAAGATAACCACAGAAGTCGGCTATGGGAACGGATCTGCCGACTCCAGCCGGGCCAGAGTTCCTTCCAGAGCCCCAGCCCCAGGGGACAAATATGGCCGCAGAAGTCCCGATGAGATCGAGATCGGATGTCTCACCCGGACGAGGTGCCCCATTTTCAGGGGGATTTCAAGAGCACTCTCGTCATTTTGTTTGCATTAAAGGAGGTGCCGGACAACTAGTTGCCAGAAAAATTGGTTGCGGACCTGCACTATAGAGATATTTAACAGCTATCTGAATGTTAAGTCTGAAGTCTGAAGAAGGGCCTCGAACCGAAATGTCACCCATTCCTTCTCTCGAGAAGTGCTGCCTGTACCACTCAGTTACTCCAGCATTTTGTGTCTATCATTAGAGTAAATCAACATCTGCAGTTCCTTTCTACACATTGAACATGGACCATCTGCCACACGTTAAATTACCCTGAAAGATGAAAGTTCATCAGTCGCCTCAATTGTTTCTTCCAAGTTACTGGCAACGGCAGTAATAACTCGATCAATGACGTGAACAATACCATTTGTGGCAATTTGATTTGCAGTGATTATTCTTGCACAGTTCACTGTAACTATCTGCAAAGGAAAAATATAAAGTTAGATTAGTCAAGAGTGTTTTATTGTCATAAGTTCCAAAACGGAACAATGACATTTTTACTTGCAGCAGCACAACAGGTATATAAACATAGTACTCTGTAAAACCCATAATGAACAAGTTCAGTGCACACACATATATACATTGAACATTATTTGTACTTTTCATATTTACTAGACTAAGTGGGACCCGTTGGGTCCCAGTCCACCACACAGGGGAGGGGTCCCCCCCAACGTTACCCATAGGGGAACGGGGGGAAGGAGCTCAGGGGGGGGGGGGGGGAGGGAGGTGTGGGGGAGGGGGGAAGGGGGGAGGGGGGGAAAGGGGGGGGTGGGGGGGGGGGGAGGGGGTGGGGGGGGGAGGGGTGGGGGGGAAGGAAGGGGGGTGTGGGCTGCAGGGGGGTCGGGTGCTCACCCCACACCTTCAGCTTTCGGCCTCACGCCATAGATCCTGGTCCCACTCCGGCTTCACTCAGAGGCTTCCGGTTCAACTCAGTAGCTTCCAGCTGGTCGTGCTGGTCACCGCAGAAACAGTCCACACGCTGCTCACTCCCCGCGGTCTGCTCAACACACTCCGTCCATCCCTTCAGCTTTTTATTCTCCTCGCTGCGTTATTGACAGCGGGTTCCGGAAGGGGGCGGTTTTTACGATTTTTAAACCTTCATAACTTTTGTACTATTTCACCGATCGGAACAAAACTTATTTGACGCAGCAAATCGTAGCTCTATGGGGGATCGTTTTTGCGCAAATTTAAATACAACGCAGATGATCAAGATGGTCAAGGTGATAGTTTTAGTAATTGTATAGAAGATATATATATACACATTTCCTAAGAATTCTGAAAGATTATGTTAAAAAATACTTTCACCAACTAATGATGTTTCGGGTCGAGACCTTTCTTCACACTCATTCACGACACTGTGGCGGTCCCTGGGGGTTAGGCCACTACTTGGGTCACACCCCTTGCCTCTTGAGGGGCAGGGACGATTGTCTGCCCACGGGGTTTCCCAAGTCCTGCTCGTGGGGGTGCGGTGTGTTCTCGAGATGTCATTAAACTACTTCTGAACCTGCTTGGCATCTGGCCTTTTCCTGACCTCATCCAGGCCACTACAACTAGTGACCCCGACGTTCATCACACATTGTGATAAATAACATCGGTGGCCGGCCATATTCATTGCATCTTCAACTGGGAGTGCCGCCCCGGGAGTTGGTTCCTTGTAGACACCGGGGCTGAGGTGAGTGTTCTGCTTCCTTCCATCGCTGACATCCATGCGGGAAAACGTAGTCCCCTCCTCACCGTGGTGAACGGGAGTGCTATTTGCACCTACAGTGTTCACACCATCTCCCTCAACTTTGGCCGCAGCTGCTTTTCGTGGGAGTTGGTCATCGCCGGCGTTTCCTAACCGTTGCTGGGCGCCGACTTCCTTCGAGCCAATTCACTCCTCATGGATGTCAAGCGGCGGTGCCCGGTCTACTCTGTCACGCTGGAGCCGGTCTTCCTCCGCGTTGGTGATCCGGTTGCACGCCCTGATTGGCCCCTGTTGTCCGCGGATGCGACTTTTGCGCGAATCATGGCGGATTTTCCGAACATCCTCGAACCCCACTTCTGCTCCTCTGCCCCCAAGCAAGGGGTGGAGCATCATATTCTGGCTACTGGCCTGCCCGTGCATGCCCGGCTGCGTCGTCTCGCGCCGGTCAAGCCCCGTCTAGCTTGGGAGGAGTTCCGCCTGATGGAGGCGATGGGCATTGTGTGCCCTTCCAATAGCCCATGGGCGTCACCACTCCACATGGTCCCCAAAGTGGGAGGGGGCTGGTGCCCGTGTGGGAATTACCATTGTCTGAATGCATTTCGTTGTCTCTGACCATCGCCTGAATCTGATGCGACCATACCCAGTCCCGCACATTCAGGACTTCAATGCCCATCTGGCCAGAGCATCGGTGTTCTCCAAGGTGGACCTCGTGCAAGGGTACAACCAGATTCCGGTCCACCCCGACAATGTCCCTAAGACAGCCACTATAACACCATTTGGACTGTTTAAATTTGTGCGGATGCCGTTTGGTATGAAGACGGCTGCGCAGGCCTTTCAGCAGCTTATGGATTGTGTGTGCCGTGGCCTGGACTTTGTATTCCTGTACTTGGATGACATACTCGTGGCCAGCCACTCACGGCAGGAGCACTGCATTCACCTCCGTCGGCTGTGTCAGCGCCTCAGTGATTTTGGATTGGCTATCAATTTGTCCAAGTGCCGTTTTGGGGTGATGGCCATCGACTTCCTCGGCCACTGCGTAACTCCACAGGGGGTGGTGCCTCTGCTGGCCAGGGTGGATGCTGCCCGCCAGTTCCCCCATCCAACCACAGTTAAGGACCTCCAGGAATTTGTGGGGATGGTCGCATCCAGGCCGCTACAACACATAAACTTCAGTCTCAACCCGAAACGCCATCCATTCCTTCTCTCCAGAGATGCTGCCTGGCCCGCTGAGTTGCTCCAGCACTGTGTATCTATCTTTGATTTAAACCAGCATCTGCTGTTCTTCCCTACACGAATAGTTCCGGGGGTCCGATTGGATCGCATGCAACACAAAGCTTTTTGCTGTACCTCGGTACATGTAATAATAGTCAACCTAGATCTAAGACAGTAATGGACACAAACCTACCCCATTTTTATAATGATTGATGTGCAAGTTGAGGTCATTATACATGGAGGGCACAGTCAGTTCATCATTTACGTCCTTGGTTAGCAAGCGGTGATCCACCATGTGGTAATGTAAGGCATTGAGGAGCTCGATGTTCACGTTGCTCAGTAGTGCACTACGCACATCCTGTTAGTGAACAAACACAATGCCCGTTATACAAGTATTCCCTTCCACCTCGAATGTACACTTTTCACTTCCAACTATGGATGTGAAGCCTTCAGGACTCGAGGGCCTGGGCTAACTTTTGTCCAACTTGCCCATTCCACCCAACATGCTCCCTCTACACTAGTCCCACCTGGCTGCATTTGGCCCATATCCCTCTAAACCTTTCCTATCCATGTACCTATCTAAATGTTTCTTAAACATTGTGAAAGTACCTACCTCACCCATCTCCTCCAGCTGCACGTTCCATAAACCCACCACCCTTTGTGTAAGAAAGTGGTCCCTCAGGTTCGTATTAAATCTTGTCCCTTTCACCTTAAACCTATGTCCTCTGGTTCTTGATTCCCCTACTCTGGGTAAAAGACCCTGTCTATTTCTCTCTATTTCCCTCATCATCTTGCATACACCTCACCCTCCTGCACACCAAGGAAAAAACTCCTAGCCTACCCAACCTCTCCCTGTAGCTCAGGCCCTTGAGCCTTTAGAGAGAGGAAGCTAAACCTGTACATCTTTGAAATGCGGGAGGAAATTTGCGAAAGAACAGCTTTTCGACCTACCAGGTCCGCGCCGACCAGCAATCACCACGTACACAATCCGACACACAAGGAACAAGTTAAACTTTACCGAAGCTAAACCTGTACATCTTTGAAATGCGGGAGGAAACCAGAGCTCCTGGAGAAAACCCACACAGTCACAGTGAGAATATACAAACTCCACACAGACAGCACCTGTGGTCTGGATCAGACCCGGGTATCTGGCTCTGTGAGCAACTCTATCGCTGCGCCACCGTGCGCAACACCAAAGTATTCCCTTGCACATCGAATTTCTAATTTAACTTCCAACTATGGACTTGAGTCCTTCATGACCCGAAGGCCTGAGCTACAGCGAGAGGTTGGGCGGGCTAGGACTTTATTCATTGGAGCCCAAGAGGTTGAAGCATGATTTTATAGAGGTGTATAAAATCATGAGAGGAACAGATGGGGTGATTGCAAAGTATTTCACCCAGGGGAGGGGAATCAAGAACCAGAGGGCATCGGTTTAAGGTGAGAGGGGAAAGGTTTAATAGGAACCTAAGGAGCAACTTTTTTAAACAAAGGTGGTGGGTATGTGGAATGTATTGCCGGAGGAGGTAGTTGATGCAGGTATTATCACAGCTTTTAAGAAACATTTAGACAGATACATTGATAGGATAGTTTTAGAGGGATATGCCTAGCCTGCCCAACCTGCCTCAAGCCCTCAAGTCCCCGAGAGACTTTTGTGATATACAGCACGGTACCAAATCCAAATCCGCTCCAACCAGCGATCACCCTATACACTACACTATCCTACATACAAAGGACAATTTACATTTATCGAAGCCACTTAACTTACAAAGTGTGGCAGGAAATCGGAGTGTGGGAGGAAACCGGAGCACCCGGAGAAAACCCAAACGGTCACAGGAAGAATGTCCATACTACGTACAGACAGCACCTGTAGTCAGGATTGAACCCGGGTCTCTGGGGATGTGAGGCAGCATCTCTACCCGCTGCACCATCCTATGTCCTGGCATCATCCTTGAAGCCAAGCAGAATATGAGGTGCTGTTCCTACAATTTGCACGAGGCCTCAGTCTGACAATGGAGGAGGCCCAGGACCCAACGGTCAGTGTGGGAATGGGAAGGGATGGTACTTACTGAACCTATTGATTAGTTCTCTCACTGAGTATTGGAATTCACAGCCGCAGCTGTTCAAATTGACTGTCCATATTCAGCTAGCAACCTCACCTTTGCTCTAATACAATTGCCCTGTTGTAGCAAGCTATTATTTACATTAGTTTCGTTTGGAGATACAGCTTAGTAACAGGCCCTTTGGCCCACCGAGTCTGCGCTGACCACCGATCACCCGTTTACACTTGTTCTATGCTACACACCAGGGACAATTTACAGAAGCCAAGTAACCTACACACTTGCACATCTATAGAGTGTGGGAGGAAACCCGGAGCCCCCGATAAAAACCCACGCAGTCACAGGGTGAAGGTGCAAACTCTGTACAGACAGCACCCGTAGTCAGGATTGAACCCGGGTCTCTGGCGCTGTAAGGCAGCAACTCTACCCGCTGAGCCACGGTGCCGCCACAGGCGGGAGGTCCTTTGGAGGTGACTTACAGCATCGAGCAACATCCAAGCATCATCACTTGGGGCAAAGATTGTGAAGGTCCCCTCGCCTTCGATCTCTCGTCTGAGGTTCGATCTGTCGGCATAATTCTGTGTGTTTGTGGCACCTACAATGGCCAATGTACCGTAGACATGGTCGATAGGAGAGACTGCAAACATAAAGGAGGAAACATTTCAATCAAGACGATCATTTTACGACATCACAAAACGGAGCAACATTTTGATCAATAGCGTAATTTTAGCAGATGTGATATTGGGTCGAGACCCTTGTTCAGACTGAAGGGAGAAAGTCTCTGAAGAAGGCATGAGTCTGAGGAAGAGTCTCGACCCAAAATGTCACCTATTCCTTCTCTCCAGAGATGCTGCCTGTCCCGCTGAGTTACTCCAGCATTTTGTCTATCTTTGGTGTAAACCAGCATCTGCAGTTCCTTCCTACACTTAATTTTAGCAGTTTCAATTGCCCAATGGGCTGCCAGAGGAGATAGTTGAGGCAGGTACAATGACATCATTTAAAGGATATTTTCACAGCTACATGGATAGGGATGGTTAAGGGGGATATGGGCCAAGCGCAAGCAAATTGGAATAACGTAGATGGGGCATCTTGGTTGGCATGGGTAAGTTGGGCCGATGGGCCTGTTTGCGTGCTGTATGCCTCTATTAGCTCTGTTTATAAAGGATTCGGTCACGTCTTCTCCAATCCCAATGCAACTCCCTATTCTGTGGGAAGACCAAGAGCGCTGGAGTGACTCAGCGGGTCAGGCAGCATCTGGATATGGATAGGCAATGCTTTGGGTCAGGTTCCTTCTTCAGACTCATTTAACATTTAAGAGAGCAAGTGGCTTACTAGCCTTCATGGCAAAGGGACTGGAGTTTAGACCTGTAGAGGTTAATTGACAATGTATTGAATGCTGCCTTAAAGTGCCAGAGACCCAGGTTCGATGACAACCTTGGGTACTGTCTGTGTGGAGTTTGCACATTCTCCTTGTGACCGTGTGGGTTTTCCCTCGTGTACTCAGTGGGCTGAAGGGTCTGCTTCTATGCGGAAGGACACAAAGTGCAGGAGTAACCCAGCGGGTCAGGCAGCATCTCTGGAGAACACGGATAGGTGACGTTTCGGGTCGGAACGTTGCTGTATCTTTCAATCAACCAAGAGCTGAGCCTTTCTAATAGCCAAGAAGGAATTTTCAGAATAGACCATCCTTATGCAAGGTGGCAACGCTGCAGAAATTACTCGACCTGTCTCACTCGGAATGGACCGAGCTAAATATCTAACATGGTAACATTTAATTACCTGCTGGGCATCCGCGCCCACCATCCAGCCTCATGTAACCCGGGCAACATTCATACATGACGAGTCTGCAGGTAAAAGCAAATGAACATACGATGAGCGCTCGACGGCACTGGGCTACTCACTGGAGTTTAGCAGGATGACGGGTCAACTCATTCAAACTTACTGAATTGTGAAAGGCCTGGATAGAGTGGATATGGAGAGGATGTTTCCACTAGTGGGGGAACCCAGAACTAGAGTACAAAACCTTAGAATTAAAGGACGTTCTTTTAGGAAGGAGATGAGGATACATTTCTTTAGAGGGTGGTGAATCTGTGGAATTCTTTGCCACAGAAGGCTGTGGAGGCCAAGTCAATGGAGATATTTTTAAGGCAGAGATAGATAGATTCTTGATAAGTACAGGTTATGGGAATGTGAGGGCAGGTGAGGAGAGATGGGTTAGGAGGGAGAGATAGATCAGCCATGATTGAATCGTGGAGAAGGCTTGATGGGCCAAATGGCCTAATTCTGCTCCTATCACTTATGAACATTAAATCCAGGGGTAAACAACCCAAAAATATCCAATAATATAGAAAGTGCATTGGAGGGAACTCCAGTTGCTGTCATATACCAAAGACAGACACAAAGTGCTGGAGTAACTCAACGGGTCAGGCAGCATCTGTGGAGAGAAAGAACGGGTGACGTTTTGGGTTGGAAATGTTTAACAGACCTTCAGAAGTCTGAAGAAGGGGTCCGGCCCAAAACGTTACCCATCCTTTTTCTCCAGAGATGCTGCCTGACCCACTGAGTTACTCCAGCACTTTGTGTTTATCTCCGAGAGTATAGACATTTCATGAAGCTTCAAAAAGGAGAAACAAGGAACTGGAGATGCTGGTTTACAAAAATAGACACAAAGTGCAGGAGTATCTCAGCGGGTTCCTATTAAATCTTTTCCCCATCTCACCTTAAACCTATGTCTTCTGGTTTATGATTCCCCTACTTTGTGGTGCTGTTAAATATACCCTCAGAAAAGATGTTGCCCAAAATGATCATACTTAACTTTAATAAATAATACAGCCACAGATAGGGTTAGGGTTAATGTAGAGTTGGGGAATCCAGAACAAGAGGACATAGGTTTAAGGTGAAAGGGGAAAGATTTACTAGGAACCTGAGGGGCAACATTTTTACACAGAGGGTGGTAGGTCTATGGAACGAGCTGCCGGAGGAGGTAGTTAAGTTAGGTACGATCACAATGTTTAAAAAACATTTGGACGGGTGCATTGATAGGATGGGTTTAGAGGGATATGGTCCAAACGTGGGCAAATGGGATCAAGTGTAGATGGGGCATGTTTGTCGGCATGGGCAAGTTAGGCCGAATGAACTGTTTCCACGCTGTATGACTGTGACTGTATGTCTGTGTGACTCCGTGACTCTGTGACTTTGTATTAGTGACTGTGCCTCTGTGACTGTGTGTCTCTGTATCTACGTGTCTCCGTGACTCCGTGTCTCTGTGACTGTGATACAGGATGGTATTCCTCCAGTTGGCAAATGTTATCCATGTCCCAAAGGCTGTCGAGATTTCCTATGTTTATGCTACCCAACAAAAATATCCTCAAAGCAAGTTGAGAATCTCACTTGAAGTGGCCCCCTAACACAAAGAGATAATATTCACAGCACTGTTGATTATTCCAGACATCTTTTATACTTGAACTAAACCAGGCCCTGCACAAGTAATTCTAAAGCTCAAAGTGAATGAGTCATTCCACTGAACCACTTAAGTCGTAGAGCAACAATTGAGTGTTATGTCTATGGTGGAGGCAGACGGGATTTCATCAGATAACACATCTATAGATCCAAATTGTCTGGATACGACATTGGGAAATGTATGTGAAGTAGAATTCACAGGACCATTTTTGTTGCACATGGAGTGTTCGTGAATCAGGCATTGCAACAAAGCAACTTAAACTCATGGCCTGCAGGTGGGAGCTGGTTTAGCACACAAAGCCGAATCAGACTCTTTAGTTACACACACAAGCATACGCCTAATATAGAACAACCTCTAACCTGATCAGAAGAAAAGAGAGCTGCAAGATAACTCAGCTGCGAGACAAATAAGTCATTGTTTGGTATCACGCACAAAAAAGTCAGCGCTCAGAAGTGCAAACAAATGATTCTCCTTTGAGCTGTTTGTGTAACCGCTGGTGATTAGGTTCACTGATCGACCACATTCCAGACAATTCAATTTCATTGTGAGAAGCTGGGCGTTGTGAGACACCGGCCACGTTTACTTTTCAATTGGGACTTTCTTTGGAAAATGATGCAAGTAAATATAGCAGACCTGGGTGTGGTGAAGGTTATTGAGCAGAACAGGGCAGCAAGGTGGCGCAGAGGTAGAGTACATCGTCAGAGACCCAGGTTCGATCCTGTCTACGGGTGCTGTCTGTACGTTTTCCCTGTGACCGTGTGGGTTTTCTCCGGGTGCTCTGGTTTACTCCCACACTCCAAAGACGTGCGGGTTTGTAGGTTAATTGGCTTTGGTCGAAATTGTAAATTGTCTCTTGTGTTAGTGTGCGGGGTGATCGCTGGTCAGTGGGCCGAAGGGCCTGTATCCACTGTACCTCTGAGTTAAACTAAACTAAATTAAACACTATTATTACTATCCGGTAACTGAACCATCCTATCACCAAACTGAGAGCAGTCCTGACCGACCAACTACCTCATTGGCAGCCAAACACTATCTTTAATAGGACTTTACTGCACTTTATCTTGCACTAAACATTATATATTGTATCCTGTATCTGTACATTAAGGATGGCTTGATTGTAGTCATATGTAGTCTTTTCTCTGACTGGACGGCACGCAATGAAAAAGCTTTTCACTGTATCTTGGTACGCGCAACAATAATAAACAAATCTAAACATCACAAATGGTAAAGGTCCCCTAATTTGAGGAAGGACATTCTTGCTATTGAGGGAGTGCAGCGTGGGTTTACAAGGTTAATTCCTGTGATGGCGGGAATGTCATATGCTGAGAGAATGGAGCGGCTGGGCTTGTAAACTCTGGAATTTAGAAGGATTAGAGGGAATTTTATTGCAACATATAAGATTATTAAGGGTTTGAACACGCTGGAGGCAGGAAACATGTTCCCGATGTTGGGGGAGTCCAGAACCAGGGGCCACAGTTTAAGAATAAGGGGTTAGCCATTTAGAACGGAGATGAGGAAACACTTTTTCGCACAGAGAGTTGTGAGTCTGTGGAATTCTCTGCCTCAGAGAGCGGTGGAGGCAGGTTCTCCGGATACTTTCAAGAAAGCTTGAAAGGGCACTTAAAGATAGCGGAGACAGGGGATATGGGGAGAAGGCAGGAACGGGGAACTGATTCTGGATGATCAGCCATGATCAGGTTGAATGGTGGTACTGGCTTGAAGGGCCGAATGGCCTACTCCTGCACCAATTGTCTATTGTCTATTGTTATGTGCAGAGGACATGAAAACAGCTCATTATAAACTCATAATCATACACAGAAATTTAGAAGACGGAACCAGGCCCTTCGGCCCAACCTGTCCATGCCGCCCAAGATGCCTCATGTAGGCTAGTCTCAGCTGCCCACATTTGGTCCATTGCCAGAGTGAGTCAACACACAAGCTGGAGGAACAGCACCTCATATTTTGCTTGGAAAGCCCAAAACCCAGTGGTAGGAACGTTGAATTCTTCAATATTCAGGTAACTATCCACATACAAACTCTCTCCCCCCCGCTTTACCCTGTGCCTCACAAGGACTCGTACCCATCTCTCCCCTTTCCCCTTCCAACCATATTCCTTCCTCTGGCCTCCCAATTGGTACCTCTCCTATCTCACACATTTTGCCTTTTCATCTCTGGACTTTATCCACCCATCTGCCAATAATACCCCCCCCCCCCCTCCCACCACCACCTGTATCCACCTATCACTCACCAGGTTTTACCCCACCACCATCAGTCTGAAGAAAGGTTGTGACTCGAAACATCACCGATCCATGTTCTCCAGAGATGCTGCCTGACCCACTGAGTTACTCCAGCACTTGATGTCTTTTTTTCCCCTCTAAACTTTTCCTATCTTTGTACTTGTACTTTTCCTATCTTTCCTATCTTTGTCTTTTAAATTATGTTGTAGTACCTACCTCAACTACCTTCTCTGGCGCTTGTTCCATACACCCACCTTCCTCTGTGTGACAAGTTGCCCCTCAGCTTCCTTGTAATCTTTCCCCTCTCACCTTAAACCTATGGGTCTTGATTCCCCTACACTGGGTAAAAGACTGTGCATTTGCCCTATCTATTCCCCTCATGATTTTATTCACCTCTGTAATATCTCTCTGCCTTCCTTTTCCTCCCACATCCCACCACTAATTTACTTAGCACTCAGTATAATGTGAAGATAACGGTATAATAAGTATAAACTTAGCACTCAGTATAATGTGCACAGACGGTAGGTGCTCGCGACTCTCGTCAGCAGCGGCCTCTGCAGCCGGTCCGCGTTTTTATATATTTTTTGTCTATGGTTCTATGTAGTTTTGTTATTTTTTTTTTTGTCTCTTGTGTGTGTGTGGGGGGGGGGGGCTGGTCAGGGAGGGAGGGGGGGTAACTTTTATAGGACTCTCTGCCTTTATCGGGAGACCCGACCTTTTCTTTTTCGGGTCTATCGTTGTACGTTAAGGGCTGTCAACGAGGAGTACTTTTCCAATCTTTGTCTTTTAAATTCTGGTGCCGACGATTCACCTTCACCGTCGCGGTTCCTGGCCGAGTCCTCTGCGGGTTGGAGCGGTGGTGGGGCGCTGCTGCTTTCCCGGCTCACCTTAAACCTATGGGTCTTGCAACTGCCCTGGCGGACGGCGGCAAAGACTGGGTCCCTTGAGACCCTAGGGCTCTCACAATGGCGACTTCTCCCGCCTGAGTTTATTCGAAGAAGAGCTCTGGAGCGGGGCCTATCACTCCCCGCGCGGCTTGGAATGGCCGCTGGACTCTGCGACATCCCACCACTAATTTACTTAGCACTCAGTATAATGTGAAGATAACGGTATAATAAGACCCTTGTGCGTACCTTGCATCACAGACGGTAAGCGGCGCGACTCTCGTCAGCAGCGGCCTCTGCAGCCCGGCCGCGGGACAATCGCCATTCTATGTTTCTAGTAGTTTTTGACATGGGGGTGGGGGGGGGGGGGGGGGGGGGGGGTGGGAGGGTAGGGGAGAGATACTTTTTTTTGGGCCTCTCATCCCAGCAATGTGATGGAGACCCGACCTTATGTTTGTCTTGAGTCTATTTGTTTTCCGTTGTGGCTGCAGAAACGGCATTTCAACGGACCTCAAGGGGCCTGACAATTAAATTGAATCTTGAATCTTGGGATAGCTTTATGCACTGTGCAATTAACTATTCACTAAATTGCAAACCCACTGTGTATTTATATCGGAGCAAAGCCGAGTCCAAGCTAATTAGCGGCAATCCTGCACAGCATGAGATGTGGGAGGCCAAAGCATAGAAACATAGAACATAGAAATTAGGTGCAGGAGTAGGCCATTCGGCCCTTCGAGCCTGCACCATTCGCCATTCAATATGATCATGGCTGATCATCCAACTCAGTATCCCGTACCTGCCTTCTCTCCATACCCCCTGATCCCCTTAGCCACAAGGGCCACATCTAACTCCCTCTTAAATATAGCCAATGAGCTGGCCTCAACTACCCTCTGTGGCAGAGAATTCCAGAGATTCACCACTCTCTGTGTGAAAAAAGTTCTTCTCATCTCGGTTTTAAAGGATTTCCCCCTTATCCTAAAGCTGTGACCCCTTGTCCTGGATTTCCCTAACATCGGGAACAATCTTCCTGCATCTAGCCTGTCCAACCCCTTAAGAATTTTGTAAGTTTCTATAAGATCCCCTCTCAATCTCCTAAATTCTAGAGAGTATAAACCAAGTCTATCCAGTCTTTCTTCATAAGACAGTCCTGACATCCCAGGAATCAGTCTGGTGAACCGTTTCTGCACTCCCTCTATGGCAATAATGTGGATCCTCAGATTGGAGAATTAAACTGTACGCAATACTCCAGGTGTGGTCTCACCAAGACCCTGTACAAACAGCATTTAGAACCTTCCCTGGACTCCTATACTCAAATCCTTTTGCAATGAAAGCTAACATTGACCATCGCTTTCTTTACTGCCTGCTACACCTCCATGCCTACCTTCAATGACTGGTGTACCAAACCCCAGTCTCGCTCAAAGCTAATCTACCCCTTTAACCTAATCGGCACCATTTAGAAGCACTCCCAAAGCACTTGGAGGAAACCCACGTGGTCACTGGGAGAACGTGCAAACTCCACACAGACAACACCAGAAGTTGGAATTGAACCCGGGTCTCTGGATTGTGAGGCAGCGGACCTACCCGCTGCACCACTGTGCCGCCCTTGACTGGAATATCTTTTACAGAATCTTAAAAATTAAGGATGACAGGTCATGTAAACACTGCAAATTCAGCAGTGGTGCTTCAAATTCAGAGGAAAGCAGTACATTATATTTGACAAGGTGGTGGCAATATGGCCATTTGAACCACTGTAGTCTTCATGTTCAAAGTATCCTCACCCTGGTGTTTTGTAGAGTGGTCCCCGCAATGATGAAAGAGCAGTAATCGATATTTGGAAACAAGGAACTGCAGTGCTGGTTTACAAAGTTCATAAGTTCATTCATCATAGGAGTGGAATTAGGCCATTCGGCCCATCAAGTCTACTCCGCCATTCAATCGTGGCTGATTTATCTTTCCCTCTCAACCCCATTCTTCTGCCTTCTCCCCATAACCCTTGACATCGTCTGACCCTTGACGTAAAAATACCCAATGACTGGCCTCCACAGCCGTCTGTGGGGCAATGAATTCCACAGATTCACCACCCTCCTCCTCACTGGACCTACAATACTACACATAAATACAATCAAGTCACATATGTAGTAAAACAGTGAAAAGATTTGTTTTGCATACTATCTAATCCTATCCATGCCAACCCATGCCAACCCTCTCTGGCCAAAGAGATTTCTCCTCATCTCCTTTCTGAAGGTAGGTCCTATTATTCTGCTTCAAAAGAAGTCACAAAGTGCTGGAGTAACATAGCGGGTCGTGCAGCATCTCTGGAGGACATGGATAGGTGACGCTTGGGGTCTTGACTCTTCTGAGAAAAAAGTGGAACATTCTGTATCTTAGTTTGCATTCGGACTGAAACAGTTACACTCTGGTGATTAATAGGCATTTGCATTGAATGCAATAAAGGTTATGTGGTTGCAAAGAAAAGATCTTTTTAACTACTTGGTAAGCCATCTGTGCTCAGCACACGCAGTCTTTTGCTACACGGAGACTTTTGGAAACCGCCTCTGCACTTTTAGAAGGAAGCCATCTGGAAAAGCAAGACTCTTTTCCAACCAGTTTTACAAGGCAGCTGGACACTTGGGATGTGATATTATATTCAACGAGCTGCACAGTTCCGTTTGGTAAAGACTTCTTAGGCAGAGATGGAATCACAAGATTGTGGTCTGTGACCAAGATCCATATGTTCGGCTGAGTAGTTGCACACATACACGTCTATCAGGTCTCCCCTCGGCCTGCAGTACTCCAGAGAAAACAATCCAAGTCTGTCCAAATAACCATCTCAGCAGAGGTCAATGTGGGCTTTGTGCCAAGACCCGAATCTGAATAAGATTTTGGACAGCAACCAAAGTCAATGGAGACAAGAGAATCGAACCTTTGTCACTATTTCCTCTCATTTGCCAATCACCCCCCCCCCCCCCCCCCCCCCCCCCCCCCCCCCCCCCCCCCACCCCCACCCCCCCCCCCCCCCCCCCCCCCCCACCCCCCCCCCCCCCTGCTCTTTTGCAATCACCTATCATTGATGCAGGACGTAGACTGCACAAGAACAGGCACTTTGGCCCACAATGTCTGTGCCCAACATGATGCCAAGTTAAATGAATTCCATCTGCTTGTACATGATCCATATCCCTCCATTCTCCACACCAAAGGCTTTCAGGCACCTTCAGGGTATAAAAAAACGTATTTCACTTTAAATTTCCCTCTCGTGCTCTAGAGCTCTGATGTTCCTGAGAAAACAATCTGGCTCTGTCCAACCTCTCCCTCTCGCTAATACCCCCTAATCCATCCACCATTCTGGTGAACCTCCTCAGCAACCTTTACAAGCCCTCCACTTACTTCCTGTAATGGGGCGACCAGAACTGCACACAATATCCCAAATGGAGCTGAACCCAAGTCCTATAAAGCGGCATCATTACCTCTTGACTCTTATACTCAATGCCCCGACCTATTAAGGCAAGCATACCGTATACCTTCTTTACTGCTCTGTCTACTTGTGATGTCATTTGCCAGGCTTTGTCCTACCCCAATTCTCTCATCCATCTTTCTCCCCAACTCCATTAGTCTGAAGAAGGAACCGGACCCGAAATGTTGTCTGTTCATTCCCATCACAGATGCCGCCTGACACGCTGAGTTCTTCCAGCACTGTATAGTTTAGTTTAGTTTAAAGGTACACCACAGAAACAGGCCCTTTGGCCACAGAGTCTACACTGACCAACAATCGCCCGTACACTAGCACTATCCTACACACTAGGGACAATTTATATAAGCCAATTAACCTACAAACCTGCACATTTTTGGAATGTGGGAGGAAACCAGAGCACCCAGTGGAAACCCATGCAGTCACAGAGTCAATCTATATACTCCACACTGACAGCACTGGTAGTCAGGAGCAAACCTGGGTCTCTGGCACTTCAAGGCAACAACTCCACTACTGCCCACTTTGTTTCAACCAAAGTCATTGGTTGGAGAAACATAACTGTATGTACGTGTACAACTTCAGACTGAATGATCTGATCTTTGCCATGTAGGCATCTTACCACTCTTGGGACAAGATATTGCTAAACTACCACAATACAAACTAACCAGTAGGCTGGAAATTGATAATTAAAATAAATACATTTTCTGAAGATTACTTTCTGGGTAGCTAATTTTCCTGATTAGCTTGCAGGAAAAGTTGTTCCACAAATTCCAAACAACATAGATAACTTGGAAAGAGCTGATCAAGGTTGTACTGCAACAGTTCTTCCTACAAATCACATTTGACTGTGGGCAGATTAGGGCCTGAGCTATAGGGAGAGGTTGGGCAGGCTGGGACGTTATTTCTTGGAGCGCAGGAGGCTGAGGGGTGATCTTATAGTGGTGTATAAAATCATGAGGGGAATAGATAGGGTGAACGCACGGTCTTTTATCTAGGGTAGGGGAATCAAGGGGATGGAGGTTTTAAGGTGAGAGGGAAAAGATTTTGTAGGATGCCGAGAAGTAACTTTTTCACTCAGAGAGTGGTGGGTATGATCCCGATCCAAAACATCACCTGCCACCTCTCCAGACTGTGAAAGCTTCTATAGATATGTAAAATGGAAAAAATTAGTGAAGACAAATGTAGGTGGCTTAAGGACCTGTCCCAGTTAATGATTGTTTTGGCAACATATCAGGGTCGGCAAAATATTTTGAACATTTCAAAATCCAGCGGCGACAAAAAAAAATGTTGCGTCGCTTGAAAAAATACCACGCGTCAATGCGTCATCACACCGCATCACTGCAGCGTTACGCCACAAATTTTTCATTGACCTTATACGTCAGTCAATGATGCCGGCAGTCGCTGAAAAAAATCGCCAAATGGGATAAGCCCTTTACAGTCAGAGACAGGTGAATATATAATGCAAGACAAGAAAATGGCTGAACATGTAAACAAATACTTTGGACAAACAGGAATTATTCGTTGGAACATGGTCTCCTTTTATTGATTACTTAAAGGGTCAGAATAGTTCATCACAGGAACCTGACTAGCACTCGGACTAAAGATTGGATGAAATGCTACACTCTGAAATGTACGAACATATCTCGAACGATGTTTTTTATTTTTAATAAATTTTTCCATTCTTCTTTAACTATCTCTTTCCCCCTTTTTTTTTGTTTTTGTTTTTTTTGTTTTTGTTTTTCTTTCCTTTCTTTTCTTCCTCTACTTCATCTATCTCTTTAATTCTATCTAGTTTTAAAAAAATGAAGAAAAAGGCAAAAAGTATTGGAGACAATGTAATAATAACTGACAATATTATCAATTTAAAAATGTAAGACAGTAATGATGTAATAGATTATGTACCTATCTCCAATAAAAAATATTTTCAAAAAAACCCAAAAAAAAACAAATACTTTGGTTCTGTCTTCACTAAGGAAGACACGAACAATCTCCCAGAAATACTAGGGGACTATCTAGTGGGAGGGAGGAACTGAAGGGAATCCACATTAGTCAGGAAATGGTGTTAGGTAAACTGTTGGGATGCAGACCATCAGGCCCTGGGGATTCATCTGCCTTCAACCCCAACAGTTTACCTAACACCATTTCAGAATGGCAGGCAGTGACTAGTGGGGTGCCGCAAGGCTCAGTGCTGGGACCCCAGTTATTTACAATATATATTAACGATTTAGACGAGGGAATTAAATGTGACATCCCCAAGTTTGAAGATGACACAAAGCTGCGAGGAGGATGCTTTGAGGCTGACTTGGATAGGTTGGGTGAGTGGGTAGATGCAGTATAATGTGGATAAATGTGAGGTTATCCACTTTGGTGGCAAGAACAAGGAGGAAGATTATTATCTGAATGGTGACAGATTAGGAAAAGGGGAGGTGCAACGAGACCTGGGTGTGCTTGTACATCAGTCACTGAAATTAAGTATGCAGGTACAGCAGGCAGTGAAAAAAGCCAATGGCATGTTGGTCTTCATTGCGAGAGGATTTGAGTTTAGGAGCAAGGAGGTCTGGTGAGACCGCACCTGTAGTATTGTGTGTATTTTTGGTTTCCTAATTTGAGGAAGGACATTATTGCTATTGAGGGAGTGCAGTGTAGGTTCACCAGGTTAATTCCCGGGATGGCGGGACAGACATATGTTGAAAGAATGGATCGAGTGTGCTTGTATTCATTGGAATTTAGAAGGATGAAAAGAGATCTCATAGAAACATGTACAATTCTAAAAGGATTGGACAGGTTAGATCCAGGAAAAATGTTCCTGATGTTGGGGGAGCCCAGAACCAGAGGTCACAGTTTAGGAATAAGGGGTCGGCCATTTAGGACTGAGATGAGGAAAAAAAATGTCACCCCGAGAGTTGTGAATTGGTGGAATTCTCTGCCACAGAAGGCAGTGGAGGCCAATTCACTGGATGTTTTCAAGAGGGAGTTAAATTGAGCTCTCAGGGCTAAAGGAATCAAGGCATACGGGGAAAAAGCAGGAACAGGGTACTGATTTCAGATAATCAGCCATGATCATATTGAATGGCGGTGCAGGGTCAAAGGGCCGAATGGCCTACTCCTGCACCTAATTTTCTATGTTTCTATGCTACCTGACCCGCTGAGTTACTCCTGCACTTTGTGTCTTTATTTGTAAACCAGCATCAGTTGTCCCTCGTTTCTACTTCAAAAGGGTGTAGTTGTGATGGTACAATAACAACATGTAAAAGATATTTGGACAAGTAGAGGTTTAGAGGTATAAGGGCCAAATGCGGGCAGGTGGGACTAGTGTAGATGGGACATGTTGGGCAGAAGGCTGCATCATAGTTATGTGGAGACACAAGAAAATGCAGATAGAGTCATAGAATCATAGAGTGATGCAGCATGGAAACAGGCCCTTCAGCCCATCTTGCCCACACTGGTCAACATGTCCCTGCTACACTAATCCCACCTGCCTGCGTTTGGTCCATATCCATCCAAATCTGTCTTATCCATGTATCTGTCTAACTGTTTCTGAAGTTGCTGGAATCTTGAGCATATTGGTCGGCATGGGCAAGTTGGGCCGAAGGGCCTGTTTCCACGATGAATGACTCTTTGACTCAATGGTCTTGGCATTATGTTTGGAACTGGCATTGTGGGCCAACGGGCCTGTTTCTGTGCTGCACTGTTCTATGTTCTCAACCTAAGTTGTCATCTTCAAAGACCTATGAGCATTCAGTGAATAAATGCTGGAAATATTCAGCTCAAGCTGAGAGAGACAAGTCAATGCTTCAGGTCCATGACCTTTCATCAGTTCTTCCATGTATCACCAAGTACTGAATGCCTTGCACCACTACATCATATGATGATTCACATTCACAATTGCTGCTCCAACACCCTTCATTAAAGAACTCCGTCCAATTATTCTGTTTCCTTTCAATAATTTATTTAACCCATGCTCAATGCAAGAACTAACGTGGTCCTTCTCAAGTTTCACCAATACCATTCATGCAAAACATACTAACCTGTAGTTAACAGGTCTCTCTCTCCCTCTCCCTCTCACGCTCTTATCCACTCTCCCCCTCTTCTCTCCTCTTCCCTCTCTCACCCTCTCTTCTTCTCTCCCCCATCCCTCCCTTTCTTCTCTGTCCTTTCTCTCCTCACTTCCCTTTCTCTCTCCCGCTCTCTTCCCGTCTCACTCCTCTTTCTCTGCCTCTCTCCCCCTCTGTGTTCTCCTTTGCTCCCCCCCCCATTCATCTGTTTTATTTTATTACTTTTATCACCCACAGAGCTCCAACTTTGATCACTCATTGTTTCCACCGGATGGGAAAGTGCTTGGTTTGAACCACACAGCTTGCACCTTGAAGGCTTGCCATTGCTCATTTGCTTTGCTTTTCGCCACTCAGTGTTTCCAGGGCACCCGTGTTGGACCCATTACACCAATCAGATATTTTCACGATTTAATTTTCTTTGATCTTCTCCAAAATTATTTTAAACCGGGTTATAGTACGATTGCTGTTACTGAGATGTCAAACTATTTTAACAACTTGAAAATACCTTATTTCACATAGTTTAAACTTTGGCGAGGTCCAGCGGAGATTTACCAGAATGATAGACACAAAAAGCTGTAGCAACTCTGCAGGTCAGACAGCATATCTGCAGAAAAGCATAGGTGATGTTTCGGGCGAGGCCCTTCTTCAGTCTGAACTTCGCCTATTCCTTTTCTCCAGAGATGCTGTCTCTTACCTGCTGAGGTACTCCAACTTTTTTGTATCTATCTTTGGTTTAAACTAGCATCTGCCGTTCCTTCCTATATACTTTACCAGAATGATGACTGGATTAGGGGCTATTAGCTACAGGGAGAGGTTGGACAGACTTGGATTGTTTTCCCTGGAAAGTCAGAGGCTGCTAAAAATATATAAAATAATGAGAGGCATAAATAGGGCAGACAGTCAAAACCTCTTTGCCAGGGTGAAAATGTCAAATACCCGAGGGCAAAGCTTTAAGGTGAGAGGGATAAAGCTTCATCAGTCTGAAGAAATGTCTCGACCCGAAACGTCGCCCATTCCTTCTCTTCAATGATACTGCCTCACCCGCTGAGTTACTACAGTATTTTGTGTCTACCTTAAGCTTAAAGGAGATGTGCGGTGCAAGCTTTTTTTACACAGAGGGAGGTGGGAGACTGGAACATGCTGCCAGGGATGGTGTTTGAGGCAGATACAATGGAGGTATTTTGATGGACACTATTGATTACGTTGATCATTTTTCTATCATATCTAATACATAAATTGGCTAGATCCATCGGTCGCTTTTTCCATCTTTTCTGTATTTTCTTAAGACATAGAAGGTGACAATTTTGGCCAATTTACACTCTGCTGGTTCTCTGGACAATCTCCTTGCCCATTAATTCTCCCCATCGCCTAGTCTCTCCACATTTTTAGGTTTAGGATTATTATTGTCATCTGCACCGATGTGCAGCAAAAAGCTTTGTTTTGCATGTTATCCAATCAAATGAGACAACATTATACATAAATACAATCAAGTCAAACTCAAGTACTATAGGTAGAGCAAAGGGGAAGATACAGAGTGCAGAATATAGTTCTCAGCATTGTAGCGCATCAGTTCCAGAGACAAAGTCCAATGTCCGCAATGGGGCAGAGGTAAATCGGACAGTACCCCAGCTTATGGAAGCCTGATAACAGAGGGGAAACACCTGTTCCTGAGCCTGCTGATGCGCTTTCAAACTTCTGTACCTTCTGCAGGGGGAAGAAGGAATGATGGGGGTAGGACACATCTTTGATTATGTTGGCTGCTTTCCCGAGGCAGCGTGAAGTGTAGATGGAGTCACTGGTGGGGCATCTGGTCTATCTGATGGACTGGTCTACATCCACAACTCTCTGCAATTTCTTGGGCAGTGCTGTTGCCAAAGGAAGCTGTGATGCATCTTGAGAGCATGCTTTCTACGGAGCATCTGTGGAGGTTTGCGTGAGTCAGCTCCATCAATTCCCTGATGTATCCCACACCCACACTGGGCAATTTAAGGAGGCCAATTAACTTATCACTACCTCCGTCTTTGGAACGTGGGAAGAGACCAGAGTGGCAGTGGGAAACCCATGCATTCATGCAAACTCCACGCAGTCTCGAACCAAGAGCTCTGCCGGCCATTGCACACACACTTCTCCCATTTACTAGGAACATCAGTAATAGAAAACTCCTCCACGCCAGTCTCTTCCACACTGACTAGACTAGTATAGCACGTAAACATGCCCCTTGGCCATAAGGTCATGTGATAGGAGTAGAATTAAGCCATTCGGCCCATCAAGTCTACTACACCATTCAATCATGGCTGATCTATCTCTTCCTCCTTACCTCATTTTCTTGCCTTCCCCCCATAACCTTGGACACCTGTACTAATCTAAAGTCTATCTACCTCTGCCTTAAAACTATCCACTGACAACCTCTACAGCCTTCTGTGGCAAAGCATTCCACAGATAAACCGCCCTCTGCCTAAAGAGCCATGTCAAGACAAGTCAAGTCAAGAGAGTTTATTGTCATGTGTCCCAGATAGGACAATGCAATTCTTGCTTGCTGCAGCACAACAGAATATTGTAAGCATGAATACAGAACAGAATAGCATAGACCATCTATCTATACTACTAAAACTCTGTTCTTGACCGGTTTTGCCGATCAGTGCTGCGATTTCCGAGAGAACGGCGTCACCTATGGCCGTCATTTTTGGCCACCTCGCTCAGAGCCCCCCTCCGCCATATGTGTGCCGAGGATTTTTCCCGTCGATGAAATATGGCAGAGATATTAATGATTTGTACAAAATTCCCCATTCTCTCTGCTGCCCCCGCTGGCGGCAGGAGGAAGGGACTATAAAACCAGGAATTGGTGTGCCTCATTCAGTCCCTTCAAGATGGAGGAAGGCAGAGGGTCACGTTTCTCTGAGCTGTGACTAACGCTGAACACATGTCCACACAACTATGAGTAAGTACCCTTAATGTGGTTTGAAAATGAAAATATGGTTAAAGTAAAAAAGCACTGCCTGCAAATGGTTGTTTAGGTTGAAATAAAAAGGCACTCTCTCTCCCCCCCTCCTCCTCCTCCTCCCCTCCCCCTCCTCTCCCCCCCCCTCTCCTCTCTCCCCCTCTCCTCTCTCCCCCCCCTCTCCTCTCTCCCCCCTCTCCTCTCCCCCCCCTCCCCCCTCCATCCCCTCCCTCCTCTAAACCCCCTCCTCTCCACACCCCCTCCCCTCTTCCCTCTTCCCTCCCCCACCCTCCCCCTCCCTGCTCCCCAACTCTCCCCCCCCCTCAGCAGCACCCTCTCTCTCTCCCCCTCACTCTCCCCCTCTCTCTCTCTCTCTCTCCCCCCCCCTCACCCACCCTTCCTCTTCTCCTCCTCCCCACTCTCCTCTCCCTCTTGCCCCTCTCTCTGTGTTTCTGTCTCTCTCTCTCTGTCTCTGCCCCTTCTCTCTCTGCCCTCACTCTCATCCCCCCCCTCCCTCTAGATGTGACTGCAAGTTGGGGGCTATGCGTCAGTAGATACGGTGGTTATGGGGTAAAAGGAGCAAATTAATAATTAATCCCTTTGATGGTGGGGGAGGTCAGAGCCGATGTCCAAGCCGATGTACCTGTCCAAGTGCCTTTTATATATGACACCACCATTGTGGACTGGATATCAAATAATGACGGGATGGAGTACAGGAAGGAGATTGAGATCCTCTTGTCGAGACAGCAACCTTTCTCTCAATGTCAGCATGACAGAGATAGTGATCGACTTCAGGAAGAACATGCATACCCCAGGTTGCATTGACAGTGCAGAAGTAGAAATTCCTAAGAGTAAGTATCATCAACAACTTTTTCTGGACCACCCATATTGAAGCTACGGCCAAGAAAGCACACCGCGCCTCAACTTCCTTAACGGCCTTAGGAAGTCCCCAACCACTCTCAGCAACTTCTACAGATGCGCCGTGGAAAGCATTTTATCTGGATGAATCACAGCTTGTTTTGGGAACAACACCATTCAAGAGCGCAAGAAATTGCAGCGAATTGTGGACACAGCCCAGACCATCACGCAAACCAACCTCCCTCCACAACTAAAGAGCAGTCCAAAATTACTATCCACCTTATTGAAGACCCTTGACTAACTTTGATCGGACTTTACTGGCTTTATCTTGCACTAAAGGTTATTCCCTTATCATGTATCTGTACACTGTGAATGGCTCGATTGTAATCATATATTGTCTTTCCACTGACTGGTTACCACACAACAAAAACGTTTCATTGTATGTTAGGACATGTGGCAATAAACTAAACTAAACTAAATTAAAAGTACCCGCCTCAACTACCTTCTCTGGTATTTCACTTCATATACGCACTACCCTAGGACTATGCTTCCAATAGTAATAGAGTCATACAGCACAGATACCAGCCATTCAGCCCAACTTACCCATGCCGACCAAGCTGTTTCATCTACACTAGTTCCACCTGCCTGCATGTGGCCCATATCTCTCCAACTGTTTCCTATTTATGAACCTGCCCAAGTGCCTTTTAAATGTTGTTATGGTACCTGCATCAGCTACCTCCTCTGGCAGCTCGTTCCAAGTACCCACCACCTTAGTTTGAAGTACTTCGAGCTGAGTTCCCATTTTCCACCTTCAATTCATTTCGTCCCACTCAAAGCAAGGCTGTGCGGAAGATAATTATAGTTGACCATAGTTGTCTATTATTTTTTGGCTACCAATTCTAACAGATGCAACCTTTGGATGAACCCCAATGGTTAGGAACGGCACAATAGCACAACAGTAGAGTTGCTGACTCACAGACACTGGTTCAAAGCTGACTATGGGTGCTGTCTGCACATTTGTATGGATTTTGTACGTTTCCTTGTGATCGAGTGGGTTTTCTCCAGCTCCTCCGGTTTCCTCCCACACTCCAAAGACACACAGGTTTGCAGTTTAATTGGCTTTCGTAAAATTGCAACTTTTCCCTAGTGTATAGGATAGTATTAGTGCATGGGTGATGCTGTTCAGCGCGGACTCATTGGGTACAAGGGCCTGTTTCTGCACTGTATCTCTAATGTAAAGTCTAACCCATTCTTGGGATAATAGGATAACAGGCCCTTCAGCACAACACAACCTTGCTGACTAAGATGCCCCATATATACTAGTCCCATCTGCCCATGTTCGGCCCTCTAAACCTTTTCCATTCTTGAGTTTCGACCACATGATTGCAAAACATATGAATTCATTTAAAAAGCCACAGAAGACATTCTGTGTGTCCATCACTTTATTTTTGCACATCAGGCCCATCAACAGAATCATAATCATACTCACAGCAAGGGAAGAGGCCCTTCAGCCTAAGTTGCCCACACCAACCAACATGTCCCATTTTGATTAACAAAAGGACACAAAGTACTGGGGTAACTCAGCAAGTCAGGCAGCACCCCTGTTGAACATGGACAGGTGGTGTTTCGGGTCTGAAGAAAGGTCTTGACCCAAAACATCATCTGTGAGTCTGAGGAATAGTTGACCCCAAACACCACCTATCCATGTTCTCCAGAGATGCTGTCTGACCCGTTGAGTTACTCCAGCATAATGCAGCACTGCCTTGTCTGCCCCCTACTACCCAACCAGTGCAGCCCAAAGGATCTTGCAGTGTTCAATAAAAACGCAAAGGACTGTGTAAAGGAATGGGAAACTGTCATATTACCAACCAGCTTCAAAGACACGAAAAGAAGAAGAAGACTCCAGCATGTTGTGTCCTTCAGTGTAAATCAGCATCTGCAGTTCCTTGTTTCTACAACAGGCGATTGATATTAACCCTGGATTTCCAATATTCCCACAAGGATACAGTCACAACTACAAACTCTTTATGATTTGGCCCTGTGCAGTTGTACTGACTTGGGATCTGTGCGTCTCCCTGGGGATCAGCAATTGACTATTGTTTAAGAAGGAACTGCAGATGCTGGAAAATTAAAGGTAGACAAAAATGCTGGAGAAACTCAGCGGGTGAGGCAGCATCTATGGAGTGGAGGAAATAGGTGACATTTCGGGTCGAAACCGTTCTTCAGGCTTCGACCCGAAACGTTGCTTCTTTCATTCGCTCCATAGATGCTGCCTCACCCGCTGGGTTTCTCCAGCATTTTTGTCTACGAGCAATTGACTATTACTCCGTCTACAGTTGCTTCTTTTCCTTTGAATGTGATTGCTTATCTCTTTGTGTGACAAAGTGAGTCTCTAAGATAGATGATAAAATCATGGGTTGATTGCTGTTCAAATAACATTATGTAATATATGTGTTTGTCAAGACCTGCTGGATCTCCCGGTTGCTTAAAGGCCTGTCCCACTTACACGACCTTTACAGGCGACTGCCGGCACCCATGATAGGTCGCCAACATTTTCAACGTTGAAAATCCAGTGGCAACCAGAAAGACGCTACGACTCTTTCGAGACCTCTCACGACCATACAGGCTGGAGGTCATCCGCGACATGTCGCCAGGGGTCGCCTGTATGGTTGTGAGAGGTCTCCAAAGAGTCGTAGCATCTTTCTGGCCGCAGCTGAATTTTCAACATGTTGAAAATTTTGGCCATCTATCACGGATGCCAGCAGTTGCTTGTAAAGGTCGCGTAAGTGGGACGGCCCTTAACCCTTCTTGCCATTCGCGTACTGACTTTTCAGTTATGGGCCTCCTCTACTGCCACTTTTGTAATGGACTGAATGGGTTAATATATATGAAGAATAAAAGATAAAAGATGAGATAGCCGAATATTTGGATAGCAGTAATAGGATCGGTCCGAGTCAACATGGATTTACGAAGGGTAAATCGTGCTTGACTAATCTTCTGGAATTTTTTGAAGATGTAACTAGGATAATGGACAAGGGAGAACCAGTGGATGTAGTGTACCTGGACTTTCAGAAAGCATTTGATAAGGTCCCACATAGGAGATTAGTGGGCAAAATTAGGGCACATGGTATTAGGGGTAAAGTGCTGACTTGGATAAAGAAGTGGTTGGCAGACAGGAAACAAATACTAGGGATCAACGGATCCCTTTCAGAATGGCAGGCAGTGACTAGTGGCGTACTACAAGGCTTGGTGCTGGGACCGCAGCAATTTACAATATACATCAATGATTTGGAAGAAGGGATTCAAAGTAACATTAGCAAATTTGTAGATGAACTGTGAGGAGGATGCTATGAGAATGCAGGGTGACTTGGACAGGTTGGGGGAGTGGGCAGATACATGACAGATGAAGTTTGAGGCGGATAAATGTGAGGTTAACCACTTTGGTAGCAAAAACAGGAAGGGAGATTATTATCTAAATGGCGTCAAGTTGGGAAAAGGGAAAGTACAACGGGATCTGGGTGTCCTTGTACATCAGTCTATGAAAGTAAGCATGCAGGTACAGCAGGCAGTGAAGAAAGCAAATGGCATGTTGACCTTTATAACACGAGGAATCGAATATAGAAGCAAAATGATCCTTCTGCAGTTGTACAGAGCCCTAGTGAGACCACACCTGGAGTATTGTGTGCAGTTTTGGTCCCGTAATTTGAGGAAGAACATTCTTGCTATTGAGGGAATGCAGCGTAGGTTTACAAGGTTAATTCCTGGGATGGCGGGACTGTCATATGCTGAGAGAATGGAGCAGCTGGGCTTGTACTCTCTGGAGTTTAGAAGGATGATAGGGATTCTCATTGAAATATATAAGATTGTTAAAGGTTTGGACACATTAGATGCAGGAAACATGTTCCCGATGTTGGGTGAGTCCAGAACCAGGGGCCACAGTTTAAGAATAAGGAGTAAGCCATTTAGAACCGAGACGAGAGACACTTTTTTTTTCACAGAGAGTGGTGAGAATTCTCTGCCTCAGAGGCGGGTTCTCTGGATGCTTTCAAGAGAGAGCAAGATAGGGCTCTTAAAAATAGCGGAGTCGGGGGATATGGGGAGAAGGCAGGAACGGGGTACTGATTGGGGATGATCAGCCATGATCACATTAAATGGCGGTGCTGGCTCGAAGGGCCAAATGGCCTCCTCCTGCACCTATTGTCTATTGTCTAAGAACCTGCCTTGCTTTAGTTTAGTTTAGTTTATTGTCACCTGTACCGAGTTAGAGTGAAACGCTTTTGGTGCGTGCTGTCCAGTCAGAGGAAAGAATATACATGGTTACAATCAAGCCATCCACAATGCACAGATACAGGATAAAAGGGATAAGGTGTTGTGCAAGATAAAGTCTGGTAAAGTCGGATAGTTGGAGGGTCTCCACTGAGATAGATGGAAGGTCAGGAGCACTTTCCGTTTAGTGATAGGATGGCTCCGTTGCCTGATAACAGCTCCAGAACTGTCCCTGAATCTGGAGGTGTGCGTTTTCACACTTCAGTACCTGCTGGTTTTAGAACCGCAGCGATCAATTCTGTATATCCAGCAGGGTTTTTTTTAAGTGCCATACAGGCTGGAAACGGACCCTTTGACTCTACTTGCCCACACCAACCAATATGCCCCGTCTACGCTAGTCCCACCTGCCTGCGTTTGCCCCATATCCCTCCGAACCTGTCCTACCCACGTACCTGTCTAAGCGCTGCATAGTCCCAACCTCAACGATCTCCTCTGGCAGCTCGTCCCATCCACCCACCATCGTTTGGGTAACAAAGTTACCCTTCGGGTTCTTATTAAATATCCCCCCCCCCCCCACCCCCTAAACCTTTGCCCGCTGGAGAAGGGTTTCGGCCCGAAACGTTGCCTATTTCCTTCGCTCCATAGATGCTGCTGCACCCGCTGAGTTTCTCCAGCATTTTTGTGTAGCCTCTGGTTCTCGACTCCCTTACTCAAGTGCCTTACAGTACCTGCATCGCCAACCTCCCCTTCAGCTCGTCCCATTCACTGTCTGTGTCTGTGAGAAAGTTGTACTCTGGGGAATGGAACCCTTCCTGTTGAGAATGTATTTGTTGGTATGTTAGCAACAAACTCACGCTTTTTTCATGCAGATGGACTTCTGATGCCAGTTTCTACATGTGCTGAAATATTTCTTTTTAGTTCCGACCACTTGTTGAAGGGCGCACACGTTAGGTCTGCAAATAGAAAGGGAGGGAACAAAACGAAAATATGAATCAGGGAGTAACTGATAGCGAGAGGTGAGCGGGTCGGACAAACCACTCCCAGGATCGATCTCAAAAACTTTAAAGAAACAGCCCAGAAAGTACATTTGAACTGAAGACAAAATGAATTACAGCACCTGCAAGTTCCTCGTCCCTGTCCTTAAAGTCTTTGATCTTTCAATACAGGCACAAGGAATTGCAGATGCTGGACTCACGAGCATAAGACAGAGTGCTGGAGGAACTCAGCGGGTCAGGCAGCATCCGTGGAGGGAATGGACAGGGGTCGGGACTCTTCTTCAGACTGGGTCACTTCAAAATCAACCTGAAGAAGGGTCTCGACACTAGTAAACATTATCTCATTCCCATTCCCTCCACAGAGGTTGCCTGACCCGCTGAGTTCCTCCAGCACTTTGTGTTTTCCCAAAGTTAATGTTAACGTTTTTTATGTTAGTTTAAAGCAAGCGGCGGAGAGTTCTCGGTCAGTCTGTGCCTCCTATAATTTCCAGGTGAAATGTGGTTCTTTCTTACCCCTTGTCCTTCGCTCTGATGCGGCTGTGGAGGACTATTTTGTCATAGTAAGATGAATCTGCTTGGTCCAAGGATGTGAAAACAAAGAGGCTGGATATGGCTACAAAGAGGAGCTTCATCTCTGACTGCCGTGTGAGCCTCGCTGCTCTGAAGTGGGGCTGTCCCCGGTGAAGCAGAGGCTTTTATGGGGAGGGTGATCTGGGAGGGGGATCGCATTTGACCGACACAACACAACACAACGCCCAGTCAACGAGCGGGGAGATGACGGAGATCAGGCACAGTTGTCCCTGAACCTCCGCCGTCTAATTAACCAGCAGCTTTCCCATTCCCTGCCACGGTTAAAACACAAGGTAAGGTGTTGGAGGAGTTCAGCGCGCACAGGGAGCCGTAGATGCCGCTGTGTGTTGTGCTCAAGGTGACACTATCCGCATTTCCCAGTGTCTACAACTCGTGTTAAGGTGCGTGGGCACCGATTCACATAAACCAGAATCTGCTTGGGAAAATGCGCTGGTTGTGAACTCGCCGGGTTCATTTCGCCGAATGGACAACTGTTGGTTAAGATCCTGCATTAGACTTTTAACTTTGACAAGGATTAGATTTGAACCAACCAGGGTCATTTAGCCAGACTTGTATCCAAGCTGTGAACAGTCCATTGTGAAGTTGTTTCATTTCAGGTACTCCATATTTTATTATGGAGATTGAAGAAGGGTCCCGACTCCAAACGACGCCCATGTCCATGTGCTTCAGAGATGCTGGCCGACCCGCTGAGTTACTCCAGCACTTTGTGTAAACCAGCACCTGCAGTTAGTTCCCTATTTCTACCTTTATTATGGGATTTATGTCTAAAACCAAACTAAAACAGTCTAAAATAAATGGTGAAAATAAATGGTTGAACAATATTCTGCAAATAATATTGTGCAAAATGTCTAAAGTAGGGTCCCGACCCAAAACATCGTCTGCCCATTCCCTCCACGGATGCTGCCTCCAGCACTTTGTGTCTGTTAAATAGACTCTAATTTATTTTTGCTCATCAGCCAGCATTGTTGCAAACGTATGAATGTAACATAGTGCGGGAAGAAAGTTTGGATTGTGACTTTTTGATAATTGTAAAACTATTTACAGTAAGTCTTGGATTTTTATTTTGCATTGTTCAAGGTTTCGTATCTGCGAAACAACATGAGAGCTTACAGCTGTTAATATACACGCCGTGAAACATTTGCAATGATTATTTCAGTGGGTTAAATTTGCAGTTTGTTTCCTGTTTTCGGTCGAAACTCTTTAGCCGTGGGATCTTTCAACAGCCTGAAACTATCTCCCTCTACTGGCTAAAGATACAACTGCAACAGTTACATTTCAAGCCTTCCTTGTAAACCGTGTTTGTCAAATTTTCATTTCTGTCTTCAAATAAAATTTAAGGTACACTGATGTCTGCTCTCAGTCATAATAACAAAAAAGGATTTCTCAGAATAGATATGTTATGGTTCCCCATGTAGTTTGCATTCTTGTATCTCTTCGTTTTCACCTAATCTCCAGCTAACAATGAACCATTGTGGGCTCCACCCTTTCCTGGTCATCTGTTGCCAGCCCTGATTTGTTATGGCCTTTTCCTACCTCCACCCCCCCTCCCACTTGCAAACTGAAGAAGAGTTCTGACTGGAAAAATCACCCATCCTTTTTTTCCAGAGCTGTTATCTGACCCTCTGTGTTATTCCAGAACTTTATGTCTATCTTCTTATAGTTTGACAACAAAATGTCAAAGACCAGAGGGCATATGGTGTGCTTGCCTTCATAGCTTTATGGTGAGAGCTCCCTGAAATGGCCGCACATGTAGATACAGAAGGCATATGGTGTGCTTGCCTTCATAGCTCGGGGCATTGAGTATAAGAGTCATAGTCACGATGCAGCTTTACAAGACCTTTGGTTAGGCTGCATTTGGAGTATTGCGTGCAGTTCTGCTCATCCAATTACAGAAAGGATGTGGATCTGGCTTTGGAGAGGGTTTACCAGAATGATACCTGGATTAGGGAATTTTAGCTACAGAGGTTGGACAGACTTCTATTTTTTTCTGAAGCATTGGACATTGAACAGACACTTGATAGAAGTGTATAAAATTATGAGAGGCATAGAAAGGGTAGACAGTCAGAACCTTTATCCCAGGGTGGAAATATCAAAGACTATTGGTCAAAGCTTTCAGGTGAAAGAGGCAAGGTTTAAAAGTGTGGTGTAGGGCAGGTGTTTTGACACAGAGAGTGGTGGGTGCCTGCAATGTGTTATCAAGAGTGGTGGTGGAGGCAGATACAATAGGGACATTTAGGAGGCTTTTAGATAGGTACATCAATACACAGGGAGTGGAGCGATATGAATCAGGTGCAGGCAGGCGAGATTAGTTTATCTTGGCATCATGTTTGGCACAAACATTGTGGGCTGAAGGGCCTGAAGGGCTGTACTGCCTCACAGCACCAAAGACAATCCTATTCAATCCTGACCTCAGGTGCTGTCTGTGTGGAGTTTGCATGTTCCCCCTGTGACTGCATGGGTTTCTTTTGGGTGCTCTGGTTTTCTCCAACACCCCAAAGACATGTGGATTTGTAGGTTAATGAGTCTCTATAAATTTCCCCGGTGTGTAGGAAGGGGGATGAATAGGTGATCGATGGTCGGCATGGACTTGGTGGGCCAAAGGATCTGATTCCATGCTGTATCTCTAAACTAAACTGAAACAAAGTGCAGGAGGAACTCAGGCGGGTCAGGCAGCATCTGTGGAGGGAATGAACAGATGATGTTTGGGGTCAAGTGGAAAGCCTAATCTTGGGAGCAGGTTCGGCAGAGATTGAGAAATTGTAAGAAAGGAATGGTTTCCTTGCAAGAGGCAGGATGGGAGTAAGTGTAGTCCAGATAACTGTGGGAGTTAATGGCTTGTCATAGGCGTTAGTCGATACTCTGTCCCTTGTGATGCAGGCTGGGAGATCAAGAAAGGGGAGAGAGGTATCAGAGATAGTCCAGGTGAATTTGAGGGCAGGGTGGAAGTTAGTGGTAATGTTAATAAAATCAACGAGTTCTGCACAGGTGCAGGATGCAGCCCTAATGCAGTCGTCGATGTAGAGTCAAAGTCAAAGCCAAAGTATCCTTTATTGTCATTCAGACCTTTTGGTCCGAACAAAATTTTGTTGCCCGAGGTGAAAGTGTTGTGGGACAGTGATAGTGTATGCGTGGAACAAGCATATTTCAACGTACCCAGCACAAAGGCAGGCATAGCTGGGGTCATGCGAATGCCCATGGCCACACCTTTAACTTGGAATAAGTGAGAGGAGTCAAGAGAAGTTGTTGAGTGTGAAGATGTTCCACCAGGAGGGGGAGAGTGTTAGTAGAGGGAAACTGGTTGGGTCTCTGTTCTAAGAAGTAACAGAGGGCCTTGAGAATCTCTCGGTGCGGGATGGAGATGTAGTGGGACTGGACATCCATGGTGAAGATGAGACGGTGGGAGTCGAGGAAGTCAAGTCAACTTTATTTGTCACATACACATACAAGATGTGCAGTGAAATGAAAGTGGCGATGCCTGCGGATTGTGCAAAAACAACAGAAAAACAACAGAATAGAACAGAACCACTATTAACATTTTCGAAAAAAAATAAAAGTAGACACAACACAACAGTAAATTAGTCCCTGGTGAGATAAGAGTTTACAGTTCTAATGGCCTGTGGGAAGAAACTGCGTCTCATCCTCTCTGTTTTCACAGTGTGTCAGCGGAGGCACTTGCCTGACCGTAACAGCTGGAACAGTCCATTGCTGGGGTGGTAAGGGTCCCTCATGATGTTGCTGGCTCTGGATCTGCTCCTCCTGGTGTATAACTCCTGCAGGGGGGTGAGTGTAGTTCCCATAGTGCGTTCAGCCAAACGCACTACTCTCTGCAGAGCCTTCCTGTCCTGGGCAGAGCTGATCCCAAACCAGATTGAGATGTTGCCGGACAAGATGCTTTCTACAGCCCCAGAGTAGAAGCACTGAAGGATCCTCAGAGAGACTTTCCTGAATTTCCTAAGCTGCCTGAGGTGTTAAAGGCGCTGCCTTGCCTTACTCACCAGTGCGGCAGTGTGTGTTGTCCATGTCAGATCCTCTGTGATGTGGACTGCCAGGTATTTAAAGCAGCTCACCCTATCCACAGTATCCCCATTCATCTCCAGTGGTGTGTACGTCCTTGAATGATGTGCCCTTCACAAGTCCACAATCTGCTCCTTAGTTTTTGTAACACTCAAGAGGAGGCTGTTGTCCTGACACCAGAGTGCCAGATCAGCGACCTCCTCCCAGTAGGCCTTCTCATCATTATCAGAGATCAATCCCACCACCAGTGTCATCAGCAAACTTGCTGATGGAGTTGGAGCTGAACCTGGCCACACAGTCATGTGTGTACAGGGAGTACAGTAGAGGGCTAAGGACGCAACCTTGGGGGGGATCCTGTGTTCAGGGTGAGGGGATTGGTGGTATGTCTCCCCGCCTTGACCACCTGGGGCCTGGCGGTGTGAAAGTCCAGGACCCAGGCACACAGGGGAGTGTTCAGCCCCAGCTCCAGCAGCTTCTCAGCAAGCTGAACTGAAATCAATGGACAAAAGGACGAAGGACAAAGGACATTTATTGTCACATACACCAATTGGTGCAGTGAAATTTGAGTTACCATGCAGCACACAAATAAGATAAACACTTTAGAATTTAACATAGAACATAAAAAACATCCCCCCACAGTGGAATCAATGTTTCCCACTGTGAGGGAAGGCACCAAAGTTCAGTCATCTTCCTCTGTTCACCCGTGGTCGGGGCCTATTGAGGTCTCCGCAGTCTCTGCTACGGGCCCGATGTTTCAGGCCCTCGAATGGAAGAACACTCTCAGCGGCCCAGAGCCTCTGAATCGGCCGCTTCCCACCGGAGACCTCGGCTTCCGAAGTCCACAGGCCGAACTGGGCAGAGATTCAATGCTGGCGAACTCGGCGAGAGATCCCAGGGCTCCGCAATGTTAAAGTCAGCGCCGCCCGTGGCTGGAAAGTCAGCGCCACCTGCCGGAAAGTCAGCATCCTCACATAGCCCCCCTTCTGGCTGTCATGGTGAGAGAGAGTGGTGTGCAGAATCTGGGAGACCACATCAGCCGTGCATCTGTTCGGACAGTATGCAAACTGCAGCGGGTCCATGTTGCGAGGGAGGAAGGCGCAGATGTGGTCCTTGATCAGCCTCTCGAAGCATTTCATGACTACCAAGGTGAGGGCCACCGGTCGGTAGTCATTCAAGCAGGCAGTAGAGGCATTCTTTGGCATTGGTACAATGGTGGATCTTTTGAAGTAGGCAAGGACCATGGACTTGGCCAGGGAGAGGTTGAATATTGTGGTGAGCACTGGGGCAAGCTGAGTAGCACAAGTCTTTAGTACTCGCCCAGATATACAATCTGGGCCTACAGCTATCCTCGTGTTTACACGCGTCAAGGCCTTCCTCATATTGTCCTCGGTCACCGAGAATGTGTGCACACCCCCAACGATAAACCTCCCTCCAGCCTCGCTAGCCAGCCCGCTGGTGGAGTTGTATTTAGCCGGCGAGCTTGGGGTGATGTTGCCCGTCTCGAATCGTGCATAAAAAGAGTTCAAGTCATCAGCTAGGGAGGTGCCGGCACTCCCATTTGAGGGTGGGCTACTCTGGTAGTTAGTTATAGTCTGTAGCCCCTGCCAAAGGCGTCTGGAAGTCCTTGAAATGTCAGAGAGCATGTGAGGATGTAGGTGGACAGGGAATGGACATTACCTGGTCTACTCAAAACAGGAGGAAATATGAATGAATAAAAATCCTAATTCCACTATTAAAAACACATGCAGTCACCACGGAAATATTTTCTGAAGAACGTGGGAGAACATGCTTTTTATTTTTAGTGTAAAAATTAATAAACTTCTCATAAAACTCTTTTATGTAACCACATACTGTTTCCTTTAATGTTCAATCATATGATTATGTACCAGACGACATATTTCTAATATAGCAGGCTTAGGGATGGGGTCAGTTTCTATACTTAGGAATTTATTTACTGCATTGGTATTTGAGAAAAGTCTGAGAAAAAGGATATAGATATTATTAAGAAGGAAGTGCAAGAAACTGCAGGTGCTGAACATCGAGTAAAACACAAAGTGCTGGAGGAACTCAGCAGATCAGGCAGCATATGTGGAGGGAATGGACAGACGACGTTTCGGGTTGGGACTATTCAGAGAGATGGAGTTGGGGGGAGAAAGCTGGAAATCAGAGGTGGGGATGGGACAAAGATGGGCGAGTGATGGGTGGATACAAGGGAGTGATGGTGTAGTAAGTGAGCGGCTGTGGGACTGTCCTGACCGGTTAACTTACGCACATGCGCAGGAACATCACGGATGTGTGAGTGCGTGGTAGATTGGGAACTTGGTCGTATCAGAGGAGGGTGACACGGGACTTGTGCGGGACTTGGCCGGCACAAAGTTTGGTAGATTGCAGCCATTTTAGGTAAGTTAGGGCAATGTACCATGTTCAGTTAATTACTGTTTAATTACCTCCTTAGTTGTTGTTATTGTTCTGGGCAATACATAACAGTCTGGAGGTGAAAAGGAGACAAAAGGGTGTCAGATAAGGAAAGAAGAGAATTGCAAAGCTGGAGGGATGGAAGGGGACAGGGGGGGGAGGGGAAGAGGGAGAGACAAATGACCTAGAAAGTGATAGGTGTATACAGGTGAGGGGGTGGAGGAGGATGTTCTTTTGTTATCTGCACTTTCTTTCTTGGTTCAGCAAACATAATTTCCCTTTTTTTTACTGGGTGGAGTTTTCTAGAGAAAGGATTATACGGTCAGTAATGCCACTAATGTTGATGTTATGTGTCTTTACTTCCAGCAAGGCTCTACATAGGAATTCTCTGCTGTTATGTATCTTTCCTTCCCTGGCTCTACATAGGAATTCTCTGCTGTTATGTATCTTTACTTCCCTGGCTCTACATAGGAATTCTCTGCCACAGCAGGCAGTGAAGAAAGCTAATGGAATGTTGGTCTTCATTACAAGAGGATTTCAGTATTGGAGTAGAGAGGTTCTTCTGCAGTTGTATAGGGCTCTGGTAAGACCACATCTGGAGTATTGTGTACAGTTTTGGTCTCCTAATTTGAGGAAGGACATCCTTGTGATTGAGGCAGTGCAGCGTAGGTTCACGAGATTGATCCCTGGGATGGCGGGTCTGCCATATGAGGAAAGATTGAAAAGACTGGGCTTGTATTCACTGGAATTTAGAAGGATGAGGGGATATCTTATAGAAACATATAAAATTATAAAAGGACTGGACAAGCTGGATGCATGAAAAATGTTCCCAATGTTGGGCGAGTCCAGAACCAGGGGGTCACAGTCTTAGAATAAAGGGGAGGCCATTTAAGACTGAGGTAAGACAAAACGTTTTCACCCAGAGAGTTGTGAACTTGTGGAAAGCCCTGCCACAGAGGGCAGTGGAGGCCAAATCACTGGATGGATTTAAGAGAGAGTTAGATAGAGCTCTAGGGGTTAGTGGAATCAAGGGATATGGGGAGAAGGCAGGTACGGGTTATTGATTGGGGCCGATCAGCCATGATCACTACGAATGGCGGTGCTGGCTCAAGAGAAGCTCGTGACCTGGTGTTGAGACAACAACCTTTCTCTGAATGTCAGCAAGACAAAGGAAATAGTGATGGACCAGGAAGTGAAGCAATACACATACCTGAATATCATTGAAGTAGAGATGGTTGAAAGCTTCAAGTGCTATGGAGTAAATATCACCAGCAACCTGTCCAATACCACTCACATCGAAGCAAAGCCAAGAAAGCACACCAACGCCTCTACTTCCTGAGAAGGCTTTGGATGTTTGACATATCCCTAACCACTCTCACCAACTTCTACAGATGTGCCACGGAAAGCATGTTATCGGGCATCACAGCATGGTTTGGAAACAACTCCATCCAAGACCACAAGAAATTGCAGAGAATTGCAGTGCAGACCATCACACAAACCAACCTCCCTTTCATTCACCCCATTTGCACCTCACGCTGCCTCGGCAAGGCCCCCAGCATAATCAAAGACAAGTCTCACCCTGGTCACTCCCTCTTCTCCACTCTCCCATCAGGCAAGAGGTACAGAAGGCCTGGATAGAGTGGATGTACAGAGGATATTTCCATTTGTGAGAGAGCCTAGGACCAGAATGCACAATCTTAGTATAAAAGGATACACGGTTAGTATGAAGAGGAGTAATTTCTTTAGCCAGAGAGTGGTGAATCTGTGGAATTTATTGCCACAGACGGCTGTGGAGGCCGTCATTGGGAATTTTTAAGTTGGCGATTGACAGGTTCTTGATTAGTAAGGCTGTCTATATGTTACGGGGCGAAGACAGGAGAATGAGGTTGAGAGGGAAAGATAGATCAACCTAGATTGAGTGGTGGAGTAGACTCAATGGGCTCATTCTGCTCCTATGACTTAATTCAACTCCTAATTCTGCTCCTATGACATGAACATAAATTTAACTTTCCAAATCTTTGATATCTTTTGGTGGTCGTCCATATGGGTGGATGAGTTTTTTGAGTTCTTGGAAGGTTGAAAAGATCCCCAGTTCTGCTATAATTGCAGTACGTTGCCAGAACATGTGGGTTTAGGAATTAGCTGAGAAATTTATTGGAAAATGCTGTTTTGCCTGGAGTTGCTCTCTGCAGATGTTTCTGTTACTCCTGCTTTTCGTGGAACAAAGAGAACCAAGGCTGACTCTACTGGCCGTGAATGGATCAGGGGGTTTCATCGTTAATTTGTTTATTGTACAGTGCTATCCAGTCAGTGGAAAGACTATATATGATTACAATCTAGCTATCCACAGATACAGGATAAAGGGAATAACATTTAGTGCAAGATAAAGTCCAATAAAGTTTGATTAAAGATAGTCCAAAGATCTCCAATGAGATAGATGGGAGGCAAGGACTGCTCCCAAGGTGGTGTTGGTAGGATTGTACAGCTGCCTGAAAACAGCTGGGAAGAAACTGTCCATGAATCTGGAGGCATGCTTTCTCACACTTCTGTACCACTTGCCTGATGGGAGGGAAGAGAAGAGGGAGTGACCAGGGTGAGACCCGTCATTGATTATGCTGATGCAGCGTGAAGTGTAGATGGAGTCAATGAAAGGTAGGTTAGTTTGCTTGATGGTCTGGGTTGCATCTCTGTAATTTCTGCAGTCTGGGATGGAGCTGTTCCCAAACCTTAGTACTTCTGTTCTGGGATGAACACACAAAATGAGAGCAAAGCAGCTGATCTTAACATCCCTTTCACTGTCTTAACACATGCCCAACATGTTTTAAAATGTCCAACCAAGGGTTCCAACCCAAAACGTCACCCATCAATGTTCTCCAGAGATGCTGACGGACTGATTGAGTTACTCCACCACTTTTTGTTTCTTTTGTGTATTAACTAGCACCTGTAGGTCTTTGTTTCTACTCTGTTTTAATGTTTCTTTTACATATTTTTCACCTTCCTTGTGTCATAGTTATACGCACAGTAACTAGCCCTTCAGCCCAACTTGTCCAAGATGTCCCATCAACACTAGTCACGTCCAAAAAAGTGAAATTTACATTGTGCTTTTCACTTTTCATTTTCACCAACTCCAATTACACTTCACGTGATGGCACGCGGCTGCGATCCGACTCCGGTGGATAGTGACACCGGGAGCTCACGGGTCCCCGGTGGGAGACTGCTTTGCGTGGCACCGGCAACGGCGACTTCTCCCGCCCGAATTGCAGGGTTGAAAGTGACCTGGAGCGGGGCCTTAGATCGCTCGGCGCAGCTTTAAATGTCCGCGGAACTTGCTAGCGCCCGCCGGGGGCTCCAACATCAAGAACCGGAGCGGGGCCTTACATCGCCCGGCGCGGCTTTAAATGGCCGCGGACTTGCTAGTGCCCGCCGGGGGCTTTGACTTTGACTTTGACATCGGGAGAAGAATGGAGAGCAGGGGAGAGACAAGACTTTGCCTTCCATCACAGTGAGGAGGAGATTCACTGTGATGGATGTTTGTGTAAATTGTGTTGGTGTGTGTCTTGGTTCTTTTCTTGTATGGCTGCAGAAACCAAATGTCATTTGAACCTCATGTGAGGTTCAAATGACAAATAAATGGTATTGTATTGTATTGAGAGGTACATGGATAGGATAGGTTTAGAGGAATATGGGACTGGCGTAGATACGGCAGGTTGGTCAGCATGGGCAAGTTAGACCGAAGGGCATGTTTCCATGTCGTATGACTATGACTCTAATTGGTGGTATACTAGACAATGAAGAAGGCTGTCTAACATTACAACAAGATATAGATCAACTATATCCATGCATTTGGTACATGGATAAGAAAGGGATATGGGCTAAAAGCAGACAAATGGAACTAGCATTGATTTTTCTCAGCATGGACAAATTGGGCCAAATTGGCCCGTTTCTTTGCTCTTTTACTGTAACTGCTGTAATTAGAATTGCCTATCTAAAAGCCTCTTAAATGCCACAATCGTATCTGCCTCCAGCACCACCCCTGGCAATGTGTTCCAGGCCCCCACCACTCTCTGTGTAAAAAACCCATTATTTTTATAAAACCCCCCACATCTCCATTAAAATATCCCCCTCACCTTGTCCCACCTCTCACTTTACCTATGCTCTCTAGTGTTAGACAATTCCATTCTTCTTCCCTCTCCTAATTAGGCAAAAGGTTCAGACTGTGTACTCTATTTATGCCACCTATGATTTTAAATACTTCTGTCAAGTCTCCCCTCAATGTCTGACATTCCAGAGAAACCAATTCAAGTCTATCCAACCTTTTCCTGGAGATGAAACCCTCTTAATATAGGCATGCTGTGAAGAAAGGTCTATTGTCTATTGTGCATAGTATCATGTGGCTGGTATAGCATGATGAACAAGCATATCACTGTATCTTGGTACACATGACAATAATATTGAACCAAAAGAGTAACTAGTTGGAGACTACCTTGATGTTTCTCATTCATTAAATAAAGCAAAGATCTAAGATTTCAATGCAGGATTTTATTTCCCTGCGTAACTTCCAGAGGCTGCACAAACTGGGTAACTTAAAGACATATATATAACCTTACTAAATTTGCATTTTTCATGGAGTTTACATTGCAATGTTTCACTACTGCCATCCTGTGTGTGTTTGTATCCATTGCACTTTCACATAAACTAGCCCCATTTTGCCTGCATTTTGCCCTTATCCCTTTAAATCTTTCCAATCCAAGTACATATCCAAGTGTCTTTTAAATGTTGTTATAGTACCTGCAACCTCCCCCGGGCAGCTCATTCAATATACTCACCACTCTGACTACATTTCCAATAGAATCATACAACACAGAAACAGGCTCTTCGGCCCAACTTGCCAATGCCGACCAAGATGCATGTCCCACCTGCCTGCGTTTGGCCCATATCCATCCAAACCTTTCCTATGCATGTATGCGTCCAAATGACTTTTAAATGTTTTTGTAATTACTGATATTTGAGAGCAGACTGATGATGAATAATTGGGTGGATTGGATCAGCCTAAAAGTTACCTGTCAAAGTATCCTAGATTGACATTGGGTTTCCTAATTATTTTGATGAGCGGCACAGCGGGAAAGTTGTTGCCTTACAGCACCAGAGACTGGTTCGGTCCTGGCTACGGGTGCTGTCTGTATGGAGTTTGTAAGTTCTCCCTGTGATCGCGTAGGCTTTCTCCGGGTGCTCCGGTTTCCTACTTTCCAAAGGCATACAGGTTTGTAGGTTAATTGTCTTCGGTAGAATTGTAAATTGTCCCTAGTGTGTAGTGCTTAGTTTAAGTTTTAGTTTAGTCTATTGTCACATACACTGAGGTACAATGAAAAGCTTTTGTTGCCTGCTATCCAGTCAGCGGAAAGGCATTACATGATTACAATCGAACCATTTACAGTGTGAAGATAAATGATAAGTGAATAACTTTTAGTGAAAGGTAAAGCCTTCAAAGTCCGATCAAGGATAGTCCAAGGGTCACCAATGAGGTAGATAGTAGTTCAGCACTGCTCTCTGGTTGTCGTAGGATGATTCAGTTGCCTGATAACAGAAACTGTCCCTGAATCTGGAGGTGTGCGTTTTCACACTTCTATATCTTTTGCCTGCCTTGCTTGCTGGCTGGCGTGGACTCAATGGGATGAAGGGCCTATTTCTGTTCTGTATCTCTAAAGTCTAATCTATGATTTTTATCAAGTACTTTTCCATAATAATTGCATTGCAAACACTCTGCTGTTTTAGGTAACTTGGTCAAGGCAAGATCGGACAGGTTTGTTTCACTATCAGATGCATTTCATGACTTGGTTCACATTAGTCTTACTAAACTACACTCAATTCAATTCAACTTTAATGTCATCGCACAAAATACAAGTATCAGTACAACGAAATGCAGTTTTGCGTCAGTCCGTAGTAGTTGTACATAAAGAGAAAAAACAAGAAAAAAAATAGAAAGAGAGAAGATACAGAATAATCAGGAAATACAGAATGATTAAACACAGGGGGACGGAGGGACCAGAGAAGTCTATCGTCGGGACTCCGAGTTCAGCAGTGTGATTGTGTTGTTATAGAAGCTTTTCCTCATCCTGCTGGTACGTGACCTGAGGCTCCTGTACCGCCTCCCTGATGGGAGGAGGGCAAACAGTCCATGGTTGGGGTGTGAGGGGTCTTTGATGATCTTCCCAGCCCGTCTCAGACACCGTTTTCGGTGGAGGGCATCCATGGCAGGGAGCGGGGCACCGATGATGTGCTGCGCGGTTTTCACCACCCGTTGTAGTGCTTTCCTGTCCGCAGCAGTGCAGCTGCTGTACCATACCGTGAAGCAGGTGGTCAGGATACTCTCTATGGTACAGCGGTAAAAGTTGGTCAGGATCTGGGGGGACAGGTGGGCTTTCTTGAGCCTCCTAAGGAAGTAAAGGCGCTGCTGTGCCTTTTTGATCAGCTTGGAGGTGTTGAGGGACCAGGACAAGTCCTCCGAGATATGCACTCCGAGGAATTTATAGCTGGAGACGCGCTCCACCTCAGTCCCGTTGATATGGATGGCGGTATGACTGCCTCCTCTGGTCTGCCTGAAGTCGACAATAATCTCCTTCGTCTTTTTGGAGTTGAGGATGAGGTTATTGTCGGCACACCAGGTGGTCAGGTGCTGGATCTCATCCCTGTAGGCTGACTCATCGTTGTCGCTGATCAGTCCTACTACCGTGGTATCGTCAGCAAACTTAATAATGGCGTTGGATCCGTACTTTGGGATGCAGTCGTGGGTGAAGAGGGAGTAGAGGAGAGGGCTGAGCACACAGCCCTGTGGCACTCCGGTGTTCAGTGTTATAGTGGAGGAGGTGAGGTTATTGACCCTAACAGACTGTGGTCTGTTAGTGAGGAAGTCCAATGTCCAGTTGCAGAGGGAGGTGGAGATGCCAAGTCCACTGAGTTTGGTGATCAAGCTGGCTGGGATGACGGTGTTAAAGGCAGAGCTGAAATCAATGAACAGCAGCCTGATGTAGGAGTTGTTGTAGTCCAGGTGGGTCAGGGCAGAGTGTAGGGCCGCCGATATGGCGTCCTCTGTAGACCTGTTGGTCCGGTAGGCAAACTGATGGGGGTCCAGTGTGGGGGGGAGGCAGGCTTTGAGGTGAGCCAAGATCAGCCGCTCAAAGCACTTTGCAATGACAGGGGTGAGTGCCACTGGGCGGAAATCGTTGAGACTCCCTGTGGCTGACTGTTTGGGCACTGGCACGATGGTTGATGTCTTGAGGCAAGTGGGGACAACACCCTGGGCCAGTGAGAGATTGAAAATGTTGGCGAGGACTGGGGATAGTTGTCCAGCACATGCCCGAAGCACCCGGCCAGGGATGCCATCGGGGCTGGCAGCTTTGTGCTCATTCACCTTGCTCAGTGCATCTTGTACAGCAGAGGTGGAGAGGCTGAGAGGTTGTTCATTCGGGGGTGGAGCAACTTTAATGGCTGGGGTTTTGTTGTCTCGGTCAAAGCGAGCATAGAAGTGTTTAAGAGGGAACTGCAGATGCTGGAGAATCGAAGGTTACACAGAAAAGCTGGAGAAACTCAGCGGGTGCAGCAGCATCTATGGAGCGAAGGAAATAGGCAACGTTTCGGGCCGAAACCCTTCTTCAGACTGATCGGGGGTGGGGGTAGGTGGGGACAAGAAAGGGAAAAGGAGGAGTAGCCAGAAGGCTGGAGGGTGGGAGGAGACAGCAGGGGAGCTGAGGAAGGGGAGGAGACAGCAAGGACTAACAGAATTGGGAGAATTCGATGTTCATGCCCCGGGGTGCAGACTCCCCAAACGGAATATGAGGTGCTGTTCCTCCAATTTCCGGTGCTGCTCGCTGTGGCCATGGAGGAGACCCAGGACAGAGAGGTCGGAGGCGGAGTGGGAGGGGGAGTTGAAGTGCTGAGCCACCGGGAGGTCAGCTTGGTTATTGCGGACCGAGCGGAGGTGTTCAGCGAAACGATCGCCCAACCTCCGCTTGGTCTCACCGATATAGATCTGCTGACATCTAGAGCAGCGGACGCAATAGATGAGGTTGGAAGAGATGCAGGGTTTAGCTCATCAGGCAGGGTGTCGTTGTCTGGGGGAGGGGTGTTAACTTTCTGATAATCGGCAAGGGATTTGATTCCTTGCCACATGCGCCTGGGGTCAGAGTTGTTGTGGAAATGCTCCTCAATCCGCCGTTTATGATTTAGTTTAGCAGTCCTAATTCCCCTTTTCAGATTGGCCCTGGATGAGCTGTATCCCTCAGCATCGCCAGATCTGAAAGCGGCATCGCGAGCCTTCAGTAGGAGTCTGACCTCCCTGCTCATCCACGGTTTCTGGTTAGGGAAAGTCTTTATCTCCTTGTGGGTAGTGACGTTATCGGTACAGAATTTTATATAGTCCAGAACTGTTGAGGTGTATGAGTTGATGTCCACTTGTGAATTGGAGGTGGACTGAGTAGCAAAGAGACTCCAGTCTGTCTGCTGAAACTGCTCCTGTAAGTCAGAGACAGCCCCCTCAGGCCAGACCTTCACTGTCCTCATGGTAGGTTTCACACGTCTGATCAGAGGTGTGTATTTGGGGAGCAGGAACAGGGAGAGGTGGTCAGACTGTCCAAGGTGGGGGAGGGGGAGGGCTTTGTAGGCTTCAGTAATATTAGCGTAAACTAAGTCCAGAACATTGTTTCCTCTGGTTGGGCAGAAAACATGCTGATGGAACCTGGGGAGTACAGTTTTAAGGTCGGAGTGGTTGAAATCACCCGCAACAATAAATGCCCCCTCTGGGTGGGCAGATAGATGTTTGCTGATAGCAGCTTGCAGCTCTTCCATTGCTAGCCTGGCATTAGCGTCCGGGGGAACATAGACTGCAGTGATAACAGTTGATGTGAATTCCCTGGGCAAATAGAAGGGCCTGCACTTTAACATCAGGTATTCCAGGTCAGCAGAGCAGTGACTACCAATCTTGACAACGTCCGTGCACCATGTGTTATTCACATAAATGCATAGTCCGCCGCCCTTGGTCTTACCGGAGTCCTCCACTGATCTGTCGGCCCTGAAGACAGTGCGTCCCTCCAGCTCAATGGCGTTGTCTGGGATGTTGTCCTTTAGCCATGTCTCAGTGAAGACCATGGCGTTGCAGTCGGCGATCCTTTTGTGTGTGGTGATCCGCAGCCTCAGTTCGTCTATTTTACTCACCAAGGACCGGACATTCGCGAGGAAAATGCTGGGCAGAGCTGGCTGGTGAGGATTTGATTGCAGCCTAGCTCGATGGCCTCCCCGCTTCCCACGCCTTTGTTTGCGGTCCCTGCGCCGCCTCCGGACACTTCCTGTCGGGGGCGCGGACCCGCTAGACCACGGTGTCCTGGTGATCTCCGGCGGCAGTTGAAAGTCGCTTCTGGTGCGCGTTATGCAGAGACGGCCGAGCTCAAGTAGCTCCTGACGGCCGTACACAGTCTTCGCTCCAGTGCTCCGGGCGAAAACTAAGGTAATTATTAACAGTAGAAAGACTAACTCACAAAAACTACGGAGACGCAGAGCCTCGCGTTGTGCACGCGACGCCATCTTTGGCGCCATTTAATCCTCGGTGATGGACATCAAAGGCCACCAGAGTATGTTCCTGTTTCCTTCTCTGTCTTCCAAATGACTTTCAGCATGGAGTACTGATTTATAAACTGAAAAAAAGACTTTAGATGGTAATCTCAGATAATTTCTTTGCCCTTGGAGTAAGACATGTTAGCGAGAAGGACTTTTAAGGAGACACGAGAAAGTGGGATAACACAGAACTAGTGTGAACGGGTGATCAATGGGATTTGGTGGGGTCGAAGGGCCTTTATAATTCTGAGAGGGGATTGACAGGATTGATGTTGAGTAATCGCTTCCCTCAATGGGGTTAAATACAACTGAGGGAGCCACTATCCGAATAAAGGCTCACTCACCGAGGGAGATGAGAAGGATTTTTTTTCTCTCAGAGGGTCAAGATTCAAGGGATTTATCGTCACTCCAGTTCGATACATGGTACAATCCTGGGTAGAAATCTTGTGCTGGAGGATTCCGTACAAAAAATGTAACATTAAATTATAAAGTGCATACATTAAATTTTAATGTGAGCATTAAATTATAGACACAGTCCGTTCAGGTGAGTTTCAGTACTGGTTGGTAGCAGCCTGATTGGCTGGGGAAATAGCTGTTCGAGTGTCTGGTGGTACAGGAGCTGAGGGCAGCAGGCAGAATGGACTGTGGCTGGGGTCTTTTATGATCCTCAGGGCTTTTCCAACCCACCGCAAGGTGTAGATGTCCTGAAGAGAGGACAACTCACAGGCTGAGCCGTCTGCACCACTCGCTGCAGGGCCCTACGTCCTTGGCTGGTGTAGCTGCCGTGCCAGGTGGAGAAACAGCCTGTCAGGATGCTCTCCACGGTGCCTCTGTAGAAATCCCTGAGGACCTGGGGGTTCAGGCTGAAGTTCTTCAGTCGCCCGAGGTTGTAGAGGCACTGTTGTGCCTTTTTTGTGATAGTGGAAATTTGAGTGCTCCAGGTCAGGTCCTCTGTGATGTGGACACCGAGGAACTTGAAGCTCTCCACCGCTACACTGTTGATATTGAAGGGGGTGTGCACCCCCCCTCCTATAGTCGACGGTCACCTCCTTGGTCTTGTTGACGTTGATAGAGGTTGTTGGCCTGGCCCCACTGTGTCAGGGCCACTACCCCCTCTCTGTAGGCCGACTCATCCACATTGGTAATCAGACCCACGTCTGTAGTGTTGTCCGCGAACTTGACGATGGTGTAGTGTCATATTGGACCACCTAGTCGTGGGTGTACAGGAGGGGGTTGAGGCCACATCCCTGAGGTGCGACAATATTGAGGGTGAGAACTGTAGAGGTGTGGTCTCCGTTCCTCACTAACTGAGGTCGGTCCATCATGAAATCCAGGTGCACAGGCTGGGGTTCAGCCCCAGGTCCGGGAGCTTGCCGAGAAGCTTAGGAGGCACAATTGTGTTGCAGGGGTCTAGGTTGTTGGGTAGTGAGGAGCAGATTAGGTCCTTGACTAGCTTCTCAAAGCATTTGCTGATGATGGGTGTCAATGCTATGGGTCACCAATCTCCCATTTTAAGTAATACCTGCAGCTATCCTCGCTCTTTCATGTGGCCCCATCCTGGTGCACACCAATTTCTCTCTATCCTTTCCCTCTTCCCCCTAGCACCCTCTCTGTGTCCCCTTCTGCTTTATCCCTGTCTTTATATCACTCCTCTTGCCCCCTTATCTTACACTAGTCTCTTCACCTTCAGCCTTGTCACTTACACCCATCTGCCTATCACCCCCATCCCCTTATAATTAACCAGTCACTTGCCAGACTTTGACCCACCCCAACCTCTAATTTCCAGGTTTCCAGGTTTCTTCCCCCCCCCCCCCCCCCCCCCCCCCCCCTTCAGTCCATCAGTCTGAAGGAGGGTCCTGACCTGAAACGTCACTTATTCATGTCCTCTGGAGACGCTGCCTGACCCGCTGAGTTATTCCAGCACTCGGTGCTTTGTTTGGAATTCTCTACTCTCGCAAGCTGTTGGTGGAGGTGGAGTTGAGGTGGAGTTAGTACATACATGGTGGAGATTATACATACATGGTGGAGATTGTTAAGATATTTTAAAAATAAGGGCAAAATGGGTGTGCACTGGGATGGTGGGTAGGGGACACATAAAAGTGCAAGGGTAGTTGAGGGTCCTACAAAGAATTGGGTAATAGATTGATGACCCGCAGATTTTGATGTAGAAATATGCATGATCAAATATACACAAAGAACATGAAGAAAATGAAGAGGAAACTTAGGATTCATCAGAACATTTGGGTGATGCATAAGCATTTTAATCATTACTCTTTTTTTCATTGACTCAGGCAGATGTTTCCAAGAAGGGAACATAAGGAACTCCAGAAGCTGATTTACAAACAAAGACACAAAGTGCTGGAGTAACTCAGCAGGTCAGGTCGCATCTATGGAAAATAGGTGACGTTGCATCCGAAACAAGTTGCTGCCTGACCTGCTGAGCTACTCCAGCATTTTGTGTCTAAATTATGTTCCAAACCTGTATGAAATAACAGAATAGAAACCACATTATATTTGGTCTTTTTAATGCTACTGATTTAAGACATTATTGTTTAAAAAATATATATATTTGTTCAAGATAAAAGAGTCTCTGTTTTTCAAAATAATTTATTATAAATGAAGCACAGGGGATATTTTTAGGGATAATGTGCTAAATAAATCCAAGGTTTTTTTTCCTATATATGATATACAAGTTTACAACATTCTTGATTTTATTAGAAACCAGTCCAATGAATAAAAGTCACTCGTGATTTGGATAAAATCTGGACGAAAGTCTTGTATATTATTGAGCTGACAAGTAAATATGTATAGACACAATGATCAAATGATGGACAGACAGCAGTCGTGACATATGGATTGCTTATCTAAGCTCTGTAATCAACAGTAAGACAACGTGATCATTACAGGTTACAGTCTTAAAACTATTCTTTGTTTAATTACAGCAAATTTCAAATTGGAATCTTACAAGATATACAACAGAGGGTAGATTTAAGGCACTTGATCATTTTGGCAAAAGAACCTCATGGAAGGTGCCAATGTTATCATTTAGTGTTTGCAAGGTTTCATAGTATGGAATGTATTTGATTTTAAGGAAGGCATGCTTTCAAGTCAACATCCATTATACAAATTAATAATCAAGCATTGTGATTTCAATTCTTCCTGTTGCAAGCATGTGTTTTATTGTTTTTACAAAGTAAATGATAGTGGCACTGAAGAAATAAAGTAAATGCAAGGTCTAAAATAAAAAGCCATGGGATGCTGTAGATGAGAAATTAAACTCGGAAATTAATCTCTGTGCTATTTTGGTGGAAGTGTCAAGCCATTTACACATATACACATATAAGTGTCTAAGACCCAAAAGATTGGGATATTGAGTTCAATGATATATGTCCATTATTTACTCAGTAATGAAAATAGAGTCAAGGTATGTCTACCTTAGAGGTGTACAAGATCATGAGAGGAACAGATCGGTTAAATGCAGTCTTTTGCCCAGAGTAAAGAAATCGAAAACCAGAGAACATAGCTAAGGTGAAGGGGGAAAGATTTAATAGGAACCCGAGGAATAACTTTATTTTACAAAGGGTAGTGGGTATATGGAACAAGCTGCCGGCGGATGTAGTTGAGGGAGTTACTATCATAATATTTAAGAGAAATTTGCTCAGGTACATGGATAGGATAGGTTTGGAGGGATATGGGTCAAGCGCAGGCAGGTGGACTAGTGAACATAGGACAGGCTAGTGGTCAAATTGGGCCGAAGGGCCTGTTTCTATGCTGTATGACTGTATGACTCTCTATATTGCTGAAGTATTATTTCAACATGAGGCAAGTGCATTCCAGCATTCATTATTGTTGAAATTGATGAGTAAAAATGAAATTAAAAATGAAAAAAACATTAACATTAACCTTAGCTACAATGTAAACTGATACCATTGAAAGTCTCACTATACTGGATTGCAATTCATATCTTATTCCCCTTAGTAAGGATTAACATCTTTCAGACCTTTCACTGCAAAATAGAAATTAATCATGACAATCATTGTGTTAAATAAAATCAATGGGAACTAGTTTATGAAGCTTGAACATACGAATTATGTTTGCCAATAAACATGTTTATATTTGGTAGAATCTGCACGATATTATCCGTCTGCCATGAGTTTGAATATTTAGGAAAAAGTCCAATATAAATTACAGGTGACAATTTTTTACCTTTAAGACTTTGATATGCAGCATGATAGTTGATGGATATTTGTGCTTAAAGATTGAAAGGTTTCCAGAAATGCTTTGAGATAGTCTACTTTCTTGATCACTATTCAAATGCCGCTACTTCCTTAGGGGACAGAGACAATTCGACGTCCCCAATGACTCACAAACTTCTTCAGATACACCAGAGAAAGCCTACTGTTGGGTTGCATCACAGCTTGGTTAGGGAACAGCTCTGCCCAAGACTGCAAGAAGTTAGTGAGTTGGAGATGTAGCCCAGTCCATCACAACCCCACCATTAACTCCATCTACACCACATTGCCTCAGAAAAGCAGCCAACATAATCAAAGATTTGTGTCATCCTGGTCATTCCTTCTTCTCCCCGCGCCTGTGTGCCAAAAGGTACAGATCCACTAGATTCCAGAACAGCTTCTTCCCCTCTGTTATTAAACTTCTGATTGGTCCCACCATACGTTAGGTTACTGTCTGATTCACCCCATTGCAGACGTTAGACTTTGTCCCTGAAACAGATGTGCTACAATGTTGAGAACTACATTCTGCACTCTGTATCTTCCCCTTTGCTCTATCAATTTACATGAGTTTGACTTGATTGTATTTATGTATAGTATTATCTGATCTGATTGGATAGCATGCAAAACAAAGCTTTTCACTGCACCTCGGTCGGTACACGTGACCATAATAAACCTAAAGCTAATTTTGGCTTGGTTATAAGCTTTATACATGCCATTCTAAGGCTGACTGTGAGAACACATCACAGATTAATGGCACTTGCAATCTGTTTCATTGCATTTGGAGAGATGCCTGCTGTCCTCTTGGCTCTGCAGTTATGCAGCTGAGCCCTGGAGTCAACTGGAATGTAAATTGAAGCTGCAGGGGACACCACATGGTTCAGTGCATCAGTGAAACATCACTGTGCTACTTGATGTTTAAACATAAGTGGAAGTAGATCACTCAGCCCTTTCAGCCTCATCCATTATGAAGGTCACACATTATTCTTCTACCTCTACACCATTTTCAGTCCTATTCCTATTACTTTTAATTCATCTAATGTCCAGAAACCTATCAATTCCAGTTTCAATGCGATCCATGATAATATCACACCACTCCTGGGTAGAGAATTCTGAAGATTTGCCATGTGTGTAGACATTCTAGTCCTACATGCATGGTCCTTATTTTGAGATATAAAAACTACTGAACCAGGGTAATCATCCTCCCTGTATCTAATTAGCTGTTATCAAGCAACTGAACCATCCTACTAGAGAGCTGTCCTGAGCTACTATTTACCTCATTGGAGACCCTTGGACTATCTTTGATCACTCTACTGGATTTTATATTGCATTAAACATTATTCACATATTCTCTTTACCTTGTATCTGTGGATGGCTCAATTGTAATCATGTACAGTCTTCCCACTGACTGGTTAGCATCCAACAAATCTATTCACTGTAGCTTAGTACACTTGACAATAAACTAAACTAATCTGTTGAGCTCACTAAGAACGTTGTATAGTTTAATAAAGTCATGCCTTATTTTTCTGAGACCTCTCCTACTCAATCACTTTTTGTATGTTGAACCTTCACTATTGAAAGTTTATGCATTATTAAATATGACTAAAATTGACATGGACATAGAACAGTACAGCACACGAATTAACCCTTCAATACAATATCTGTGGCAAACATGATGCTGATAACCTAATCTCCGCTGCCTGCACATGATTCATATCCCTCAATTCCCTGCATAACAACGTGTCTATCCGAAAGCGTCTTCAATCCCACTATCTATCTGCCTCCACCACCACTGGCAGCCATTCCAGGCACCCACTACTCTCTGTGTAAGAAACTTGCCTCGTACATCTCCTTTAAACTTTCTCCTCCCATGTTAAAGGTATGCCTCTAGTCTTTGACATTTCCATCCGAGTAAAAAAAATGATTCTGACTATCTACCCTATCTATGCCTCTCATCATTTTACATACTTATACCAGGTCACCCTCCCACATTCGAGAAAAAACAATCCAATTTTATCCAACCTCTCCTTATCTTAAACTCTCTAATCCAGGCGACATTCTGAGATACTGGTGGAACTATAGATACTGGTTTATACCAGAGATAGAGACAAAGTGTTGGAGTAACTCAGTGGGTTTCTGAGTAAGTATCTCTGAAGAAAAAGGATGAGTTTGAAGAAGGGTCCTGACCCAAAATGTCACCCATCCTTTTTCTCCAGAGATGCTGCCTGACACGCTGAGTTACTCCAGCACTTTGTATCTATTGTTTAACGTGATGGTAAACCTCTTTTGCATCCTCGGCAAACCCTCCATGTCCTTCCCGTTATGCGGCAACCAGACCTGCACACAATACTCTGGGTTTCTTAGCATGAACCCATACAATTGTCGTAAGAAATTCTCTTGCAATAAAAGCAGTGATGCAGGTAATAAAGAGATAATGCTATAAAGGTACAATTTTTAGCATTATCAATTTTTGTTCCCAGTGCCTTTCCCAACTGTGCCAGGTGCCTTTGAAGGTTAGCATCTCTCTATGCGTTATCATTTCAAGGTACTCAGTGTTTCTAATAATTAAAAAAAAATCTGATATTAGATGGATGATCACATTTCCACACTGTAGAGTCAGAGATGTGTAGCACAGAAATAGGCCCTTCAGCTCAGCTTGCATTGTTGGCATTTTGGGCTAATCCCATTTGCCTGCATTTAGCCCATATTCTTCAAAACCCTTGCTGCTGCATCCGCTGAGTTTCTCCAGCAATTTTGTGTACCTTCCTTCCTTCCTCTATATCGGTCCAACTGTCTTTTAAAAGTTGTAATTGTTTTCCACTTCTATAGCTTCCTCTGGCGGCTCAGTCCAGGCACGCATGACCCTCTCAGTGAAAAAATTGCTCCTAAACGAGCTGTTGATAATGCAAATACGATTTAAAAGAGTATTATTATTAATCTGTTCCCACTTCACAATCTTAACATGAGAGCATGGTTCTTTTCAAAAGGAAATTCACAGCAAATTTACCTACATGAAGGGTTATAAAAATTTAGAACACACTTCAAACACTCTTCCTGATTAGTGGGAGATTTGAGAACAATTAGATTATTCATCACAAACCCACACATTTTTTTTCGTGCAGATATAAAGGATTCAAAGGGTGGGAATACTGCATTTAGTTGCAAATCAGTCATCAAATTTAATGGCACAACAATCAAGAGAAGCCAAATTACATTCTCTTGTTCCTCTTCCACCTATTACAGATATAAAACTGCTTTTTAAATTCTGAAGTAAATGATTGTGCTTGGTATTATATACCATGAATATCGCTTCAAATATTGGATAGCAGCAATCTTTACGAAACATACTGTATGTTGCAAATTCCGATGTACTCCTGATGTGGTGTCTTGGCCAAGGTATATTCATAAAATTAGAATTGATTTTTCCAAACATAATATTTATAATACTGTCCTCATTTACATAATTGCAAGCAATGTATATCCGTTACTTCAAACGAATTGATAGAACTTAATGCACCTACATATTAAACTTAGCCATGGAAAGTAGATTGAAAGGGGTGTATATTACACATAGCATGTCACCTTCCCCTTTCAAATGGTTGCATTTAACTGTTGCTCTGAAATTTTTTGTTACACATGTAAAACGAAGGATTGTCAATTAGGCCTTTTTAGTGTTCTGGATACTCACTCTGAAAATCAAGTATTTGAAAATAGCACATCCATGAGGACTGGAGGAAAATTGAATAACTTGAAGAAATAAGCACTGCTAATATGAGAGTCTGCCATGTCTTAATATAATTCCTTTATTAATATTTTTTAAAACCAATCTAAAAAATAGTTATAATCTAGTCATCACCCTGTGTCACACTCCACTGATTCACAGTGTCTTCCTTCCCTGATTCTTTTGCCAGAGTATCTTCGGTTATGTTTAATAAATGAGCACTGGTTGTGCCATCTGGTGATTGTCTATGCAAAAATACATTAATCTTTTCTCCCGTTTGACTTGTATTTGAGTCTTTTGCATCAGAGTCAGTGCTACCGACCAACGTTGGCTCCAGGTTTCTTACACCTTCATTGCTGGAACTCCCTCCACTTTTCAGTACGTTTTCCTCATGTGTAATTTCCTCAGAAACTGTGTAAATCTTATTACAATTCAGTTCTGCATTATACGGTTTTGTTCGTTTTCGAAAAAAAGATAAATTTTTGATGGAGTCTTTAACAATACTTTTACTGTTTTGTTTTTCCTTGGATATATCGGTCGTTTTTGGAGTTGTTCCATTACTTAAGGTTTTACAAGATGCTGGCGAGTCTGATACTTTAGACATTGTTTTTGGACAAACTAAAGATGTCAATTCAAAAAAACTCAGTTTGTTCTTCGGCTCATTTGTACACGTTATCTTTTTTGAAATGGTTGTGCATTCAGCTGGTCGATCTTCATTCTTAAATACCTCATTTTGGTCTGATATTTTGGATGCTGCGCCAAAGCTGGAGGACTGTACGCCAGGAAGCTTGTTCCCTTTTAGAAGACCCAAAACCTCATAGCGGAAGCTTGAAATATCCTGTTTCAGCTCCTTTAACCACAATAAAAGTCATGCTTTCTGTTAAAAAATATTCAGCAATGCCATAGAAAATGTACAAATAATTCAGCAAAATGATAAATCAAAAAGTACATTTAAAAGTCTGTTAAAATCATGCTGCTAGAATATTCAGTGAAACTGTATTGTTTGGGCAATTTGTGTAAATGGCATGTGACATTTGTTTGTATATTTCATTAAAACACTTTAGCAAATAACATTCGGTATAGCTAAATTTGAACAAATAGTATTAACTGTTGTACAATTGAATTTAAGAACATCAACATTATTAACTGAAATGAAAATGTTTGAGTATTTCAAATGCTTTTTTAAAGTCAAACACATTCAACTGAAAAATATCTGTTTCTATACTAATTCTCTATATGGGAGGTCATACAATTTCAAAATGCGGAAATTACATGGTTGAGATGGAAATTCAGCTGTATGCCTGTAATGACAAAGGCCCAAAGATCTTTATAAATAACTGAGCCATTGTTTCTTATCAGACTTCTGAACGGTCCTTACATAAGCTAGGGTACTGTCCGATGCATCTCTTCCCCATTGTGAACATTGGACTTTGTCTCTGGAACTGATGCGCTACAATGCTGAGAACTATATTCTGCACTCTGTATCTTCCCTTTTGCTCTACCTATTGTACTTTAGTTTGACATGATTGTATTTATGTATTGTATTATCTGATCTGATTGGACAGCATGCAAACAAAGTTTTTCACTGTACCTCAGTGCACGTGACCATAGTAAAGTTCAATGTTATAGGTGTAATCTATATCCTGTGCAGTAGCTACAATCTGTATATTTTCTAGATAACTAAGTAATTTTTAAAGAATTATTAATCTTTATTCAATAATATTTTAAAGAATTCAAACTCCCAAAATTAAAATCAATGTCACTCAAATTACTTTATTAAGAACATAATTTGGTAAAAAAACGTTGAAAAATCACCTTAAAGTTCTCTTCAGTCAGCCCTTCTTCAGTTTTGGCATCTCTGATCATTGCTGCAACGTATCTTTTCACCAAGTTTCTTATAACTTCCTGGAAGAAAAAAGGATTTACACATTTTACAGGATACAGAAAAATACACTGTCATATAGTTAGCAGTTTGGAACAAAATTTTATGCTGGCATGCCTTTGCTTTTGCAGAAAATAGTTACTTTAAACAGATTATGGCAGACAAAAGTGCTGGAGAAACTCAGCGGGTGCGGCAGCATCTATGGATGTCTGCTTTCCACAAAGGCCGCTCCCTCCGTAACTCCCTGGTCAATTCTTCCATTTTTATCTGCACCACCCCCTCCCCGGGCATTTTCCCGTGCAACCGCAGGAGATGCTACACATGTCGCTTTACCTCCCCCCTCGACTCCATTCAAGGACCCAAGCAGTGGTTCCAGTTGTGACAGAGGTTCACCTGCACCTCCTACAACCTCACCTATTGCATCCTCTGCTCTAGATGTCAGCTGATCTACATCGGTGAGACCAAGCGTAGGCTTGGCGATCGTTTCGCCGAACACCTCTGCTCGGTCCGCATTAACCAACCTGATCTCCCTGTGGTTCAGCACTTCAACTCCTCCTCCCATTCCGAATCCGACCTTTCTGGCCTGGGTCTCCTCCATGGCCAGAGTGAGCACCACTGGAAACTGGAGGAACAGCACCTCATATTCCGCTTGGGCAGTCTGCACCCCAGCGGCTTGAACATTGACTTCTCCAATTTACGGTAGCCGTTGCTGTCTCCTCCCCTTCTCAGCTCTCCCTCAGCCCTCTGGCTCCTCCTCTTCCTTTCTTCTTCCCGCCCCCCACCCTGTATCAGTCTGAATAAGGGTTTTGGCCCGAAACGTTGCCTATTTCCATCGCTCCATAGATGCTGCCGCACCCGCTGAGTTTCTCCAGCACTTTTGACGACCTTTGATTTTCCAGCATCTGCAATTCCTTCTTAAAATATATAATTACGATGGGGATTAGTCATCATTTTTCATACATAGCTAACATGCCAACATATCAGAACAAGACTGGGAAGAGTTATTGATCAATTAGAACAATCAATAAAGGTCACAATATTTTTACCAACTGAAAGGGCATGTTCCAGAGGTTTATGCTGGAAGCTATGAATGGCCAAAGAGTACATAATTATATGACCCAAGGTGAATGTTGTGAAAATGTGTTCTCCATACACTTTAAAATGAATAAAACACAAAGTACTGGCATTACTCAGCTGGTCAAGCGGCATCTGTGAAGGAAATGGACAATGTTTCAACATGGGATCCTTCTTCAGATTTAATTTAGAGTGGGGGGTTGGGGGACAAAACTGGAAGAGAGGTAAGGGGTGGAACAAAGCCTGGCAGGTGATAGGTGGATACAAACGGGGAGAGGGAGGGTTTACAGTGAATGGTCTGGGGACGCAGAAGTGCTCTTGGTCGGTGAGTACAAGAACAATGATTGAGAGGACACAAGTGCACACAGAATGTGGGTGTCTATCGGCACCAGTCATACATATAAAATAAATGATAATCTGGTCAATCTACAACACAAGCATATACATGCTAAACAGTGGATGCAACCCCAAAGTCGATGTATTATTTGGCATTGATAGGTAGAAAGTCAGAACCTTTTTCGCAGGGTGGGAATGTCAAAGACTAAGAGAGGCAAAGTTTAAAGGAGACTAGACCAAGAGGGACCCGTTGGGTCCCGTCCCCTCAACGAGCGGTTGTGGGTGCGGCCTGCGGCGTCACTCACACACTAACCAACCCCTCACACCCACACACTAACCATCCCCCCGCCCCCCCCCACACACACACACACACAAACCACCCCCATTGATATTATATTAATATTATTAATTCACTCCTTTTACCCCATCCCCGGCCCTATCCACTTACGCATTGCCCCCAACTCGCTGACGCAGCTAGAGAGGGAGGGGGGGGGGGGGGGTGGGGGATAGAGAGAGAGGGATGCAGAGAGGGACAGAGGCACAGATAGGGACACCAAAGCACAGAGAGGGACACAGAGGGGGACACAGAGGGGCACACATAGGGGGACACAGAGAGGGACACAGAGGGGGACACAAAGGCAAAGAGAGGGATACAGAGGGACACAGAGGCACAGAGAGTGACACAGAGGCAGAGGGAGGGACACAGAGGCAGAGAGAGGTACACAGAGGCAGAGAGGGGGACACAGAGGCAGAGAGGGGGACACAGAGGCAGAGAGAGGGACACAGAGGCAGAGAGAGGGACACAGAGGCAGAGAGAGGGACACAGAGGCAGAGAGAGGGACACAGAGGCAGAGAGAGGGACACAGAGGCAGAGAGAGGGACACAGAGGCAGAGAGGGGGACACAGAGGCAGAGAGGGGGACACAGAGGCAGAGAGGGGGACACAGAGGCAGAGAGGGGAACACAGAGGAAGAGTGGGACACAGAGACGAGCAAAGTGGGCCACAAACAAAGGCGTTGTGATGTCAGCAGCTGGCCAGCGGTTATATTTGAAAAAATGTCAGCTTGTAATCAATTTTAGTTAAAAAAAACTCGGGAAATAATTAACCAAATTTACAGAGGAGTGGATTTTTTAAATCATAAGGTAAATTTCTACCAGAATATGTAAAAATATCACCGTTATTGTGACGTCAGCAGCTGGCCAGCGGTTATATTTGAAACAAAGTCAGATTGGTGAACAATTTTAGTAAAACACTCAGGACATAATTAACCATATTTACAGAGGAGTGGATTTTTGAAATCATAAGCTAAATCTCTACCGAAATATGTAAAAATGTCTCAGTTTCTGCATCTGGTTTTCAAGGAGATGTGATTCAAAGACAAAATGACACACACACACACACACACAGAGTTTTAATAAGTACTAGACCAAGTGCCGACCCGTTGGGTCTGTTCCCCCAACACGCAGTTGCGGGGGAGGGGGGGGGGATGGGGGAATTAGGGGGCGGCATGCGGCGTCACACACACACACTAACCATCCACACACAAACTAACCACCCCACACATACACTAACCACCCTCCTACACACACACACACTGTAACCACCACCCCCCCCCCTTTGATATTATATTAACATTATTCATTTGTTCCTTTTACCCCATAACTGCCCTATCCACTGACGCATAACCCCCAACTCGCAGGTGCACCTGGAGGGGGGGATAGAGTGTGAGGGCAGAGAGAGAAGGGGCAGAGACAAAGACATGTTGGTCGGTGTGGACAAGTGGGGCCGAAGGGCCTGCTTCCACATTGTATGACTCATGGTGAGAAAGTGGTTTACATTAACAAAACTGGAACACTTGTGGAGCTTTTGATGAAAATACTGTTTAAAACAAGAGATATATTCTCAACCATTAGATTGATAAATTAGTAGCTACTTTGTGTATTATTACTAGCTACTTCAGAAAATGAGATGTTTAAAAAAAAAACTTACCTGGTACTGATGATTTCGTCTTAGATTGCTAGCTGCACGCCTCTTTAAAAAATGAGAGAATATATATAAATGGATTAAATAACGAAATCAATATAGTTTGATGAAGTATTGAAGCTTTGTTAAAATATTAACATCTGCAGAAAGAATTTAAATTTCTTACCCCGAGAGACCCGAGACTTTCAGGTTTCTTTCGTTTTTGCTTACAGAACATTTTGAGGCATAAATGATTTCTTATCCACGTTAGTAAATACCAGACAGATTTTGGACTTGGAATAATGTTAAAGGGAGTTGGAAGAGTTCCACCTTCTTCAAAGTAACTCATCCAAAGCTTTGTCCTTGCAAATTTCCACTCAATGTCTGCATGATCCTGTAACATATCAAATTAGATGACATAATTCCTTGTAATTACTTGCAAATACATGATTCATAGCCTCTCATAACAATTTATGATGATATTTAATTTAATTCAGGTGCTTGTGTAACCAAACATTCTTGGCAATTTATTTTTTGCATTGCTTAATCATTTATTGCACAATTACTGTCATTTACATTAAAGTTAATTTGACAACCTATTTTAAACCTTTATTGCAACTCAACCTTGGTATCTCCACACCAATTCAAACACATTAAGCTTAAACTGAAAAATACATAACAATTATTATGCGGAATCAAGTTAGAATGCAAAATAGAAAGATCAATAGATATGTTGATTATGAGAAGTGGACAAATGGGTTACACACGAGATGTGAAGGTCTCTTTCAAATGTTCATTTCACTTCCACGAAGACGAAATGGGGCATGCGATCTTTCTGACACGTAAGATTAAGGGGAATCCAAAGAGAGTTTATATTAAGGGAAAAGGGTGACTAGAAGAAGAATAGGACATCATAGAAACCGAAGTGCCCATCTATGTGTGGACAGGAAGTGGGCAAAGCCCTCAGTTAATATTTCTCCTCTCTATTTACAATGGAGAAAGACATGGAGACAAGCGAACTTGGCAAAGTTAATGGCGATGTCTTGAGATTAGTCCCTATTATTGTCAAGGAGGTGTTCAATGTCCTAAATGTAGATAAAATAAATCTCAGGGGCCTGATCAAATATTTCCAAGGACACTGCAAAGCTCCAGATGAAATTGCAAGAGCCTTGACTAAGATATATGAATTATTGTTACACACAGGTAAGGTGTGGGAAACTAGAAGGAGGCCAATGTTGTGCTTCTATTTAAGAAGTGCTCCAAAGAAAAACCTGGGGAATATAGACCAAAAACCTTAACATCTACGATTAGCAAATGGAAAGAAAACGTCGTCGTCATAATATGCAATATTTCACAGTATAGTGTTGTCGTAGTACAAAATATTGGCTATGGGGGCTGTGTGTTCAGTACAGAATTCAGAGTGGTGATGGCCTTGGGGTAGAAACTGTTCGTTAATGTTGTGGTGTGTGATTTGATGGACCTGTAATGCTTCCTGAGGGTAGAAGGGCAAATAAGTGATGTGCAGGATGAGATGAGTCCTTTAGGATACGTGATGGCTTCCGCAGGCAACGAGAGCTATAGATCTCTTCCAGGGCAGGCAGGTGTGTGTTGGTGATCTTCTGGGCTGTATTGATGACTCTCTGCAGAGCCTTCTTGTCAGCCGCAGAAGTGTTGCCGTACCACATCAGGATGCCATGTATCAGGACACTCTCTATGGAGCAACGGTAGAATGATACTAACTGCTGTTGTGGCAAGTTGGCTTTCCTGAATGAACTAGGAAGCAATGCCGTTGTTGTGTCTTCTTTACCAGAGAGTGCGTGTTAATTGATCACCTGAGATCTGCTGAGATGTGGGTGCCCAGGAACCGAAACTCGAGACACTGTCCACTATTTCTCCGTTAATGTGCAGTGGGGGATGGTCACCCTGCTTCTTCCTTGATGAGTCAATGATGAGCTCTTTTGTTTTTTTTATTCTCTGAGCACCAGCCTATTAACCTCTGTACCTCCTCCCTGTAAGCTGATTCTTCGCCCTCAGTGATCAGATCATGTCGTCTGCAAATTGTATGATGGTGTTCGTGCTGTGGGTCGGTATAGAGGGAGTAGAGGAGGGGGCTCAGCACACAGCCTTGTGGAGCTCCTGTGCTGAGTGTCAGTGGGGGAGTGGTGGGGTCCCATCCTGACTGACTGCGGCCAGTCCGTAAGGAAGTCCTTAATTCATAGGCAGATGTTGTGTTCGAAGCCTAGGTCGGACAGCTGGAGACCAGTTTATTGTGTGAGATTGTGTGGAATGCAGAGCTGTAATCCACTAATAGCAGTCGTGCGTATGCTCCCGGTTGTTTTAGTTGGGGTAGTACAGTATGGAGGGCAGTGGCAATGGCGTTGGTATGGTAGGAATTAGAGGGAGATGGTGGAAGGTTGTTTTTCAGACTGGAGGCCTATGCCAGTGGTCACTGAGGGATTGGTGCTGGACTCATTGCTGTCTGTGATTTTTATTAACAATTTGGTATTGTTGACATTGTTGGTAGTTTGCAGGTGACACTAAAATGAGTCGGATTGTAAATAGTGAAGTTGGCTATCAAGAATTACTTGATCAGTTCGGCAGGCGGACCGAGGAATGGCTAATGGAGTTTAATTGAGAAAAGTGTGAGGTGCTGAATTTTGGGAGGTCAAACCAGGGCATTCACAGAGCCCAGGGGAGTGTTGTAGAGCAGAGAAATCAAGGACTACAGGTTCAAATTCCTTGAAAGTGTCAACACAAATCGATCGGGTGGTGAAGAAAATGTTTCGCATAATGGCCTTCATCAGTAAGGGAACTGAGTAGAAAAGCTGGGGTGTTACGTCACAATTGTGCAAAACATTGGTGAGGCCATACGGAGTATTTGGTCACCCTGCAATAGGAAAACAGGCATTAAGCTAGAAATAATGCAGAGAAAATTTACAAGGGTGGTGCCCTTGAGAGACCTGAGCTATGCGGTTTTGGTTGGGCAGGCTGACTCTATTCCTTGGAGTTCAGGAGACTCCTGGTCCTGTCTGCTATCTCCTATTTGACACTCCTTGATCTTTCCCACACATGTGCTTCTTTACTTTCAAATACATTTCCAATTGTCTTTTAAGATTTATTATTAGATGTCCTTCCACTGGAAATATCAGGTAATCTTATAGAAGGTGTACAAAATCATAAAGGAAAGAGAGGAAATAGTTGAGGTATGTATTCTAACTACACTTAAAAGGCATTGGGACAGGTACGCCGATTGGAAAAGTTTAGAGGGATATAGGCCAAACAGGCAAATGGGATTATCTTAGATGGGGCATCTTGGGTGGCATGGATGAATTGGGCTGAAAGGCCAGTTTCCATGCTGTAGGACACTGCAATTTTTATCTCTAGCTTGATGCCTAGTGCGTGAACACTTAATTGTATTTTAACTTACTCCTTTTTTAAAAAAACGCGATAATCATAGCGAAGAACTCACCGCAATGAGTTGATAAGAATTGTTCATCATAGCTATCAGCATATTCAGCAGAACCACAAGAGAAATAACATTGTATGTTCCAAACATAGTGGCTCCAACAAACTCTGTGAATTCGTGGTGAGCATTCACATTGGTCACAGATAGGTTAATGAGACCAAATATTGACCAGAACAGTGATTGGAGAGTCTCAAATAATCTGCAAAATTAAGAGTTAATACCTTGTCAAACTATATTTCATTTTCAAACAAAATAGAGATTACGAACACATTTTAATAAAACAAAAATGCAAAGTAACTTAATTCACCAACACTGCCTCTAAAAACCAACTGTAAAGTTTGTAGATTATTACATATCAAGTTTTGAACATAAAACTAAATCAGGTAATTAAAGCAAGGTGATGCTTTAGTGCCAAGCAAACAGTTTTCCATACAATTTCTTGGTATAAACTCATTCATAGTATTGTTCTAAAAGTAGGCCGTTTGAGTATTGTGGCCCTGTCTGCGCTTGAAAACGAATTATCTATTATTTGACACTCCTGTGTTTCTTCCATACATGTGCTTCTTTTACTTTCAAATACGTATAAAATCCACTTTTAAGAATTATTATTACATGCCATTCCACTGGAAATATCAGTCATACATCAAGGAAACAGGCCCATTGGCCTAACTTGTCCATGCCTACCAAGATGCTGATACAACAGTCCCATTTATCCACATTTGGCCCATATCCCTCTAAAATTTTGCGAAATAATACCCTCCATCTCTTACTGGCTGTTTTGATATAGCTTGAGGACCATTTATATACATCTTATGCTCATATTGTTTTCTTTATTTATTAAGTCTGAAGAATAAATGTTGACTACCTTATTTATCCTTGGTCTCCTGAAAGCAACAGAATATGAACTTGGACAACAATAGCACTCTGTACTTCACCACGTTGAGCAAAATGTTGCAAATTTAACAAATCCACATTGCAAAAGAAAACAAAATATTAGATGTCCACCCATCCATGTTCACAGGACTCATTTTCAAGATTGTAGAAAACTGCATGGACAAAACATACAAATATTTTTTTGAAATTTAAGGTCTTTAGTCATGCATGGTTGACATGGGATTCTCACTTGTTCCACTGGTTCAAATGTATAATTGTAATATCCAAGGATAAAACTTTGCTCTGGTTTCGTTATAACTGCATAAACAAGTAAACATTCCTATGCATATAAGAAACGTGGCTACTAACTTGGAAAATTACATCCGTGAAGCCCATTTGTGCAATTAAAATGAATAAAGGAGCTTACGTTGAAAAGGCATTGTTCTGTTCTTTACACCTTATCCCTTTGCATTTATCCGGTTCCTCTGATGCATTTGTCTCGTAGTAAAAGTACAACTGATTCAGTCCATTTGCAAAAGCCAGCAGCACCAGGCAGTATATGAACATGAATTTCAGAATATCCAAGAGCATACGTCCAAGAGATATTTGCAGGGGCCCCAAATGAGAGTTAGCAGTGAATAGTGAAATTAAGCGGAGAGAACTGAAGATATTTGCAATAGCAAATAATGCCTCAGCAACCAAGGTGGGATGCCACATTTCCCAGTCTTTACGTTGACGAGAACCACTGTACTTTAAACAAAATAACAATGTCAGTATAAAACATGTTGCATTAACTTTGCTATTCTTAACACAGGAACTTGATAAAGCTTGATAGCAATGTGTTCCAAAGCTAAAATATTCTGTTTTATATATCAATAAATTATCACAGTAAATTACATTCAAAGAAAGCAGCATGAATTTTATTTTGTTGACATATCCAATCTAAATATAAAGTCCAGAGACACAAGAAAATGCAGATGCTGGAATCTTGAGCAAAGCACAATTGCTGGAGGTGGGTCAGGCAGTATCTGTGGAGGGAAAGGACAGATGACGATTCAGACAGAAGAAAAATCCTGAGCCGACTCCCTCCACAGATGCTGCCTGACCCGCTCCTCCAGCACTTTGTGTTTTGCTAATTTGAAAGTTTACCATTCTCAACATGTATCAGAAAACCATTTCAAGATGTGGGAACAGAATTATTGTCAAGTTTAATTATTATTATTAACATGCATATCAAATCCAACAATGGAGCCAGTAAGTGCCATGTCTTGCTGTTTTATTGAGTTTTCGTCGGAGATGTTATGGATAGTAACTGGGTGCTTACAAGTACTGTTTGTTTTATATGGACTGTATTTTTAGGTATTTTTAAATTCAAGAGATTATATTTATCTATTTGAAAACATAATTATAACGACTGTGAAAACTGCTGCGCTTTCAGTTAATCTGGACATGACACAGCGAGTATCTTTTCTTAAAAGTCTTAGTTAATTATAGGATACTGTTAAATTAAAAATGGAAAACAGAACCCCAACACATTTGATAAATGAGGAACTGCAGTTTTTTGAATAATTCAATAGTTTAATAATAGTTTTGAGAACTATTTATCTGACTTGCTTCTCAATTCAGAACAAACTTTTAACAAAGCCCATTGCATCTTCTTGGACATTTCAGAAAAAAAGTAGTCATCTGTCAATCTCCAAATTATTTAAAAACAGTAAATACAAATAATAATCAAAATTTAAAACATACTTTTGGGATTGATAGGCTCTTGATTAGTTATGAGGTTATGGCAGAAAATGGGGTTGTTGGAAAATAGACTTAAAAGGCCTAATTCTGCTCCGATGTCTTATGGATTTTTTTTAATCAAAATATTAATTTATAATTATAACCATTGGATTTAAAAGATGATTGGGGAAAAATATCAACATCACATTAATTTTATTATGATTAATGTCTTGTTCATTGTCAAAATTTAATTTAAACTAAGTATTTTGACAGTAACACCCATATTCCAAGTAGGCATCAAAGAAACATTGTCCTAGTGGGAGACACCTAGTTCTGAACAAATACAAAAGGTCTACCCTGATCTTGAAACTTTAATCGTAAAACATGCCTAGTATCCTGGACATTCTAAAAATACATGGAGTCGTACAGCATGGAAACAGGCCCTTTGGCCCAACTTGCCCATGCTGCCTAAAATGCCACATCTACACCAGTCCCACCTGCCTGCGTTGGGCCCATATCCCTGAAACCTTTCTTATCCATGTACCTGTCTAAATGTCTTTCAAATGTTCTCACAGTGTCACTTTTTAAGAATCTGAATCTCACTAATACTCTATCACAGTCTATTGAGCATGGCCAATTATCAAATATGGCTTCAAAAGCTGTGATGAAATGGTAATTACTGTATGTACCTAAAAATTAGATTATGGTACTACCCGAGCTATTTTCTAGTATTTGCCTCTGAAATTTATGCTATTGTAGATTTAATTTCAGAAGCAGAGTTGAATGACCTGACAATTCTACTTTGTGCTTTTGGAGGGACCAACTAAAGATGAATTTATTTTAATTTCATCAAATCTTTTTAAAATCCAATTTATACTTTTTCATTTAATTGTTTTTCTATCACTAGCACTCTCCACAACACCTTCATATTTTTCTATTTCCTTGTTTAATTTAGAGATACAGCACCAAAACAGGCCCTTTGGCCCACCGAGTCCACGCCGACCAGTGATCCCCATACACTAACACTACCCTACACACACCAGGAACATTTTACAATTTTACCAAGCTAATTAGCCCACAAACCTGTATATCTTTGGAGTGTGGGAGGAAACCTGAGCACCCAGAGAAAACCCATGCAGGTCACAGGGAGAACATATAAACTCAGTACAGACAGCACCCGTAATCATGATCGAGTCTTTGGGGCTGTAAGGCAGCAAATCTATCGCTGCATCACCATGCCGCCCTAAATTCTTATCTTTTTCTAACGCTCTCATTTATTATTTTTATTTTCTCACTCTCTAACCTTCGTTCTGTATTTGTTTCTCCAACCTTATCTTCATGTTCCATGTGCCGCTCACCTCCATTCATCATGCCTGCCTTCCTCTCCACTCTTTCTCAGATATTTTCCACTTTCATAATTGTTCTTCCCTTTAACTCTATTTCACTTTGCTTTTTATGTTTTTACATATTCGCTTATTTTCATAATTATCTAAAAATCAAAGGAGATCAAGGTATTTGTTGCTTTAATTTTCAAAATAATTTTTCTGCTATCATGAACTGTCAAATTCAACATTTTGACTGAGTCAGAGCAAATATTTGCATGCAGCATATTTTTGAATGATTGTGGGATTGAAGAAAGTAGGTATGGAATGACAAATACCTTAAAAAAGGCAACAATTTTAAGAGAAATTGTTGCTAAGTATAAAGAATTCATTACAAAATCCATTAGATTCCACCAGTCGTGTATGTAATCTTGAAGTCCTCCGTCCCACATTTGTTTTATTTCACCCCAAATGAAACCTGTTATCAAAGAAAGAACAGAGTTCTGAAAATGTGCTTATAGTTCTTCTTAAGAATAAATATATTAATTAAAATTCTTAATTATGACAAGCAGCAGTGAGTTCCACCTTTCGATTTGAAGTAAAATACATTTCTCTCATTTCATGTTGATTGATCAACGTCGATCAATCAGATTGACAATTCAGTCCCATACAAGGGGTGACATTGAAACAGGAGATGTGGAGTCAGTATGGATAGAACTAAGGAATTGTAAGGGTGAAAAGACCCTAATGGGACTTATCTACAGGCTCCCAAACAGTAGCCTGAACATAGGGTGCAAGTTGAATCAAAATTGGCATGTTGTAAAGGTAATTAGGGTTGTTATGGGAGATTTCAACATGCAAGTAGACTGGGAAAATCAGGTTGGTACTGGACCCCAAGAAAGGGAGTTTATGGAGTGCCTCCGTGATGGATTCTTAGAGCAGCTTGTACTGGAGCCACAGGGAGAAGGCAATTCTGGATTTAGTGTTGTGTAATGAACGGGATTTGATAAGGGAACTTGAGGTTAAGGAGCCATTAGGAGGTACTGACCATAATATGATAAGTTTTCATCTACAATTTGAGAGGGAGAAGGGTAAATCGGAGGTGTCAGTATTACAGTTGAACAAAGGGGACTATGGAACCATGAAGGAGGAGCTGGCCAAAGTTGACTGGAAAGATACCCTAGCGGGGATGACAGTGGAACAACAATGGCAGGTATTTCAGGGAACAATACAGAAGGTGCAGGATCATTTCATTCCAAAGTGAAAGAAAGATTCCAAGGGGTCTAAGGGGCGACCGTGGCTGACAAGGGAAGTCAGGGACAATATAAAAATAAAGGAGAAGAAGTATAACATAGCAAAGATTAGTGGGAAGCCAGAGGATTGGGTAACTTTTAAAGAGCAACAGAAGATAACTAAAAATGCAATATAGGGAGAAAAAATGAGGTGCAAAGGTAAGCTAGCCAAGAATATAAAGGAGGATAGTGAAAGCTTCTTTAGGTATGTGAAGAGGAAGAAATTAGTTAAGACCAAGATTGGAACCTTGAAGACAGAAACAGGTGAATTTATTATGGGAAACAAGGAAATGGCAGACGTTGAACAGGTACTTTGGATCCGTCTTCACTAAGGAGGACACAAACAATCTCCCTGATGTACTAGTGGCCAGAGGTTCTAGGATGATGGAAGAACTGAACAAAATTCACAGTAAACAGGAAAATCAGATAAATCCCCAGGGCCTGATGGTCTGCATCCCAGGGTACTTAAGGACGAGGCTCTGGAAATTGTAGATGCATTGGTGATCATTTTCCAGTGTTCTATAGATTCAGGATCTATTCCTGTGGATTGGAGGGTAGCTAATGTTACCCCACTTTTTAAGAAAGGCGGGAGAAAGAAAACGGAATTATAGACCAGTTAGCCTGACATCAGTGGTGGGGAAGATGCTGGAGTCAATTATAAAAGATGAAATAGCGGCACATTTGGATAGCAGTGACAGGATCGGTCCGAGTCAGCATGGACTTACGAAGGGGAAATCATGCCTGACTAATCTTCTGGAATTTATTGAGGAGGTAACTAGGAAAATGGACAAAGGAGAGCCAGTGGATGTAATGTACCTGGACTTTCAGAAAGCATTTGATAAGGTCCCACATAGGAGAATTGTGGGCAAAATTAGAGCACATGGTATTGGGGGTAGGGTGCTGACATGGATGGAAAATTGGTTGGAAGACAGGAAAGAAAGAGTAGGGATTAACGGGTCCCTTTCAGAATGGCAGGCAGTGACTAGTGGGGTATCGCAAAGCTCAGTGCTGGGACCGCAGCTATTTACAATATACATTTAATGATTTAGATGAAGGGATTAAAAGTAACATTAGCAAATTTGCGGATGACAAAAGCTGGGTGGCAGTGTGAACTGTGAAGAGGATGCTATGAGGATGCAGGGTGACTTGGACAGGTTGTGTGAGTGGGCAGATGCATGGCAGATGCAATTTAATGTGGATAAATGTGAGGTTATCCACTTTAGTAGCAAAAACAGGAAGGCCGATTATTATCTAAATAGTCAAGTTGGGAAAAGGGGAAGTACAACGGGATCTGGGGGGTCCTTGTGCATCAGTTAATGAAAATAAGCATGCAGATACAGCAGGCAGTGAAGAAAGCAAATGGCATGTTGGCCTTCATAACAAGAGGAGTTGAGTACAGGAGCAAAGAGGTCCTACTGCAGTTGTACAAGGATATGGGGAGTAGGTAGGAACGGGGTACTGGTTGTGGATGATCAGCCATGATCACATCGAATGGCGGTGCTGGTTTGAAGGGCCAAATGGCCGACTCCTGCACCTATTGCCTATTGATGCAGCATAAAATCAGGTATGGCCAACTGACTTCCGCCAACTCTCAATCACCTGTTCACACTAATTTCATGTTCTATGTTTCACATCCTCTCCCTATGCACCAGAGAAAATTTACAAAGGCCAATTAATCTACAAACCTGCAAGTCATTGAGAAAACCGGAGCACCCAGAGAAGACCCATGTAGTCACAGAGAGAACGTGCAAACTCCACACAGACAGCACCCAAACTCAGGATCGCTGGCGTTGTGAGGCAGCAGCTCTACCAACTGCATCACTGTGCCACTCAGAATATAATTATGGTATATTCTTAGAATTTCTCAAATTATAAATAATGAATGCCTAATTGCAGCAATTCATTTAAGGGGCAGTTTTTTTTCCACTCAGTGCTATGCTAGAAGCAGCCATAGTTAATCTACAGTTGTGGACCAGCTAAGATAAAATCAAACATATTTGATCAAATTATTAGATTGGAGAATGAAGTAGATTTTGATCTTGAATATATTAGATTCATCAGACAGACCAAACTGTCTGCCGAATATAAAACCAATCTGAACTTCATTCCACTGATTCAATGAAATGAAACATCAGGTGGGTTGATAATAGACAGAACATTCTGAACTGACTGCTGGTGAAGCCAATAATGTACTCTGCATTTTTAGGCAAGCATAATAAACAACGTTTAAACATTTACATTCGACATGTTTCATAAGCCAGAATATATTTTTCAAAACAAAATTTGAGATGTTATTTTTATAATTATATCTCTATTTTAAGATGTTCCACATGGCATTGAGGATTCCCAGCCATTTAATGAATATATTGGAGAAAATATACATCTGTGCAATTAAATATATCAACAACTCTTCTGTTTTTTTAAAAAAAAGGGAAATTCATTAATTGATTCATTTTTAAAATAAAATGATCAGGACCACTTTGATCCCTTCACGATTTCATTAGGTATGTTACAAAACTTACCTTCAGTGGCGCTGCAGTTCAGCCACTGCCTGTGTGCGCGACTTTGGCGCCTTTGAGAGGGGGGCGGGTTTAAAATGCGATTTTTCTGCAGCCTATTCAAATCGATCTCTGTCAGGCTGTTTAGTTGCTAAAGAAAAATCACTTTGACTGCCGTTTTATTAAGTTTATTAAAATTAGCGCTGGATCATTTAATTGTTGGAGTAACATTAAAATCATCTTCAAATGCCGTCAACATCGACAACGGGACGGATCTCACGTAGGGGACAAAGCAAGGTATGCCGTTTATTTTTTCATATAAAACTTGCTTCTTAGGATGCCTTTAATCAAAATTTCATGTTGCGAAAATGTCATTATGTAAATATACGAACTGGCAGTATTTTTCCTGCCGATATGGGGTTTAAATTCACTGCAACCGCAACGTTCCAAACCAGCGCGTTCCACAAAATCCAACTCGCAAGATGATTTAAATGCCCATTCATTTACAGGAATTAAACACTAAATTCCTTCCATTTGGCCTATAAATACATGACAATGAGATTTAAAAATCATGTTATATTGTGAATTCTTGTGTGAATGTTATATGGACACTTAGGCTTTTTAAAATTGTTAACCTTTTCTTAAGAAATGGATAGATGTTTAGATCTAGTAATTGAATTTTGTGATTTGCAACAATTGGGTAACTAACTAATTTATGCTTTAATTTCAGATCATCCAAGTAAGATTGTTTCATATTTGTTTCATAATGCTTCAAATCTATAATAACTGAAAATGTCATTCAGTTCTCTTAATTTTTAAGAAAGTTATGGGCTTTTGACTGTCCTTGATCACAGCTTTTGTGTTCAGTCAATGGAAAAGCAATAGGGAACAAGATGCTAATTTCCGAGTATGAAAATGGCCATAACTTTTTTAATACTGAAGATGTGAAAGTGAATTAGGTGTCAAATTAAACTTCTTTTTATGCTTTATCTGATGGGGTAAATTGCAGACTTTTTTTAAATCTCAAAATTTTGTAACACTGCTAATTTCATAATCACTCATTGCAGATTACAGCTAAGGAATAAAAATAGTCACCATAATTGGCACCTCAAAAATCTCCCGGGAACGAGATAATGACCATGATTTAAAAGATTTTTAGTTTAGCTCAGTAGAAATACAGCATAGAAACTGACCATTCAACCCAACATGTCCATGCTAACCATCGATCACCCATTCACAGTAGTTCTATGTTATTCCGCTTTCTCATCCACTCCCTACACACCAGGGGGAATTTACAGAGGCAATTTAACCTACAAACCCGCAGGTCTTTGAGTTGTGGGAGAAAACCAGTGCACACGGAGAAAACCCATGAGGTCACAGGGAGAACTGCACACAGAACGCACCTGATGTCAGGACTGAACCCTGGTCTCTGGCACTATGAGGCAGCAGCTCTACCAGCCTCATTGTGCCATCCTCAATGATGTGGGCTGTGGCTGGACAAGATAACATATGGAACATCTCTGGTCTTCTTGAAATAATGTCCCAGGAGAGAACAGGCAGGCTCCCAGTTTAACATTGTATTAGTATAGTATTGCTTCTGTATTAATCTTTTATGTGTAAGTCTCTGAAGTAACTTAGGGGCAACAATGCTATGCAATGCATCACAGCACACACAAAAATGTAACACATGAGCAGTACAGTAACGCAAAAGTACAATTGCTGCCTTACAGCACCAGAGACCCGGGTTTAATCCTGACCACAGGTACTGTCTGTAAAGAGTTTGAAAGTTCTCCCTGTGTCTGCGTGGATTTTCTCTAGGCACTCCGGTTTCCTCCCACATTCTAAATGCATGCAGGTTTGTAGGTTAATTGGCATATAAATTGTCCCTAGTGTGTAGAATAGAACTAGTGTGAATGGGTTGGCGTGGACTTGGTGGGCTGAACGTCCTGTTTCCATGCTGTATCACGAAACTAAATCTAAACCAAAGTAAATTGATGGCTGAAAGTCATAGAGTTAGTTATACGGTGCAGAAACAGGGCCTTTGGCCTAACGTCCATGCTGACCCAGATGCCAGTCCCACCAGCACGCGTTTGGCCCATATCCCTCAAAGCCTTTCCTACCCATGTCCTCTTACTTTACAGTTAAATTACTGTATCTAACAAAACTTTCAGTGCTACCTGGAGCTATAATGTGCTGCCAGAATCTTTCATCTTTTTATAGATCCTGTAACAATACTAGCAAAACTACACAAGTGTTTATACAAAGGGGAGCATTGGCACAAGAGGCAGTGAACAGGTTTATATGCATGGATTCAAAGAATAATTTGTTTTGATATATGCTGGCAAAGTCACCAAGTCCCAACTTGAACATAAATATGTATTGTTAAAAGAGAAGTAAAATATAGGTTTGGGTAACAGCAGACTTCCTGACAACACTGATATTATATGAGTGTGAGTGAGAGCTTGAGAGAGTGTGAGAGACAGAATTGAGAGAGAGTGTGAGGGAGAATGAAAGAGAGAAATAGTATGAGAGAGAGAGAGAGAGAAAGAAATTCCTGTACAAGTAATTACTAAGAGTCAGAAATGGGGCTATAGTTAAAGATTTTAACACCCTCGTTGTCTGCAGCAAGCAGAATTCCTCCATTGGTAATATAATTTTATTGGTAGTTTGCTTGGATAATGATTTTAATGAGTATAGATTTAAAACTTAAAGTACAAATAATTAAATAATGAGAGAAAAGCAAATTAGATTGTAATTTTATGCTACGGGTGTCTTATAGGTGATTGTCATAACATGACTGAATTTGGTATTAGGATTGGAAAAGTGAAGGAAAAGTTATCAATCAAAGTGTTAAATTTGTTAATAAAAACTTCAGAGGAAGAGAAATGCATTTATTGCTGTAAATGGATAAGATTTGGATATTGGGAGGGATTGAAATATTTATTATCCACAAATGCAGCCTGACCTGCAGACTTCTTTCAGCAGTTTGGTTTTTTATATGTACAGTTTATGTTAAAGAATAAAGTTTCAGCAAATATAACAACAGATAGTTACCATTTATTAGTGACAACATTAAATAGTTAAAAATAGTTAGAAATGAGGATTAGGGTAATATTTGAGACCCTATACTTCAGGAGCAGTTTGATAGAGCTGATATCAAAAGTGGCCATATTCAGTTAAAAACCACACCTTGTAACTATCTACTGAGAAAATAAGCTCTTCAGATCCACTTTCCTCAAAGCTGAGCCAGTGGGATTCTTGTTCTTCCCAAACTCATGTTCAGAAATTGCACTCTTGAGCAATCAACATCCACCACTTAATCTACAGTTGTGAACATAACATCCTGATCCTCATTCCAGCCTCCGATTTTTTCTCTCCTGCAGCTGGCTTTTCTCACTAACTACTTTGATCCCTCCTCAGAAACCTTCCTTTTACAGACACTACGAACAAATGAATCTTCCTTCTAGGCTTGCAAACCCCTGATTCGCTACTTTAGAGTCAGTGCAACTGTAGCCTGACCTTTGCTTTCTCTGCATTATTTGGATAATTTCACCATGTTGTCTCCACTGTAAAGATGTTGACTTTAAAGGTATCCATAAATTTTCACAAAAATTACATTGAACTTTCTGGTATGCTATTTAAAAAAATATGGGTTTAAAATTTGATCATGACTCAAGCAATCCAAATACTATATGTCTTTTGTTCCTTTACATCATTAATTTAAGCAAAACATAGTTTACTTTTGATTTAATGCAGAGAAATGCAACATATTTCAAAGTTTAAGAACTCTAATATCTGATGCCTTTTCAAATTATTTTAACACCCTATTTATATCACCCACAATGAATTGAAGTTTGTTCACTAAAACTGCAACAGAAAATTTACTGTTACATACACAATAATAATACTTAAGCTACTATTTCATTACATTGAATGTAATATTTGCATATACATACAAATAAGTTACCTAGCACCCAGGGCAGTATCATCCATTCCACAATGGTCGGTGGAGGACCTTGCATATTTAAATCAGTCCGGGCAATGTGTTGAGAAGCCATTAATAGCATAAAAAGAAAGGTCAAGTACGATGCAGTATGGCAGATAAACTTAATAAATGGTTTCCTGATAAAAAGGCCTAATGTGCTTTTTGGTGCTATCAAATAGCACACGGAAAAAATTGGAAATAATAATCCAATGCTGATGCAGGTTATGAATTTAACAATCCAGTGCCGCCGTCTCCAGCCAGGAAACTCGTCGTACCAACGGGAAGCAAGAAGCTGCTGACAATTTGGCTGAGCAACAAACTAGAAGACAAGAATTATACATTTTAAAATGCAGAATGAATTAATGCACAAGATATATAACTGAGAAGGATAAATGCAAATGTATTGAAAATTCCCTTTGCCACATCACAATGTATACGAATGAGTATCAACAAGGTTGCATCGTATTTTAGAGCTTAAAATATAGATTTCAATGTATTCAGTGTAATTAAATAGTTTATGCCTTAAAACCAACCTGAAATGAGGATGAGAGTATTTGCATACGTTAATATTTTAGCCTTATACTTCAGGAGCCGTTTTCTTGACAAAGCCCATGCCAATATTTTTCAGTTCTCTTAAAATGCTGTGACTCACGTTAGGATATGGTTTGGAATCATGGAGGGTAATTACCAATCCAGCCCCATCTTTACCATTGACAAATATATTGCATCAATGCATTTCATGCAGCGTTTGATGGTTTTTTCCAGTGGTCAAATGACAGTGAACCTTGATCTATCTAATGGTAATGAAGAAGAAGTAAATTAAGTAAATAGCAGGATAGTCTGTGGATGTTGTTTACCTAGACTTTCAGAAAGCCTTGATAAGTTTGATAAGAAGACATGGCTCCAGGGTGACCAAGGCTGGGAGCTGAACATCCAGGGATATTCAATATTCAGGAGGGATAGAGAGAAAGGAAAAGGAGGTGGGGTAGCGTTGCTGATTAGAGAGGAGATTAACGCAATGGAAAGGAAGGACATTAGTTTGGAGGATGTGGAATTGGTATGGGTAGAGCTGCGAAACACTAAGGGGCAGAAAACGCTGGTGGATGTTGTGTACAGGCCACCTAACAGTAGTAGTGAAGTTGGAGATGGTATCAAACAGGAAATTAGACATGCGTGCGACAAAGGCAAAACAGTTATAATGGGTGACTTCAATCTACATATAGATTGGGTGAATCAAATTGGCTGGGGTGCTGAGGAAGAAGATTTCTTGGAATGTATGTGGGATAGTTACCTAAATCAACATGTAGAGGAACCAACGAGCGAGCAGGCTATTTTAGACTGGGTATTGAGTAATGAGGAAGGGTTAGTTAGCAGTCTTGTTGTACGTGCCCCCTTGGGCAAGAGTGACCATAATATGGTTGAGTTCTTCATTAGGATGGAGAGTGATATTGTTAATTCAGAAACAATGGTTCTGAACTTAAAGAAAGGTAACTTTGAGGGTATGAGACGTGAATTGGCCAAGATTGACCGGCAATTAATTCTAAAAGGGTTGACGGTGGATATGCAATGGAAGACATTTAAAGACTGCATGGATGAACTACAAAAATTGTTCATCCCAGTTTGGCAAAAGAATAAATCAGGGAAGGTAGTACATCCGTGGATAACAAGGGAAATCAGGGATAGGATCAAAGCGAAGGATGATGCGTACAAATTATCCAGAAAAAGCATGGCCGGAGGACTGGGAGAAATTCCGGAGGACTGGGAGAAATTCAGAGACCAGCAGAGGAGGACAAAGGGCTTAATTAGGAAAGGAAAAATAGATTATGAAAGAAAACTGGCAGGGAACATAAAAACTGACTGCAAAAGTTTTTATAGATATGTGAAAAGAAAGAGATTAGTTAAAACAAATGTAGGTCCCTTGCAGTCAGAAACAGGTGAGTTGATCATGGGGAACAAGGATATGGCGGACCAATTGAATAACTACTTTGGTTCCGTCTTCACTAAGGAAGACATAAATAATTTGCCGGAAATAGCAGGGGACGGCGGGTCAAATGAGTTGGAGGAATTGAGTGAAATCCAGGTTAGCCGGGAAGTGGTGTTGGGTAAATTGAATGGATTAAAGGCCGATAAATCCCCAGGGCCAGATAGGCTGCATCCCAGAGTACTTAAGGAAGTAGCTCCAGAAATAGTGGATGCATTAGTAATAATCTTTCAAAACTCTTTAGATTCTGGAGTAGTTCCTGAGGATTGGCGGGTAGCAAACGTAACCCCACTTTTTAAGAAGGGAGGGAGAGAGAAAACGGGGAATTACAGACCAGTTAGTCTAACATCGGTAGTGGGGAAACTGCTAGAGTCAGTTATTAAAGATGGGATAGCAGCACATTTGGAAAGTGGTGAAATCATTCGACAAAGTCAGCATGGATTTACGAAAGGTAAATCATGTCTGACGAATCTTATAGAATTTTTCGTGGATGTAACTAGTAGCGTGGATAGGGGAGAACCAGTGGATGTGGTGTATCTGGACTTCCAGAAGGTTTTCGACAAGGTCCCACATAAGAGATTAGTATACAAACTTAAAGTACACGGCATTGGGGGTTCAGTATTGATGTGGATAGAGAACTGGCTGGCAAACAGGAAGCAAAGAGTAGGAGTAAATGGGTCCTTTTCACAATGGTAGGCAGTGACTAGTGGGGTACCCCAAGGCTCAGTGCTGGGACCCCAGCTATTTACAATATATATTAATGATCTGGATGAGGGAATTGAAGGCAATATCTCCAAGTTTGCGGATGACACTAAGCAGGGGGGCAGTGTTAGCTGTGAGGAGGATGCTAGGAGACTGCAAGGTGACTTGGATAGGCTGGGTGAGTGGGCAAATGTTTGGCAGATGCAGTATAATGTGGATAAATGTGAGGTTATCCATTTTGGTGGCAAAAACAGGAAAGCAGACTATTATCTAAATGGTGGCCGACTAGGAAAAGGGGAGATGCAGCGAGACCTGGGTGTCATGGTACACCAGTCATTGAAAGTAGGCATGCAGGTGCAGCAGGCAATGAAGAAAGCGAATGGTATGTTAGCTTTCATAGCAAAATGATTTGAGTATAGGAGCAGGGAGGTTCTACTGCAGTTGTACAGGGTCTTGGTGAGACCACACCTGGAGTATTGCGTACAGTTTTGGTCTCCAAATCTGAGGAAGGACATTATTGCCATAGAGGGAGTGCAGAGAAGGTTCACCAGGCTGATTCCTGGGATGTCAGGACTGTCTTATGAAGAAAGACTGGATAGACTTGGTTTATACTCTCTAGAATTTAGGAGATTGAGAGGGGATCTTATAGAAACTTACAAAATTCTTAAGGGGTTGGACAGGCTAGATGCAGGAAGATTGTTCCCGATGTTGGGGAAGTCCAGGACAAGGGGTCACAGCTTAAGGATAAGGGGGAAATCCTTTAAAACCGAGATGAGAAGAACTTTTTTCACACAGAGAGTGGTGAGTCTCTGGAACTCTCTGCCGCAGAGGTAGTCGAGGCCAGATCATTGGCTATATTTAAGAGGGAGTTAGATGTGGCCCTTGTGGCTAAGGGGATCAGAGGGTATGGAGAGAAGGCAGGTACGGGATACTGAGTTGGATGATCAGCCATGATCATATTGAATGGCGGTGCAGGCTCGAAGGGCCGAATGGCCTGCTCCTGCACCTAATTTCTATGTTTCTAAGTTGTCACACGTGAGGCTGCTCAGGAAGATGAGAGCCCATGGTTTCTTACATGGATAGAAGGTTGGCTGGATGATAAAAGGCAATTAGTGGCAATAAAAGGGGCTTTTTGTGGTTGGGCTGCAAGTGACCAGCAGAGTTCCGCAGGGGTCAGTGCTGGGGTCGCTACTCTTCACCAATATTAATGATTTGGATGAGGGGATTGAAGGTCTTGTGGCCAAGTTTGTAGATCATCCGAAAATAGGTGGAGGGGCAGGTAGTGTAGAGAAAGCAATGACTCTGCAGAAGGGCTTGGACAGGTTTGGAGAGTGGCCAAAGAAGTGGCAGATGGAATACAGTGTAACAAAGTGTGGAGCCATGCATTTTGGTAATAGGAATAAAGATGTAGGCTACTTTCTAAATGGGGAGATAATCCAGAAATTGGAGGTGCAAAGGGACTTGGGAATGCTAGTGCAGGATTCCCAAAAGATTAATTTGCAATTCGAATTGGTAGTAAGGAAGGCAAACGTAATGCTAGCAATTATTTCAAGAGAACTAGAATACAAAAACAGGGATGTAATGCTGAGGCTCTGTAAGGCATTAGTCAGGCCTCATTCGGAGTATTGTGAGCAATTTTGTGCCCCATATCTGAGAAGGATGTGCTGGCTCTGGAGAGGATCCAGAGAAGGTTTACAAGAATGATCCCAGGAATGATTGGGTTAACATATGATGAGCGTTTGACAGCACTGGGTCTGTACCCGCCGGAGTTTGGAAGGATGAGGGGGAACCTCATTGAAAGTTACCAAATAGTGCAAGGCTTGGATAGAGTGGATGTGGAGAGGATATTTCCACTAGTGGGAGAGTCTAGGATCAGAGGTCATAGCCTCAGAATTAAAGGACGTACCTTTAGGAAGGAGATGAGGAGGAATTTCTTTAGTCAGAGGGTTGTGAATCTGTGGAATTCTGTAACAGAAGGCTGTGGAGGCCGTCAATGGATACATTTAAGACAGAGATAAATTATTGATTAGTACAGGTGTCAGAGGTCATGGGGAGAAGGCAGGAGAATGAAGTTAGGAGAGATAGATAGATTGAATGGCGTAATAGACTTGATGCACTAATTGGCCTAATTCTGCTCCAATTGCATAATCTTAAGACGTAATGGAGGATGTCTTAAGTAATTAATCTATAACCAGTCCCTGGAAAGCAGGCCATCCATTTTTTGCAGATCCTTTGTGCTGAATATAAAAACAGATATAATTACAGATTTGTTAATGCCAAGCAGAGATGCCCAGCAAAATCATTGCCTTCAGGTTTACATTCAAGGTATCCATTGAAATTCTAGTTGGTGCTTCAGAAGCTATCAATATCAACATTACGTAATTCTGGCTCTTTGTGACTTCAGGAACTCTTGAAATTGAATTAACAGAGTTCCCCAAACTATACAGTGTGAACTCTCTACTTATCTATCATTTGTCACAGAATCAGAACAACTTCCGGTGCCATCACTTCGGATCAATGATTCCCATTAACAACAGGACTCTAGGATTTGGTTTTCTAGGCTCCAATCTCTGAGGATCTTTTCATCCCCATGTGTTCTTTCTGACATATAATATATTTCACTTGGTTAAGAACCCTTCTGGCTCAACCACTTTCTCCCTTTTCTGTTTCTATCTTGTTGTTCATATAGTAGAATGTCAAGATAGAAAGATGAGATCTTGGTTTCTTTATGCACCAGTGACCATGTCGACTTGAGTCAGAGTCATGCAGCATGGAATCAGGAGCTTCATCTTAACGTATTCTGTGCATTCATCCTACCTATTCAACTTATTATTTTATACATCTCTATAAAATCACCCCTCGGTCTCCTGCACTACAAAGAATATAGTCCTAGCCTACCTAACCACTCCCTCTATAGGTCTGGTCCTCAAGTCCTGGCAACATCCTTGTGAATCTTCCCTGCACTCAGACTTCTTAAGTCAGGATTCTCCTCGTGTCAAAAGGAAAGTTGAATCCCACAGTAAATAAAGTATTTTTTACATAATTAATGCGTCCAATAAAATTATTGGCCAATTGATTAATATTAGATTGATGGAATGAGAAAATACAATTCAATGCACAGAGATCTTTTGTATATAAAGAAGTAAACAAGACGTTACAGATAATTATTGAAATTATTCTAATTCATTTCTAAATGAACAATGATTGAATGAAAAAGTGTGTTCTTACTTATGTCTACTGAACTATACAAACATTATCAATGTCTTTAGGTTTATAACCAGATATTTTGCAAAACTAACATTTTGTATTCTAATATTATTCCAATTATATTAATTACTTCAAGTAAAAATATTTTCTAACTTGTAATGAACTATCATTATCTTTCACTTCCACGTTCTCCTAGCATGAAAAAATCTAGATTATAATCTCGAATGGTGCCGACATTAGTTTAATTTTAATGGTGCCCATTCTATTGACTATTCATACAACAAACTGACATAAAATATCAGAAAGTCTTACCTCTTTCTGATGATGCTTAATTGCCAGCTTTAATCTGGAAAGATCATTTGTTGTCTGGACTTCCAGAATGCTATTGTCATCTCTATAATTAAGTATAATTTCTAATTCTCTGGAGCTCCTTGTCTGGTCCAATAAATCTTTTGCGAATGATTCACATTGATGAGATAATTCTTCATACTCTGATTTAAATTCATTTTCTACTTTACTTAGTTCCTGAAGCTCCCAGCTCAAATGAAATGCTGTTAGAAAGGGGTCTTCACTTGATAAAGCAACCAAAGATGGGCTTGCTAAAGCTCTGTATATGTTCAGCCTTGATCGGGAATGACGCAAACTGTCAACATCCGAGCTGGAAACACACTCAACACAGTTACAACGAACTTCATGAGGCTGCGGTATAGAGACTCCTCTTTGAACAAGCAGTTTTATTATCTCATAATTGTTGGTGTGAGCTGCGAGAATTATTGGTGTAATATCTGGTGTAAATTCTGAATACTGTTTATCCAGTAGTATTGGTGGAACCTGTGGAACAAACAGGACATGTATTATTTTGAGCTGAACCTAAGTTTAGCTCAAAACACGTAGTGGAATTCACAAGTTTGTGTTCAGTTGGCTTTAGATGCAATTTGGGTAGAAATGATTGAATCAATGGAAAGAAATCAGGAAATTTTGAACCAAGAAGCACTAATGCTGTGTTCGGAATCTGGTTTAATTCACAACGCCCCCAAAACAGGCCATTGATTTTGAGAAGTACATTGATTCAAGTTTGTTCTTCAAACTACACTCACTATCCTGGATGGACAAGTGGCACATTTTCTTTTTCCTCGTTTCAAAGACTTGTATATCACCAGACACGTATATTGATGCATTGCAATTAAACTATTAAATGATCCAGTTTAGATTTATCTTCAAATATTTTAAATCCAATTACTCACAGATGGAAAGCCAGAGATTATTCTCAAAAATTTCCCTTGACAGCTGTATTAATAAAATTATCCTCATAAATGCAAGAATAAATATTTTTTTAATGGATAGGAAATAAGAAACAATCCTACTTTAATCAAATAGCAATCATGCTGATTCTTAAAAGATTTTAAGTTTGTGACTTGAAAATTAATTTTAGCGGAAACTTGAAGTGACTTCTAATCAAAGTCATTTCTTGACTGCAGATTTATTCTGACATTAACTTTGACCATGGCTGGCCTGTATCTTAAATATAATGACCTGCCATTGATCCATATCCCTTGATGATCTTATCCAATAAAAAACTGGCGATATGTTTTAAAAATTTAAAAATAACACAGCACACACAGACATTGGATACATTGTGTGAAAAGATACTGTACTTAATGTTTAAGAAAGAACTGCAGATGTTGGAAAAATCGAAGGTCGACAAAAATGCTAGAGGAACTCAGCAGGTGAGGCAACATCTATGGAGAGAAGGAATAGGTGACGTTTCAGGTTGAGACTCTTCTTCAGACTGATGTCGGGGGGGGGGGGGGGGCAGGTCTTTTTTTTTAAAACTTTGACCAATAATTGAAAAAGAGAAAAGAGAAAGAAGAGAAGAATGGGGATAGCAGTGGAGTGGAGTGCGCAGTAGTTGCCGTTAAATGCATGATGATGGTTAAGTAAACTGCGTTCTTGAAAGTGAGAAAAAGAAAACAAAAAAAAAAATGAAATTAAATAAAATTAAAAAAATTATAAATAACAACAAAATCATTGCCTTCATGTTACTCGCCCAACACCTCCGCTCAGTTCGCACTCACAAACCTGATCTCCCAGTGGCTCAGCACTTCAACTCCCCCTCCCATTCCGAATCCGACCTTTCTGTCCTGGCCCTCCTCCATTGCCAGAGCGAGGCCCAGCGCAAATTGGAGGAACAGCACCTCATATTTCGCTTGGGTAGTTTACACCCAGCGGTATGAATATTGACTTCTCTAATTTCAGATCGTCCTTGCTTTCTCCCTCCTTCCCCATCCCAGCTCTCCCACAAGCTTACAGCCTCCGCATCTTCCTTTATTTTTCCCGCAACCACTCCCCCCCCCCATCCAACATCAGTCTGAAGAAGGGTCTTGACCCGAAACGTCGCCTATTCCTTCTCTCCATGGATGCTGCCTCACCCGCTGAGTTCCTCCAGCATTTTTGTCTACCTGTACTTAATGTTTTCATTCCTGGATGGCTTATATTTTAATGTTGTGTTGGACAGTTTGTTATGGAAGATAATTTAAATAAACTAATGCCATTGAATGTCAGAGAGAGATGGTTGGCAGATATCTGAGGGAGATGATCATTGCTTGGTTGCTGTGTGAAACAATTGTCTCTTGCCACTCATCAGCTTATAGCTAAAGTAATCCACGTTTTGATGTTTACATGCATACAGGATTTGCTTCATGGTCATAGTTGTACAACATGGAAACAGGCCCTTTATTATATAGCTATTAATTAAGTAATTATAGCTATTATTAACAGGCCCAACTGGCCCATGAAATTCAAGATGGCCTGGCTTGGTTCCACATGCCTGTGTTTGGCCCATCGTCCTATAAACCTTTCCTATCTTTGTACCTGTCCATAAGTTTTTAAAATGTTGTTAATATACCAGCATCAACTACCTCCTCTGGTGGAAAATAGACAATAGAAAATAGGTTCAGGAGTAGGCCATTAGGCCCTTCGAGCCAACACCGCCATTTAATGTGATCATGGTTGATCATCCCCAATTGGTACCCCGTTCCTTCCTTCTCCCCATATCCCCTAACTCAGCTATTTTTAAGAACCCTATCTAGCTCTCTCTTGAAAGCATCCAGTGAACCTGCCTCCATCGCCCTCTGAGGCAGAGAATTCCACAGGATTTGAGGGGAGAGGAGAGAGAGAGAGAGGGTGGGGGGGAGACAGGAGGGGGTTGAAAGGTGGGGGACGAGGGGAGAGGAGATGTGGGGAGTAGATGTGGGGAGAAGGAGAGCAGTGGAGAGGGGAGCAGAGGGGAGTAAAGGAGAGGAGAGGGGAGAGGAGGGAAAAGGTGAGGAAAGGAGAGGAGAGTAGCTCGTTGATATACCCACCACCCCGTGTGTGAAAACGCTGCCCCTCGAGTTCCTATTTTGGTAGAGTACTACCGAAGTGCATGACTGCACACTTTTCTATTGGCAATTCTAAGGCACAAAGATATGCTGATCTTGAAATTATAAGTTGTGGTATGTAATGCGTTTATGTTGTTTCCTGAATATATAAATTTGAATTACCAGATGTGTTCTGCTTTGTAATTATTACAATGGTAGAGCTATATAATAGTCATAGAGTCATAGAGCGTGGAAACAGGCCCTTTGGCCAAACTTGCCCATGCCAACCAACATGCCCCATCTAAACTAATCCAACTTGCTTGGCTCATAGCCCTCTAAACCTACCCTATCTAAATGTTTCTTAAACATAGCGATGATACCTGCCTCAACGACTTCTTCCGGAAGCTTGTTCTATAAACCCACCACCCTTGGTGTAAATAAAGTTACCCCTCAGATTCCCATTAAATCTTTCCCCCCTCACCTTAAACCTATGTACTATAGTTCTCGATTCCCCTACTCGGGGCAAAAGACTGTGCGTTTACCAAATCTATTCCTCTCATGATTTTTTATACCTCTATAAGATCCCTCATCCTCCTGCGCTCGAAGGAATAAATCCCTAGCCTGCTCAACCTCTCCCTATAGCTCAGTCCCTTGAGTCCTGGCAATATCCTGGTAAATCTTCTCTGAAATCTTTTAAGCTTGACGGCATCTTTCCTATGACATGGTGACCAAAATTTAACACCATACTCAAAATGTGGCCTCACCAACGGATCATATAACTGTAACATGATCTCCCAACCTCCATACTCTATACTCCAACTGATGTGCCAAAAGCCTTCTTGGCCACCCTATCCACCTGTGACACCACTTTCAAGGAACTACGTACCTGCACTCCTAGATTTCTTTACTCCACAACACTCCTCAGAACCCTACCATTCACTCTGTAGGTCCTGCCCATGTTAGACTTCCCAAAATGCAACACCACACATTTCTCAATATTAAATTCCATTAACCATTCCTCAGCCCAACTGATCAAGATCCTGCTGTAATCTTTGACAACTATCTTTACCGTCTACAACACCAACAATTTTAGTGGCATCTGCAAACTTGCTAATCATCCATGTATGTTCTCATCCAAATCATTGATTAGATAATAAACAGCAATGGCCCCAGCAGTGTCCTTAGATATATATGATCAGGTCCCGGAGATTTGTCAACCTTCATGAGCTGCAGCAAATTATAGAGATCCTCTGTGCGATGATAAGAACTTCTTGTCACAAAGACTGTAGCAGTTATTCACGGCAGAACTGTCATGAGCAAACGAACAGGCAGCAGTTGGATTGGTAAAAATGTGATCAAAGCAGGTTTAAACATCCTGTTGACTGTGTTAGCATCTGCTGGGACCCCAATACTGCTGCATTGTAAACAGCACAGTCAAGCGAATCACCAACAACACCAATCTTAGTGTTGAACAATGACATTCCCAACACAGTACATTCCTGTGCCCTCGTTGGTTGCTGTATTTCTTCCATGTGACAATCAACATGGAGGAGCATTGATTCATCAATTTAGAAAAGGTGTTAATCAGCAGGAGACACAAGGGACTGCAGATGCTGAAATCGTGAGCAAAACAAAGCGCTGGAGAAACTGAGTGGGTCAGGTAGAATCTGAGGTAGGGATGGGGCAAAGCTAGGCAAGTGATAGGTGAATACAGGTGAGGGCAAGGGTGAATGGCAGATGAGTAGAGTAAGTAGCAGAGACTAGAGGTGAAAAGATGACAAAAGGGTGTCAGATAAGGAAAGGAGAGGAGTGGAATGTAATGCCGAGTGAGAGGAAGGAATGAGGGATGGATAAAAGGGAAATAGAGGCTTTGAGATGAGAGGGGAGGGGACCCTATGGGAGGTCTAAGGACCAGGATGACGAGAAAAATGTGTCTACACCAGGGTAAGGTGAGGAGTGGGGGGCCGGGGAGAGGTGGGATTGCTTTAAATTGGAGAATTCAATGTTCATACCATTGAGATATACTGTAGGTTGCCTAAGCAGAATAGAAGGTGCTGTTCTTCTAGCACCGGATGTTCTGATGGGGAAGCCTACAACCCAATGGTATTAACATTCAACTCTCCAATTTCAAGTAATAACCCCCTCCCCTTTCCTCTCCCCACCCTGGTGCTCACACATTTCCCCTACTACCCTGTTTCTTTCTGCTCCTCCGTATCCTCATCTCCCATCCCTCACCTTCCACCGATATCCCTCCTTCCCCCTGTCCCCTTCCATCCATAGCCTCCTCCCCTTTACATTTCACTCCTCTTTCCCAAACACTATCTCTCTTTTCCACCATTTCCCCCCCTACTCCATCAGCCTGAAGAAGGGTTCTGACTTAAAATATCCTCTGTCCATTCGGTCCAAAGATGCTGCCTGACTGACTGAGTTATTCTAGCACTTTGTCTTTCAATCAGCAGTTTGCTTGGCCATGACTAACCTATGTCATTGATGCTGCAATAGTTTTGTCACCGAGCAATTTTAACAATTCTTATCATGAAACGAGTTAGATCTGAGGTATGAGGAAAAAGAATCAACTCAAAGACTGTGAATAACTACCTTGTGCAGATTATGGGTCATTATTTCAGTAGGTATAAGCTAATAAAACAAACACTCTATCAAGAGTCAATGGAACCAAGTTGCACCAATTCGTTCAAATGCAGATTGAACAGATCTACTTCAGAAGATATTTTGAACCATAGCATTTGAGCTGTTTCAGACATAACATATTAAATGAAGAATGCTTGGGGTGGAGGAGAAGAGAGAACAGTTGAAACTGGACACTGCTGACATTGCCAAACGCTCACAGGGAGGTGTTTAAGAGGGAACTGCAGATGCTGGAGAATCGAAGGTTACACAAAAAAGCTGGAGAAACTCAGCGGGTGCAGCAGCATCTATGGAGCGCTCGGGCCGAAACCCTTCTTCAGACAGGGAGGTTCCTCACCTCATCTCTGTGTCTGTAGTAAGCTAAATGCTAGTGATTGATGGCCAGGGTAAGTAAGTAATTCTATTATTGTTATATGACTACCAGGACAGTAGGTGGTAATTTCAAAATAACTTTTTATTTTTTATCTTTTGATGAGGAATTCCTATGTGTCCAAGCTCCTAAGCGTGCAAAATAACATTGAATACACTTAACGGTTTAGCAAGATAAATGAGTAATCAATGCATCCAATATATATATAGATATAAATATATATATATAACATGTTACCTCTGTTGCTCTTGGATCAATTCTACCCAATTGCTCTATGGATGCCTCCCTCCTGCAACCCTCTCTTGAACAGTTGTTATCATTCCAGAGATATCGCAATAAGCATATGTCATTATATTAATGAACCATTTGGTACTTGAAAAAGCCAGAAGTGGGCAGAGGATAAAGACTAGAATTCAGCAACTTTATTTCTGAAAGCACACGTTGTTGAATTCCTCTCTGTTTGTAATAATTTATGCTAATAAAAAGGAACATTTTGAGAAAATACAAATGTGCATTGAATTGAATTGAATTAAATACATTTTATTAGCCAAGTATGTATACATACAAAGAATTTGCCTTGGTGACTAAAATTAATCTGCAGGTTGCTATTTATCCGTTAAATAATTTAAGATTAATTAATATTTTATGAAACTTAACACTCATATCTTCAAAAATATTATTACCGTATCCATCTATGTTAATCTCACTTGAGTGTAGTTATTAAATATTTATTTTTCTTTCTGCATGATTAACCCTACTATTTATTGTTTGTATGTTGGATCAGAGCTCAACTATGTTCTTCCAGTATCTATTCAACCTTTCTCATAGAACAGTATAGCACAGGAACAGGCACTTTGGCCCGAAATGTTCACACCGAGCATGATGCCAAGTTAAACTGCCTGCACGTGTTCCATATCCCTCCCAATCCATTTGCCTATCCGAAAGCATCTTAAACCACTATCGTATCTGCTTGCACCACCACCCCTGGCACCGTGTTCCAGGCACCCACCATGCTGTGTAAAACTTGGTCCACACATCTCTGTTAAACCTTTCCCCTCTCATCTTAAGGCAATGCCCACAAGTCATTGACATTTCTACTGTGGGAAAAAATAATTGTATCAAATAATGGCAGCTGAATAAATTAGGCTGTGTAAAATTCCCCATATCTGAATTGCACTTTCCTTATAAAGAACCTGTAGAGTGAAAAGAACATGCCGCAGGATAATTAACTACTAAGAATTCAGAAAAGTCATTCATTATTCATGTACTTACTTGCTTTTCTCCACTAGGTTTCTTATGATTCAATAGTAGTTCAACCGCTCCAACTACTTCCTTCCTGATGGCATGTAGAAGAGCATCTCCTATGTATACATTGAAACTCAGAAGAAGTTCAATGATTTCCAAGTTCTCATTTTCAATGCCTATGAGGAGTGCAGTTCGTCCCAGAGGATCAATGCAATTAATGTTGATTTTAAAATAAATTTCAGCTTCTTCGAGTGCTTGCTTTACACTTGCGTAATCACCTTTCTCAACAGCGCTCAGGTAACTCTTCTCTGCAGGAGAGAGTTCTGATTCTGCTCTCACAATGCGAAGAGAAATTCGGTCTTTATAGGGTGCATTATCACTTCTTTTGTAGTACAGCTGAGCCATTCTTCATGGATGTCAAAGTCTTGTTTCTAAAACAACAGTAAAGCAGAATAATATTTTTATCAAAAAGTCAAGATAAACAAATATTGGAAGTCTGACAATAGACAGTAGACAATAGGTGCAGGAGTAGGCCATTTGGCCCTTTGAGCCAGCACCGCCATTCAATGTGATCACAATCATCCACAATCAGTACCTCGTTCCTGCCCTATCCTCATATCCCCTGACTCCACTATCTTTAAAAGCCCTATCTAGCTCTCTCTTGAAAGTATCCAGATAACCGGCCTCCACCGCCCTCTGAGGCAGAGAATTCCAGACTCAACTCACTGTGTGAAAATGTGTTTCCTCATCTCCGTTCTAAATGGCTTACCCCTTATTCTTAAACTGTGGCCCCTGGTCTGGACTCCCCCAACATTAGGAACATGTTTCCTGCCTCTAGTGTGTCCAAACCCTTGATAATCTTATATGTTTCATTAAGAACCCCTCTCATCCTAAATTCTGGAGTATACAAGCCCAGCCGCTCCATTCTTTCAGCATATGACAGTCCTGCCATCCCAGGAATTAACCTGGTGAACCTATGCTGCACACCCTCAATAGCAAGAATGTCCTACCTCAAATTTGGGGACCAAAACTGCACACAATACTTCAGGTGTGGTCTCACTAGGGCCCTGTACAATTGCAGAAGGACCTCTTTTTTCCTATACTCAACTCCTCGTGTTATGAAGGCCGACAAGCCATTCGCTTTCTTCACTGCCTGCTGTACCTGCATGCTTACTTTCATTGACTAATGAACAAGGTCCCCCAGATCCCGTTGTATTTCCCCTTTTCCCAACTTGACACCATTTAGATAATAATCGACCTTCCTGTTTTTGTTACCAAAGTAGATAACTTCACATTTATCTGCATTACACTGCATCTGCCATCCATCTACCCACTCACCAACTTGTCCAAGTCACACTGCATTCTCATAGCATCCTCCTCACAGTTCACACTGTCACCCAGCTTTGTGTCATCTGCAAATTTACTAATGTTACTTTGAAACCCTTCATCAAAATCATTGATGTATATTGTAAATAGCTGCGGTCCCAGCACCGAGCCTTGCGGTACCCCACTAGTCACTGCCTGCCATTCTGAAAGGGACCCGTTTAACCCTACTCTTTGTTTCCTGTCTGCCAAACAATTTTCTATCCATGTCAGCACTCTACCCCCATTACCATGTGCCCTAATTTTGCCCACTAATCTCCTATGTGGGGTCTTATCAGATGCTTTCTGAAAGTCCAGCAACACTACATCTGCTGGCTCTCCCTTGTCCATTTTCCTAGTTACGTCCTAAACAAATTCCAGAAGATCCAGAGGAATTCCTTGCCACAGAGGGCAGTGGAGGCCAAGTCACTGGATGGATTTAAGAGAGAGTTAGATAGAGCTCTAGGGACTAGTGGAGTCAAGGGATATCGGGAGAAGGCAGGCATGGGTTATTGATAGGGGACGATCAGCTATGATCACAATGAATGGCGGTGCTGGCTCGAAGGGCCGAATGGCCTCCTCCTGCATCTATTTTCTATGTTTCTTTGTTTCTATGTTTCTATGTCAAGCATGATTTCCCCTTCGTAAATCCATGCTGACTCGGACCGATCCTGTTACTGCTATCCAAATGTGCCGCTATTTCATCTTTTATGATTGACTCCAGCATCTTCCCCACCATCGATGTCAGGCTAACTGGTCTATAATTCCTTGTTTTCTCTCTCCCAATGTTCTTAAAAAGTGGGATAACATTAGCTACCCTACAATCCACAGGAAATGATCCTGAATCTATAGAACATTAGAAAATGATCACCAATGCATTCACAATTTCTAGAGCCACTTCCTTAAGTAACCTGGGATGCAGATCATGAGGCCCTGGGGATTTATCAGCCTTCAGTCCCATCAGTCTACCCAATACCATTTCCTGCCTAATGTGGATTGTCTTCAGTTCCTCCATCACCCCAGATCCTCTGGCCACTAGTACATCAGGAAGATTGTTTGTGTTCTCCTTAGTGAAGACGGATCCAAAGTACCTGTCCAACTCATCTGCCATCTGAGATATGAAAGTGCCGAAAATACCCAACAGGTCAGGCAGCATTATGGAGAAACACTAATTGATGACTATTCTGATTTTTAAAAAAAGGTCAATGACCAGAAACATTAAGTCTTTCTCATCCAAGATGCTGCCTTTCTCATATTTCTAGAAATTATGTTTTAATTTAAAACTGGTAATACACCATGTTACTGGCTAATCATGATTATAATTCATTTTACAAATCAGAAAACATAATTCCTATATCTCTTGGGAAGACACAAAATGCTGGAATAACTCAGCAGATTAGGTAACATCTCTGAGGAACATGGATAGGTAGTGTTTTAATTTGGGACTCTCCTGTATCTCATCATTTAGATAGTATAGAAAAGTGAAACTAAGAAATCCATCATATAATATAAACACTGTCCAATAGCCTGAAGTTTTCTTACTTACTATTCAGAAACATGGAATTGCAAGATAAAAGTAAAACTTTTATGTATATATTTTCCATATCCAATTTATTTTCCAACTGAAATTCATCAATAGATTTAACATTAGTTCTACACTAAAGATTTCAAATACTAAGTGGGGGAAGAGTACTTAAAAGATTTAGAACATAGAACAGTACAACACCAGAACAGGGATTTCAGCTCACAATGTCTGTGCTGAACATGATGCCAAGATCAATTCCTATCTGCTTTCACATAATTTATATCCCTCCAATCCTTACATATCCATATGTCTATCCAGAAATCTATTAAACGCCACTATCGTATCTGCTTCCACCACCATCCTGGGCAGTGTATTCCAGGCACGCACCACCTTCTGTGTAAAAAACTTGTCCTGCACATCTCCTTTGGGGGCATAGCAGGTAGAGCTGCAGCCTCACAAGCGCCAGAAACCCGGCATTGATCATGACCTTGGGTGCTACTTGTTTGGAGTTTGTATGTTCTCTCTGTGACCGTGTTGGTTTCGTCCGGGTGCTCTATTTTCCTCCCACATCCTAACGATGTGCGGGTTTGTGGGTTAATTGGCCTCTGTAAATTGCCCTAGTGTGTGGAAAAGTTGGATGACATAGAACTAGTACGAATGGCAGATCAATGGTTGTTGCGGACTCTGGGATGAAGAGTCTGCTTTCATGCTGTGTCTCTAAACATTTCCTTCAAACTTTGACACTCTCACCTTAAAGCTAGGACCTCTAGTGTCAGATTTTTCCATCCTAGAAAAAAGCTACAGACTATCTACCCAATCTATGCCTTTCATAATTTTTTATACAACTATCAGGTCTACCTGCATCTTCTGACTTTCCAGAGAAAACAATCCAAGTCTGTCCAATCTCTTCATGTAGCTAATGCCATTCCATGCATCATTCTGATAAACCCCCTCTGGACACTTTCTAAAGCCTCTACTTCCTTCCTGTAATGGGGCAACCAGAACCACAAAATACTCTAAATGTGGCCTAAGTATATGTCTTATAAGTGTCTTTTTACAATACTGGAGAGTTTTGCACCATTATTCCTTGACCCTTATACTCAATGCTCTGACCTATGAAAGCAAGCATACCATATGCATTCTTTGCCACTATATCTAGTGTTACTATTTTCAAGCCATTATGGACTTGAATCCCATGATCCTTCTGTACATCAATGTTTTTAAGAGTCATGCCACCCATTTCAACCATATGTTAATAGCAATAAACCAATTTGTGCTGCATTCAAAAGTAAAATGTCCTGTGTTCTACCTGAAATGGGCACATGCAAACCTTCACAGTATTGATGCTGTATCTTCTCAGAGCAGATACATTAAGTGGACGCATACAGATATATAATGGACTAGGATCCCTGGCATCTTGTTATAACAATTTATATAATTATCGTTTCAAAATGAATAATGAGGCCCTTTGTTTCTGTTATTCGCAGGATAAAGGAAAGCCTGCCCCCACCCTCTCAGCATAATCAGCTCCCCTTAATTTAAAGTCCAAAATAAGTCACAATTTTAATTAATATCCTTTTCTTTGCCATATATTATCTATTCTATACCTATATTGACTACCACAGAGATTTCGTATGCCTGCTTAAATCCCAACCTTTTCATCTTCATTATGCAACTCAATGATATTATCTACATACATCATCATACGTCAATGATGAGTAACTTTACAAAATTCAGAACAGAAATGAACTTCAAATTAGACATTTAATCCATCTTCAAATTGCTAGTTTCCAGTTCTAAAATATCAATCTCCCAGTATTACACACTGCTTGTTTATATCGCCCTGTTAAAAGAACAAAATCACAAATTACCCATTGTGACATATCATCTAGCACAAAAACAGGACCGATTCATCCCTTCCTCTTTCATTACAATGTCATTTATCTAGTATTATGTTCGCTACAGTATGAGAAAACAATGTTAGATTACAAATAATTCAAAATGGAAATGATGCGACTACCCAAATACTCAGCAATACTGACATCAGTTTTAGAATCAAGTTGTGATATCTCCATACACCAGTTTACTGAGGATTATTCAACATATTGTAATAAAAATAAACAGAGAATTCTGAAAGTAATAAATCTGACAGCATTCTCTGCTTTTATTTCAAATTTACAGCATAAGCAACTTTTTTTTTTAAATTGCATCAAAAAGAAAGTAATTTATTGATTGATAAAAATACATCTCTTGATGCTCCTGAACACATCATCAGTGATGTAACATGGGGTAATTGGGTGTTTCTGGTCTTTCAACATCAGACACCCTCACCCAGCGATCCAGCCGTGGTTGATCTGACCACGACGTGTTCAGGTGGCATTCGCTCCTCCCCATGGACCTCCTCTCCTGATCTAGAACCATCTTGAGGCCTTCTCCGCTGCCTCTGTGGTGTTCTTGATGGCTCTTCTGCTCTCCATTCCATTGATTGCTCAAGGCTTTGTAGAGCGATTGCCTTGCAAAATCTCTACAGCCAACCTCGATGAGCATACACCTTGCCTTCCAGCCCTGCTTACAGCAGTCTATGACCAGCTCTTCGTACATGGTCATCTTCCTCTCGTGGGCCTCCTCCAGACGGTCCTCCCGCGGCACTGTCAGTTCCAACAAGATGATGTTTTTGGTTGCCTCTGAGACCAGTAGGATGTCTAGCCTCAGGGCGGTCGTGGCAATGTACTGTGGGAACTTGTGCTGTTTCACCAATTTACAGAAAACTGCCAGTCCTGCGCAGTCATCAGGATTTCTGACGGATTCCTGGCTGCTGTGGTTCTTGGCAGCTGCACTCCAGCCTTCACGAAGTTAATCATCTGGGTGGTGCGCTGTGCTTGTCTGCAGCTGCTGATTCCCATGCTGATGGCTTCTGCAATGGGTTTAAGAACCTGGTCGTGACGCCAGGTGTACCGGCCCTGCCCAACAGCCTTTGGGCAGCAGCTCAGGATGTGTTCCAACCTCCCCTTTCCAGGGCATTGCGGGCAATCCGGAGATTCCACTTTGTCCCAGATGAAGAGGTTCGATAGCTGGGCAGGACACCGTACACTGCCTGGACCAGGAACTTGATGCGCTGTGGTTCAGCCTGCCAGAGTTCAGTCCATGTGACTTTTCGGTCCATGGTCTGCTCCTGCCTTGTCCAGGCCCCCTGCTGCCTCAAGCCAACCGCTCTGGTAGACCTCTCCTCTGCCACCACTGCCCTTACTTCCTCCTGGACCAGCCTGCGCTTCTCCTTCCCCTTGGTCTTGTCAAACTGGGGAGTTGGGAAGATTCCCAGACCAGCTCTTCCCTGAGTCACTGCTCCCACCAGGACTCTGTGGCGTATCTGAGACTCCGCTTGCTGCATGGCTTCGCCGGCTCTCCACTTCCTCACAGTTTTCACCTCCACCCCTGCCTGAACCACCTTAGGGTCGCTGGAGTCCCTGTACAGTATCACCTCTCTGGCCCGAGTCACCTTAATCTCCTCGTCCAGGGACTTCGAACTGAGATAAATATTATGTTTCTAAGTTGGCCAACACTTAACATATTGTTATAAGACACTTGTCATTATTTCGCAGGAAGAAACCAACTACGTGACCTCCTGGTAGTCAAATATGCATGTCCTGACACATCATCATTGCCCATCAAATGATCTCACCTATGCATGCACCAGTTCAGAGCATGGGAAATTAAACCTTTTTATGTCATAACTGTAGATGACATATGCATGTGACCCTTAATATAGTTACCTCATCACTACTAACCACTCCCCATATCACAAGTATAATTACAACCTCCCCACCCATATATCGCTCTCTAGTTTCCGTGACAGACCACCTACAGCCTGTGCTCTCTGTAATGCCACAGTATGAATGTAATAAAGAAGTAAAGTCACAGTGTGTCGATAACACTTCTTTACATGGTGTCAAAACTCTTACCCCTTGCGCCTCATGTTTATCGAGTTTTTTAATTTAATTTTGCCCCAGTTTTCTGTTACCCCTTGTTTCCTCGTTATGGCCAATTCTTGCCGCAAACCCGATGTGCTCGTTTTCGATGCAGACATTGCCCATCGATGGGATGTCTTTAAACGTGACTTCGACCACTATGTCACAATCGCTCATCCTGCCGCTACTCCGGCCGTCCAAGCTTCTCTACTCCTTAACCTGGCTGGTCCCGATGCCCTGGCTCGGTCAGACTTCTTCGTCTACGATGTGGGTGAATCTGTTCGGGACCCAGTATGTTTATTGGCTAAGTTACCGCGATTTGTGACATTCCAACTAATTGCATTTTAGAACGTTTCAAACTGTTCGGGCGGCGTCAGTGCCCTGGTGAATCTGCTGAGAACTATGTTGCTGCGCTGCGACACCTGGCCAGACGGTGCCGCCTTGAGACGCTGACCCCCGAGGAGCTGACCAGGGACCTTCTGGTTTACGGTCTCCGCGATGAAAAGCTAAGGACTGAACTTTTGCGCAAGCCCGGCCTGTCTTTCAACGAGGCTATGCATGCCTGCCGTTTAGCCGAAGCCGTCACTACGGCAGTGCCACCGGCTGATCAGGACATTAACTTTGCCAGCGTTACCCGCCCTCGGCAGAACCCTACCCCGCCACGACCCCCGAGGTCCGGCACTGCTCCCGGGGGACGTTCCCAGCAAAGGTGCCCCAATTGTAACTTTGCCACTCATCAGTACAATGTATGCCCTGCTTTGGGCAAAACGTGCAATTACTGCAAGAGACTCAACCATTTTTCTGCTGCCTGCCGTTCCCGTGGGAAGCCACCTGCTGCTCCAAGGCATATGTTAAACAACTTGGAGCAAACTGATAGCGAGCTCGGTTCCCAGTACCATCTCGACGATTTCCCTGTATCTGAATCTGGGTCCTCTCAGGGGGAGACCAGCATTTCTTCTGTGTTGGATGCACCTGCAGTGATAACAGACCCTTCAGTTCATGTAACTGTGAATAACTTGACCTTCACCGCTAAGTTAGATACCGGAGCTGTTGCGAATGTTATGTCAACAATCCTCTTCAAAAAGATTAGGACTAATGAGGAAATTACTTCTGATCGCTCCACTTTGCATGCATACGGGGGAGGGGTGCTTGTTCCTGTGGGAAAGGCAACTCTGCGCTGCAAGATAATGGACACCTCTCGGCCCTTCACCTTCTATCTTCTTGATTCCAACTGCATTACTCTGTTGGGCAACCAAGCATGCCAGGACCTGGGCCTGGTCTCTTCCCACCATGACATCCACAAGGTGCAAGCCCTAATGGACCCGTTGGCTGAATATCCTGACCGCTTTGATGATGAGCTGGGCAAGCTACCCTACAACTACAAGATTGTCGTCGACCGCAAGGTCGTGCCAGTGGTCCGTGCGCCACACCGTGTCTCCTTCGCCATGAGGGACAAAGTAGAATCAACGCTGCACAGCATGGTAAAAATGGGCATCTAAAAGGCGGTCAGCGAACCCACCAAGTGGGTCTCCACCATGGTTGCTGCCGCGCAAAGGACAAAAGCGAAATACGCATTTGCATCAACCCCAAAGACCTAAACCTTGCCGTCAAACGCCCGCACTACCCCATGAGAACAGTAGAGGACGTCGCTGCACAGTTTGGTCCGACCACAATCTTTTCTGTCCTCGATGCCAAGAGCTCCTTCTGGCAGATACCGCTTGACGAGCATTCCTCCAGCCTGACAACTTTCAGCACCGCCTTCGACAGATTTAAGTTCCTCCGAAATGCCATTCGGAATCAACTCTGCCAGCGAGGTATTCCAACGGACAATGGAGCAACTGTTTGCTGGTCTACCGTGTGCCATCATCGTTGACGACATCCTGGTCTAAGGTAAGGATGCCACTGAGCATGATTTCAACCTCCGCCATGTCCTAGACCAGGCCCGGAAGATCAACTTGAAACTCAACCCCAAGAAGTGCCGATTCCGCGTCCCCGATGTCACATATGTTGGACATGTATTCACAGCCTAGGGGCTGAAACCCGACCCACAGAAAACGACTGCCATTTCCGAGACCAAGCTGATCAGTACCCCCACACTTAAATATTTTGACCTGCAGCGTCCCATTATTATCACCTGCGACGCCTCTCAGTTTGGGCTCGGTGCCGCTTGCCTGCAGCTCCATGACGGCCTGCAACTGCCAGTCTCCTACGCATCCCGTACCATGACCCCTGCCGAACAGCACTACGCACAGATCGAGAAGGAGCTACTGGCCGTGGTGTTTGCCTGCTCCAAATTCGAGGACTGTATACTCTGCAACACATTCACCATTGAAACAGATCACCAGCCGATTGTCACCATCCTCATCAAGTCGATCCATGTTGTCTCATCCCACCTGCAGCGCATGATGCTGCAGCTCCAGCGTTTCACTTTCAAAGTCGTTTTCCGGAAAGGCAAAGACATGTTCGTGGCCGACACGCTATCCCGTGCCCCGCTAACATCCACCGATCGCCACCCTTATGAAATGTCTGACCTGATGGTGCTCAATGTCAATATTGTCCCATCACAGCAGATGAAGTCCCTGGTCAAGCACACTGCCGATGATCCTGCCCTGCAACAGCTTGCTGCCATCATCCAGCAGGGATGGCCCGACCGTCGTTCCGCTCTGCCGGCTGGCACCGTGCCCTACTTCCTATTCCGTGATGAGCTCGTACTCCACGACGGCGTGATTGTGAAAGGACACAAGGCAGTAGTGCCTGCTGCTCTGCACGACCACTATTTTCAGGCCGCTCATAACGGTCATCCTGGGGCCGAAACCACCTTGTCTCACGCCCAGAGCCAGTTCTACTGGCCTGGTATGGCTCAATACATCCGGGAGAGGGTCTCTTCATGTTCCACCTGCATCAGCCTCGCCCCCCCACCAGCAACAACAGCCGCCTCTGCAGCAGGCTACACCCGAACTACCCTGGATTGCGGTTGCCACTGACATTTTCGAGTGGCGAGGCAGACACTTCCTGGTACTAGTCGACTCCTACTCCAACTGGTTCGATGTTGACAAGCTGCATACCCTCACCTCTTCGGCCGTTGTCGAAAAGCTGCACCACCATTTCTCTACCTTTGGCACCTCGGCCAGCCTGCAGTCGGACAATGGCAGCCAATTCACGAGCTCCGAGTTTCGGGCTTTCGCAACCAGCTGGAACTTCCGCCACTACACCAGCAGCCCTGAGTACCCGCAAAGCAACGGTCTGGCCAAGCGCGCCGTTCGCAGTGCAAAGAACTTACTGGAACAATGTCGTTTGTCTAACTCTGATTTCTTTCTAGCCCTCCTCAAGCTTCGCAACATATCCCGTGACCCTGCCATGGGCTCCCCTGCTCAGCGGCTCATGTCTCGCACTACCAGACCTCCGATCCTGGTGGCCCAACGCTCACTCGTCCCCTCTGTCCTCAAGCCCGCTGCTGTTAAGAAGCGCATCGCCTTTAAGCGCGTTCAGGAACATCCTTTAAGGATGTTCAGAAACGCTCCCATGACAAGTCCTGCTGCCTCCTGCCGCGCCTTTTCCCCGGTCAAGTTGTCCGCATGCAGACCCCCACCAGTCACTCCCGGCTCGCTACCGTAGTCGCCACTACTGGGTCGCCTCGGTCCTATCTCGTCGACCATGCAGGAACCATCTACCGCCGGTCCCGCTAACATCTGCGGCTTGTCAACGAGCCGCGACCACCACCAGCAGATCCTTTTGCTCCCCCGCTGAAATTTCAGCCTCCAGGCGATGCTCGGCCCATCGCTCCTCGCATGCCACGGTCTCTACCCTCACAGCTCTATCCATCCGCTCCTCCTCCGGTTCACCCTCCCTCACCTGCCCGCGCGCAGTCCTCTGCAAGTCCCGCATCCCCTCATGCCCTTCTGCCCTTGTCTTCTCCGTCCCCGCCCGGCTCACCTGTTCCAGTGCAGCCGTCTGCACCTGCCGCCGTACTGCCTCCACTTGTTCCTGCAGGGAGGGGAGATGGCGAGATGCGAACCCGGTCGGGACGTGTTGTCAAGCCGCCTGTCCGCTATGGCGATTTTGCTTAACCATTTCTACTCATTTGATAGTCAGCGCATGAGACGTGGTCGCCATGTCACTACTTTGTTTGTCTTTCGTTTCCAAGGGGAAGGATGTAGATGACATATGCATGTGACCCTTAATATAGTTACCTCATCACTACTAACCACTCACCATATCACAAGTATAATTGCAACCTCCCCACCCACATATCGCTCTCTAGTTTCCGTGACAGACCACATACAGCCAGAGCTCTCTGTAATGCCACAGTATGAATGTAATAAAGAAGTAAAGTCACAGTGTGTCGATAAGACTTCTTTACAATAACCAAAACCATTGACCCACTGCCTCTCAAGTCCCGTGTTCGACTATGACAGATGGTTGATGACCATAATTGCTGAATGTCAATCACCCTAGAGGAAGAAAGATTCTAAGGGGAGTAAGAGGCGACCGTGGCTGAGAAGGGAAGTCAAGGACAGTATAAAAATAAAAGAGGTAGCAAAGCAAAGATGAGCGGAAAGCCAAAGGATTGGGACATTTTTAAAGATCAACAGAAGGTAACTAACAAGGCAATACGTGGAGAAAAGTTGAAGTACGAAGGTAAGCTAGCCAAGAAGGATAGTAAAAGCTTCTTTAGGTATGTGAAGAGGAAAACTTTAGTTTGGAAAAGTGTGGCCCATTCAAGACAGAAACGGGAATTTATTATGGGGAACAAGGAAATGGCAGACGAGTTGATCAGGTACTTTGGTTCTGTCTTCACTAAGGAAGACACAAACAATTTCCCAGATGGATTAGGGGACAGAGGGCCTAGGGTGATGGAGGAACTGAAGGAAATTCACATTTGTCAGGAAATGGTGTTGGGTAGACCGACGGGACTGAAGGCTGATAAATCCCCAGGGCCTGATTGTCTGCATCCCAGGGTACTCAAGGAGGTGGTTCTAGAAATTGTGGACGCATTGATGATCATTTTCCAAAGTTTTATAGATTCTGCATCAGTTCCTGTGGATTGGAAGGTCGCTAATGTTATCCCACTTTTCAAGAAAGGAGAGAGAAAGCAGGGAATTATCGACCAGTTAGCCTGACATCACTGGTGGGGAAGATGCTGGAGTCGATTATTGTATATCTTTATTGTCATTTCCTGAGTATTCACATACCCAGAGGAAACAAAAAAACGTTGCTCAACCAGTGTCCATTCAGTGTGCATTAAAAATAAATAGAAATAAAAATACATATATCATGAACAAATTTAACACTCTACTAAACATTCAACAGGCGTTCCGATCGGCAGCGGCACGGCAGTGGTTCTGCTGCAGTGTGTCCAGGTTGGTGGTTGGTGCTCGACACTTTGGCAGGGGGCAAAGTCCATTTAGCAGTCTTATAGCCTGTGGGAAGAAGCTGAGGAGCATCCTGCTGGTTTTGCAGCTAATGCTCCTGTACCTCTTCCCAGATGGCAGGATGGAGAAAATGTCATGCGATGGGTGGTAGGGGTCTTTGATGATGGAGATGGCTGCTGATACATCTCTTCCTGTATATGTCCAGCAGGAAAGGGAGTGGAGCACCAATAATCCTGCTGGCGGTCTTCACAATCCTGTCTAGTTGGTGCCGTTCGTACACCTTGCAGCTCCCGAACCAGGAAGTGATGCCGTAGGTCAATGTGCTCTCGATTGTCCCCCTATAAAAAGTCCGTAGGTGTGTAGTGGGGAGACCTGCTTTACGTAGACTTCGGAGAGGGTGTAGTCGCTTCTGGGCTCTCTTGACCAGTGCTGTGGTGTTGGCCGTGGACGTCAGGTCATCAGACAGATGTAGTCCTAGGAACTTCACACTGCTGACCCTTTCCACATCAGCTCCATTGATGTGCAGAGGTGTATGGTGTTGTTTCCCCGCCCTCCTGAAGTCAACCACCATCTCCTTAGTTTTTCCCACGTTAAGAATGAGGTTGTGGGATTTGCACCAACCTGTGAGCAGCTCCACCTCCATCCTGTACGCCGATTCATCATTGTCACTGATGAGACCCACCACTGTTGTGTCATCAGCGAACTTGTTGATGAAGTTGTTGTTGAGTCTAGCAGTACAGTCGTGTGTCAGCAGACTAAACAGCAGGGGGCTTAGGACACAGCCTTGGGGTGAGCCAGTGCTCACGGCTATGGTTTTTGATGTCCTACTGCCCACCCTGACTGTCTGCTGCCGTTGCGACAGAAAGTTCAGGACCCAGTTGCATGTGCCAGCATCAACTCCCAATAGCTCCAACTTCTCCACCAGCTGCTGCGGAAAGATTGTATTAAAAGCAGAGCTGAAGTCTATGAAGAGGATCCTGGCATAAGTATTTTTCCGATCATGGTGTGACAGTACGAGATTCAGTGTTGTTGAGACTGCGTCCTCTGTGGATCGGTTGGCTCTGTAGGCAAACTGCAGTGGGTCTAGGTCGGCAGGTAGACTATTTTTGATGTGCTGCATAACCAGTCGCTCAAAACACTTCATTACAATGGATGTTAGAGCCACTGGTCGAAAGTCATTATGGCAGGCTGGGTTTGGTTTCTTCGGGACAGGGACGATGGTGGCACTCTTAAGACAGTTGGGCACTACTGCCTGGCTGAGTGAGATGTTAAAAATGTCTGTGAAGACATCCTTCAGTTGCTCGGCACAGTCTCTTAAAACGCATCCAGGAATGTTGTCCGGCCCTGCAGCTTTGCGTGGATTGACGCTGGCAAAGGCCTTTTTAACTCCAGCTGCGGACAGCCTGAGCGACTGGTCACTGGGAGATATCAAAGATGTAATAGCAGCGCATTTGGATAGCAGTAACAGGATCGGTCCAAGTCAGCATGGATTTATGAAGGGGAAATCATGCTCGACAGATCTTCTGGAATTTTTTGAGAATGTAGCAAGTCAAATGGACAAGGGAGGGCCAGTGGATGTAGTGTACCAAGACTTTCAGAAAGCCTTTGATAAGATCCCACACAGGAGATTAGAGGGCAAAATTAGAGCACATGGTATTGGGGGTAGGGTATTGACATGGATAGGAAATTGGTTGGCAGACAGGAAACAAAGAGTATGGATTAACGCTTCCCTTTCAGAATGGCAGGCAGTGACTAGTGGGGTGCCACAGGGCCTTGTGCTGGGACTGCAGCTATTTACAATATACAATAATGATTTAGCTGAAGGAATTAAAAGTAACATTAGCAAATTTGCAGATGACACAAAGTTGGGTGGCAGTGAGAACTGTGAAAAGGATGCTTTGAGGATGCAGGGTGACTTGGACAGGTTGGGTGAGCGAGAAGATGCATGGCAGATGCAGTATAATGTGGATAAGTATGAGGTTATCCACTGGTAGCAAGAACGGGAAGGCAGATTATTATCTGAATGGTGTCAGGTTAGGACAAGGGGAAGTACAATGAAACCTGGGTGTCCTAGTACATCAGTTACTGAAAGTAAGCATGCAGGTACAACAGGCAGTGAACTATCAGGTTCTTGAATTAACCTGTACAACACTAGTCCTCCTTCAACAACAGAACATTTCCTTCTGCACCATTATGGACATTCATTTTTGCATGGTTTCTTGTTTTTTTTTGCAATCTTCTTTTAGAAATGTTGTATTTGATTTATGTATAATTTACAGTACAGGTGCACAACCTTTTATCCGAAAGCCTTGGGACCAGACACTTGTCGGATTTCGGACATTTTCGGATTTCCGAATGGAAGATTTTTAGCGTAGATTAGGTAGGTAGCGCGGGCGGCTTGAAAAGTCTGGAGCAGCTGCCTCCTCCCCGGAGACCGGGAGAATCATTGTATAAATGTTAGTCAGTTAGTTTGGAGGGATTTTATGTGGTGGTGGTGGAGTAGGGGTGAAGGGGGAAACTAATTCTTAGTCCCCTACCTGGTCGGCGACTCCCAACCTCGCGGAGCTGGGGGCTCCGTCCGGCCGCGGGCGGCGCCGGTTGGAGCTCCGACCCCGGCAACTCTACCCCTGGCTGCGCGGCTCCAAATCCAGCGATGCTCCGCGAATGTTGGGAGTCGGCGGCCACAGCGCTCCGGAGCTTGCCGCACGGCGACCCGGTAAGGCATTGCCTGCTCCCCGCTGGTATCCCAGTGCTGCGACGCCGCCGACTCCCAACATTCGCAGAGCTGGGGCGTCCCGCCGCGGGCCGCGCTGGATTTGGAGCGCCTCGCAGCCAGGGGTAGAGTTGCCGGGGTCGGAGCTACAACCGGCGCCGCCCGCAGCCCCACCGGCCACAGCGCTGCGGAGCTTACTGCACGGCGACCCGGTAAGGCATTGACCGCTCCCCGCCTCTCCGACCAGGTAGGGGACTAAGATTTAAAGTTTACCCCTTCACCCCCCCCTTCACATAAAAGCCCTCCAAACTAACATTTAAGCAATGATTTACAGATGTTTAAGCGTCTCCCGGTCTCCGGGGAGGAGGCAGCCGCTACAGTAGTACAGACCTGGGTTGACCGTGGGATGTTTTGGGTCAAGTTTGGCGCCAAACGCGAGCTTTGGTGCGCAGACGACATCTGGAAAAAATGGCCGGTTTTCGGAGTTTTTCGGTTTCCGGAACTCCGGATAAAAGGTTGTGCACCTGTATATATAATTAGTTTTTATGCGTTTGGCTGAGTCTCTGTTCCTGTGATACAATATACAATACAATATTTATTCAATGTCATTTGAACCTCAGTAATGCTCAAACGAAACTCTGTTTCTACAGCCATACAAACAAAACAATTCCTACAAGACACACATAGAGTTCAATTCACACAAACATCCATTACAGTGAATCTCCTCCTCACTCTGATGGAAGGCAAAGTCTTTTCTCTCCCCTGTGCACCATTTTTCTCCCGATGTTGAAGCCCCAGGCGGTCGATGGTAAGTCCCACGGCCATTAAGGCCGCGCCGGGCGATGTACGACCCCGCTCCAGGTCTGAGTGTCTCAAAGTTGGAGCCCCCGGCGGGCGTTGGGACGTCCCACGGTCATTAAAGTCGCGCCGGGCAATGTAGGTCATTCCAACCCCGCGACACAGGCTGGAGAAGTTGCATTGCGGGAGCTCCGAAAAGCGGTCTCCCACCCGGACCCGCGAGCTCCCGATATCACAGTCCACAGGACCTGCGGCTGGAGCCTCCAGAGTCGGGCCACAGCAGAGAGCCACCACCGCTCCCCACGCTCTGAGGGCGGCCAGCCCCATGATGGTAAGTCCGCAGCTCCGCGACTGGATCCCCCAGGTGCATTCCGGTTGGAGGTCGCTCCACGGTGCTAAGCCCCTATGACAACGGAGACCCGACAGGGAAAATGTCGGGTCTCCCGTGCATGGAAGAGATTTTAAAAGTTTCCCCCGCCCCCCACATATACACAGTTAAAAACAGTATTAAAAAAAACACAACAACTACATTTAACGAGACAAAACTTTTTTTTAAAGACAGACAGGCTGCAGGGGCTGCTGCAACGTGAGACAAGCCGCCATCCAATAATGCTGCTATTTTCATTGCCTCTGTACCTCAACACCTCAACATACTTTAGCACGACCTCAAAATCTGGAGGGAATGTAGATTGGCAGGAACAGGATTGGGAAATCCTGGTTCATGGAAATAAAAGTGGGAAATAAACAAATTTTAGATCCAGATTACAAAAATGTCTAAACCCAGTCTGAAAATCTTAAAACAGAGTAACAATTTACAGTAAAAATCTAAAGAATAGGGAGTACCAGAATGGAGATTGTGGAGATGGCTTCCATGCATATGGCTGCAATGTATAGTTAAAGACCACTACATGTGCCAAAAAAACTGTGTCTACAGTGCTGTTGAAAAAATATTAAACCAAAATGAAGACGGCAGGCTGAAATGGCCAATTTTGATACAAACAGAAAGTGCGAGTTATCTCAAGTTGGAGAAGTTGGTATTGAGTACAGCAAGCTGCTGATATTCATAGAATTTCACATTCACAATAAACAAGCAGATTTTTCCATTTGACAGCACTATTGACAAAAGCTTCCATCAGTTATATTCACCTTAGACATAATGATGAAAGGTAACAGACAAATTAAATTTGTTTTCCTTTTGTGAGCAGTGCAATTGTCTCCACTATCAGACAGATATCAATATTGCTGCTGCACTGGTTCTGGAGAACAGGCTTACTGTTGGGACTTTGTCAGATCCCACAATCTTTGTCATACTTAGAGCTCTCAGTCATTTTTGTCATTGCATGGAGCTAAAATATTTGAAATTGAAGACTGGCTGCTATATTGGAGACTTCAGGTGGCTGCCAGGATGGATTATCCATACCAACTGCACTAACAACAGAACAAAACATACTTATGAAGTCATTCCACAACTGTCAGAAAAAAATGTAACTACTTAGTTCAAATCAAAACAAATTACATGTGAAAGCACATAATATGGCAGGGCTGTATAGCACAGACGTCCTTTGGCCTAACTTATTTATGCTTACTAAGTTGCCTAACTGATCAATTCCTATTTGTCTTTGCCCCTCCATGTATCTGTGAAAATGTTTTTTAAATGTCATAACTGTACCAGCTTCCTCACTTCCTCTGGCAGCTCACACCTCTCTCTGCTTGAAAAAAATTGCAAGACTTGCAAGAACAACAAACAGACTGAGTGCAGGCCACCAAACTCAATTTCACAGCATTTCAGGAAGTGTGCAGGCCACCAAATTGCCAAACCACTCCTTGCATTGTCATTAAGGGCTAACAAATCATTTATTGCAAGTACATTGCAGACTCACAGTTCAGTAGATTCACAGCTTATAATCACAGTTGTGGACTCTCCCTTGCAATCTTCCAGAGTGACTGGAGAGAAGGAATAGGTGATGTTTTGGGTCGAGTCCCTTCTTGCCCTTTTCTCCAGAGATGCTGTCTGTCCCGCTGAGTAACTCCGGCTTTTTCTCTCTCTTCGTGGGTTTATACCAGCATCTGCAGTTCCTTCCCACACGCTTCAACACTGCACGTGAGCCCGGTGTGGGGACTCGACCCAGTCGAGGGACGGCCACTTCTTGCTCAGGCTTCAGGAAGCCGGTACAATGGAGAGGTACAAGGCTGCCATGGTCCTTGGAGCACTCGGGAATGCCATGGGCTATTATAACGTTACGGGTCACGGATGCAACAAAGCTGGATTCAAGCTGACCGAGTCTGATTTATCAGCAGAGATAGACATAATGGTTTTAAAACCATTTCAGTGGAGGGCTACATTCGATACGATCATGCACATGGCGACCGCCAAAGCTTTGGTTAGTGGTGAGTTTTCTATTCTCGAGTCCTATTCTTTAATGTTTATGTATGACTCCAGTTTGTCCCATGGTATTGTTATCCATCTTGCTTGCCTTTTACACACTGCCCGCCCACCAACACGCTTCATTCACACGAATGCGCAAGCTTCCCGTTTAAAGTCTTGCGGTTGTTATTAAATCGAATTTTACAGCAAATTTGCCGCCCCCTCGGTCCAACTTGTTCATGCCAAGCTAGGTCCTTCCTGGAGGGCTTGGGTTGCAAGAAGAAGGTGGATAGGTTTGAGTTTTTTTTTTCTTTGCAGTGCAGGAGGCTGAGGGATGACCTCGTCTCACATTTGGCCTCTATCCCTCTAAACCTCTCATATCCACCAGGTTTCTGCAGATCTACAGTACAGCAAGGCTTGTGTTCCATTCAATATTTCCGCCACCATCACCCACTACCCTGGTAGTTACTCAAGAGTAACTCGGGAGAGGAACTTAGTAACTCGGGAGAGGAACTTGGAACATCGCAGAAAACAGCAAACTTGTCATACCCGTGGGAACTCGGTTAAATTCTTGATCATTCACTTGGGATCTCGTACACAACCACGAATCTTTCACTCGGGGTACCTCGTGGGTTAGCTCCTACCGTGAGACAGGGCTTTAAGTACTGCAAGGTATGACTCACAAAGAGTTCTGCCATAATGCAAAGTTGTGTTTCTAAACCTTGCGCTATGGAAAATCGGTTAAACAATCATGACAATGGAGAAAAGGCGATTAAGGGATTAAAATGGCCAATGAGGTTGACTAAAGTCATTTGTAAATACCATATACAGCAAAAGAGTGAACATTAAAGTTTTAAGAAAGCAGGCAAAAAAAGGTTAATTTACATTGGTTGTCTTGCATTATTTCAGTGTGATATGCACAAATTGCCATGTTTTGGCATTTTTAGAGGAAGTGATACTTGGTCATGGAACATGAAACAAAAGAGTAACAAAATCTACAGTTACTTCAACCAAAAGGAAGGTTTGAATAGGACTAGAATCATGAAGGGATAGGCATGTCAATGCCACATGTAACTAAATTAAATATTTCCCTTTAGTATTTACTGGGACATAGAACAAATGAACATGATGAAGAATGAAGTAACTAAAAATGGAAAATAGGGCACAATAAATGAACTAATTCACACAGAATCTAGGGAAGACATTTTTGGAAACATTACTACACATTTAATCTGCTAGAAAATATGCAGTCGTAGAGGACTTGTAGTTTGCAAATCTAATATCTATATTCATCAAAGTGGATACAACGTGTCTAAGGAATTATCGGCCAGGCAGCTTAATGTAGGTAGCAGGTAATCAATTGCACTTTCGCAGAGCTAGTTCAGAATTCCTTCAGTTATTGAGCTTGGGGATTGAATCATCACAGGACATATTTGCTACTGTTGTTTTTAAACTGTTGAATAACCGATCCAGTTTGTAGAAATAAAAAGAGTCGCAAATGTTGGTTATTACACAAAAGAACACAAAGTACTGGAGCAACACAGCCGGTCAGGCAGTTCGCAGTGTCTACAAACCACATTTATTACAGAATTACCTGAAGAATGTACTGCAAATATCTTGAGCAAGTAGCACTTCCTCTAAATATACCAGAACATTGCAGTTTGTACATCTGCAAGATAAGAGGCGAACAATAGAGATTATATCAACTTAATTGTCAGTTTATAGATATAAAAATAATGTAAATTTAAACAAATACTGCAGACCAAAAACTAGTAAAACATAGAATGAATTCAGTTTGTGAGGATTGATTACATCACAGCAGCTATTACATCACTGTGCGTCTAACTATCTCTGTGAAAGTGCAGTTGATTAAACAGAGGCCACGGGGGAAGGAGAAAACTATGCTGGACCTGCATGAACATGGATGGATTGATGTCTCTGCAAGGATATCATATTCTTGAGACGAAGGTGAATGTTATTGCGTAGATTCATGAGAATTTTAACATAACAATTAGAAAAGACAAAATGTTCAAAAATTAAATTTGCAGCCAGGACAGAATGGTCTTAAAAATAAATGACACCCTTAGGTCACATACTGCAATCCAGCAAATTTCTTCCGGTGGCCCTTCAGAGAAACTTGATCTGCTGTAAAGATCTAATGTGTTACATTAATAGAAGATATTCCGGTGCTATATGACGGAGATGTATGAAGGAAGATGTATAATGAATATGTATGAAGCCAATCCTTTCACCAGTATACACAAAAAATAATGAACACACCCATCAGCGAACAATAGCAGATATAGTGTGCGAGTAAACAAGAGATCTCAACTAATCATTTAGAAGACCAAGTTTAAACATAACTGCAACAGTTGGGAAATTAAAATTCCCAGGTTAGTTGAATAAATTTGATTTTGGAAGTTTAGTATTAGAAATGTGACGATCAACGTTGGATTTTACTTTGGAGTCATATGAGTGACTACGTGAAGAAGACCTTCAAGGCGCATGCACGTCATTACGTCTAGCGCATTGCACTGACTGGCAGGCGTGCTGCTCCTACCAGCGGTAAGTTTAAACCTTCAGGTACTGTAAGGTTCAAAACTTATTTCTAGGTTCTGTTTTTTGTGTTGTAGGAAGTTCTTTACAGAGTTTGCCTGCTGGATTCGGGGCGAAGTCGGACGGGCCGCAGGGAATCCGGTTATGGACCGTGGGGAGATCCCGGTCTGGACCGCGGAAGCGCGGATAGCCGGCGGCCGTTCGGGCTCGCAACCCTCGTCAGTACTCCCAGACTGCTATGGTTCCCCACAAAGGGGGTAAAACCAGCAGTAAGCCGGTCTCGGCTCCCATAGAAACAGACATAGAAACATAGAAAATAGGTGCAGGAGGAGGCCATTCGGCCTTTCGAGCATGCACCGCCATTCAATATGATCATGGTTGATCATCCAACTCAGTATCCTGTACTTGCCTTCTCTCCATACCCCCTGGTACCTTTAGCCACAAGGGCCACATCTAACTCCCTCTTAAATATAGCCAATGAACTGGCCTCAAATGCCTTCTGTGGCAGAGAGTTCAAGAGATTCACCACTCTCTGTGTAAAAAATGTTTTTCTCACCTCAGTCCTAAAAGATTTCCCCTCTATCCTTAAACTGTGACCCCTTGTTCTGGACTTCCCCAACATCGGGAACAATCTTCTTGCATCTAGCCTGTCCAACACCTTAAGAATTTTGTAAGTTTCTATAAGATCCCCCCTCAATTTTCTAAATTCTAGCGAATACAAGCCGAGTCTATCCAGTCTTTCTTCATATGAAAACCCTGACATCCCAGGAATCAGTCTGGTGAACCTTCTCTGTACTCCCCCTATGGCAAGAATGTCCTTCCTCAGATTAGGAGACCAAAACTGTACGCAATACTCCAAGGGTTCACCAAGACCCTGTACAACTGCAGTAGAACCTCCCTGCTCCTATACTCAAATCCTTTTGCTATGAATGCTAACATACTATTCGCTTTCTTCACTGCCTGCTGCACCTGCATGCCTACTTTCAATGACTGGTGTACCATGACACCCAGGTATCGTTGCATTTCCCATTTTCCTAATCGTGTCCGTAGACTATTATCATTCAGATAATAGTCTACTTTCCTGTTTTTGCCACCAAAGTGGATAACCTCACATTTATCCACATTATACTGCATCTGCCATGCATTTGCCCACTCACCCAGCCTATCCAAGTCACCTTGCAGCCTCCTAGCATCCTCCTCACAGCCAACACTGCCCCCCAGCTTCGTGTCATCCGCAAACTTGGAGATATTGCATTAAATTCCCTCGTCCAAATCATTAATATATATTGTAAATAACTGGGGTCCCAGCACTGAGCCTTGCGGTACCCCACTAGTCGCTGCCTGCCATTCTGAAAAGGACCCGTTTACTCCTACTCTTTGCTTCCTGTCTGCCAGCCAGTTCTCTATCCACATCAATACTGAACTACCAATACCGTGTGCTTTAAGTTTGTATACTAATCTCTTATGTGGGACCTTGTCGAAAGCCTTCTGAAAGGCCAGATATAACACATCCACTGGTTCTCCCTTATCCACTCTACTAGTTACATCCTCGAAAAATTCTATAAGATTCGTCAGACATGATTTACCTTTCATAAATCCATGCTGACTTTGTCCAATGATTTCACCACTTTTCAAATGTGCTGCTATCCCATCTTTAATAACTGCTAGTTTCCCCACTACCGATGTTAGACTAACTGGTCTGTAATTCCCCATTTTCTCTCTCCCTCCCTTTTTAACAAGTGGGGTTACATTAGCTACCCTACAATCCTCAGGAACTACTCCAGAATTTAAAGAGTTTTGAAAAATTATCACTAATGCATCCACTATTTCTGGGGATACTTCCTTAAGTACTCTGGGATGCAGTCTATCCGGCCCTGTGGATTTATCGGCCTTTAATCCATTCAATTTACCTAACACCACTTCCCGGTTAACCTGAATTTCACTCAGTTCCTCCATCCTATTTGACCCCCGGTCCCCTGCTATTTCCGGCAGATTATTTAATTCTTCCTTAGTGAAGACAGAACCAAAGTAGTTATTCAATTGGTCTGCCATGTCCTTGTTCCCCATGACCAATTCACCTGTTTCTGACTGCAAGGGACCTTCATTTGTTTTAACTAATATTTTTCTCTTCACATATCTATAAACACTTTTGCAGTCAGTTTTTATGTTCCCTGACAGTTTTCTTTCATAATCTATTTTCCCTTTCCTAATTAAGCCCTTTGCTGGACTCGGAATTTCTCCCAGTCCTCTGGTAGGCTGCTTTTTCTGGCTAATTTGTATGCTTCATCTTTTGTTTTGATACTATCCCTGATTTTTCTTGTTATCCACGAATGCACTACCTTCTCAGATTTATTCTTTTGCCAAACTGGGATGAACAATTATTGTAGTTCATCCATGCAGCCTTTAAATGCCTTCCATTGCATATCCACCGTCAACCCTTTAAGAATCAATTGCCAGTCTATCTTGGCCAATTCACGTCTCATATCCTCAAAGTTACCTTTCTTTAAGTTCAGAACCCTTGTTTCTGAATTAATTATGTCACTCTCCATCCTAATGAAGAACTCAACCATATTATGGTCACTCTTGCCCAAGAGGCCACGCACCACAAGACTGCTAACAAACCCTTCCTCATTACTCAATACCCAGTCTAGAATAGCCTGCTCTCTCGTTGGTTCCTCTACATGTTGGTTTAGAAATCTATCCCGCATACATTCCAAGAAATCCTCTTCCTCAGCACCCCTGCCAATTTGATTCACCCAATCTATATGTAGATTGAAGTCACCCATTATAACTGTTTTACCTTTGTTGCACGCATTTCTAATTTCCTGTTTGATGCCAACCCCAACTCCACTACTACTGTTAGGTGGCCTGTACACAACTCCCACTAGTGTTTTCTGCCCCTTAAGTGTTTCGCAGCTCTACCCATATTGATTCCACATCCTCCAAGCTAATGTCCTTCCTTTATATTGCGTTAATCTCCTCTCTAACCAGCAATGCTACCCCACCTCCTTTTCCTTTCTGTCTATCCCTCCTGAATATTGAATATCCCTGGATGTTCAGCTCCCTGCTTTGGTCACCCTAGAGCCATGTCTCCATGATCCCAACTATATCATAGTCATTAAAAGCTATCTGCACATTCAACTCATCCACCTTTTCCCGAGTCGCTGATAGTGCGGTCAGCGGTTCCTAGACCACTATGGTTCCCCACCTGTTTTCAGGGCTGCCTACGAATCTCCCTCTCTGTGGAGAGGGGTGCGAGGATATACTCGCAAGCGAAGGGGTTCCTGCCGGAAGAATTGGTTCCAGCCATTGGCAGAAAACCCGGAGGGGGCCAGAGTTCCCCACACGCTTCTCAAAGGCAATTAGGGTTGAGTAAGAAATGGTTGTCTTTCTGTCAAAGTCTATGACTTGTATTGCTATCATTTATGTGTAGGAAGGAATTGCAGATGCTGGTTTAAACCGATGATAGACACAAAATGCTGGAGTAACTCAGCGGGCCAGGCAGCACCTCTGGAGAGAAGGAATGGGCGACGATTCGGGTTTAGACCTTTCTTCAGTCTGATTTCAGGGGAGAGGGAGATACATAAATCAGGAAGTGTAAGGTGTGAAAACAGGACAAAGGGAATGGAGATCAAGGAAATTGTAGAATAGATAATTGTTAGCTATGAAAAGGTAACAACATAGCAAAAGGATCAAAGGGCTGTCCCGTTTGGGAGACCTAATCTGCGAGATCTGGTTAGTTTGCCCTCGACTCATACTCGCAGCATGGTCGACACAAGGTCGTAGGTGGTCTTCGTAACTCTCCTTCACGATTGAGAGTGGTCTCTGCGTACTCGAGGCCTCAGCTAGGTTGCGGCATTTATTTAAATATGTTGAAAAATGCCCACGAGTAAAAAAAAATGTCACCAAGGAAAAAATCGATACTTTTTTTACACGTAGGTTTAGTCGTAGTAGGTCGGCATATTGGTCGTAGGTAATCGAGGGTAGTCGAAGGTAGTCGTAGATAGTCTTCATCATAGTCGAAGGGAGGTCGAAGGAGATCGAAGGAAGTCGTCTTCACTCCCCACTATTCGGTGTCCAATTTTCCCGAAGTTAGTCATAGTCGTAGCTGCTCTTCAACATAGTCGAAGGAGGTTGAAGGAGGTCTTATACGCAGTTGAAGGAGGTCTTCAACATGTCATTTTTTCATACTCTTCTAAACTCGCCAATTAGGTCGCCCAAGTGGGACAGCCCCTTTAAAATGTAGTTGGAGAAAGTAAGACTGGTCAGAGAACTGGTAAGGGGGATGGATGGAGAGAGAGGGAAAGCAAGGGTTACATAAAGTTAGAGAAGTCAATATTCATATCGTTGGGGTGTAAACTTCCCAAGCGAAATATGAGGTTGGAAGTTGTATAAACACCAAGTCATTCAACTTCATATACAAGTTCTTTATTAGCAGAACACATAGAGCAAGTATACATAATTGTTGTAAGTTCGAACTCCTAGATGAATCCGACAAGTAACCGAACCAGTACCTTAGATGACGTCGTTGAAAACCCGAACTGGATTACAGATCAGGTGCACAACAGTAAAACCCGACATGGGTCAGATCAGCTAATAGTGATTGATCCACATCCTCCTTCTTAAGCATAATCCAGCAACTAAATAAAGCTGTATGAAACTGAAGATTACAAACATCACAATATAAGGATGTAAACACTAAATGGCTAAACGCAGTCTTTGTACTTGAATATGTTTTCTATTCCACCTGTAGATTCCTCCTTCCGTTGGACTAAATAAGAGTGTGGCTCATGGCAGGTTCCTTTTACTATACCCACACGATCATACCCCTTCTGGGTCTGCAGCTCTGAATCTGTCGTTTGAGCTGCAACTGAGTCTGGACTGCCTGTGGCTCGTAAATATGAATGAATTAATGAGTTTATTGGCCAAGTATTCACATACAAGGAATTTGCCTTGGTGCTCCGCCCGCAAGTGACATGACATACAGTGACAGTTAGGAGTGACACATAAAACATTAATAATAAAACATTATCGATTAAACATGTGAATTAAATAAAATACCAGAGCAAAAAGAAGCTACAGATTTTTGGTAATTGAGTAGAGCTACCACTCATGGATAAAAGCTGTTTTTATGGCTGGCTGTGGCAGCTTTGACAGTCTGGAGTCGCCTTCGAGAGGGAAGTGATTCGAAGAGTTTGTGGTCAATGTGAGAGGGGTCAGAGATAATCTTACTCGTTCGCTTCCTGGCCCTTGCAGTGTACGGTTCGTCAATGGAGGGAAGGTCGCAAACAATAACCTTCTCAGCTGATCGGACGATTCGCAGCAGCCTCCGGATGTCGTGCTTGGTGGCTGAGCCAAACCAGACCATGATAGATAAGGTGAGTACAGACTTTACGATGGCCGTATAAAATTGGACCATCATTGCCTGTGGCAGATTGAGCTTCCTCAGCTGCCGCAGGAAGTAAATCTTCTGCAGTGCCTTTTTGACTACGCAGTCGATGGTAGCCCCCCATTTAAGGTCCTTGGAGATGATGGTTCCAAGGAACTTAAACAACTCCACAGATGTGACTGAGATGTTGTTGATGGTGAGTGGGATGAGGGGAGGGGGAGCTCTCCTAAAGTCTCAAATAAATTCCAAAGTCTTAAGGGCTCCAGGTTGTTGCAATGGTATCAGGACGCCAGCTGTGTCACTTCCTGTCTGGAGGCAGATTCCTCCTCATCCTGGATCAGTCCAATCAAGGTTGTGTCGTCCGAAAACTTGTTAAGCTTGACAGAGGAGTCAGTGGAGGTGCAGTCATTGGTGTAGAGATAGTAGAGGAGAGGGGAGATTACGCAGCCTTGAGGTGCTCCTATGCTGAGGGTCTGCGGGTCCAAGATGTGTTTTTCCTGCCTCACATGCTGCTTCCTGTCTGTCAGGAAGCTGGTGATCCACCGACAGAGGGGTTCAGGCACAGTCAACTCGGAAAGTTTGGAGTGTAGTAGCTCTGACACAATGGTGTTGAATGCAGAGCTAAAATCAACAAACAAAATCCTCGCATAGGTCACCTGGCGGTCTAGGTGCTGGAGGATGAAGTGTAGGCTCAGATTAACTGCGTCATCCACAGAACTATTGTTCTGATAGGCAAACTGCAGAGGGTCCAGCAGAGGGGGTTTGTGATATTTTTCAGCTTGGCCAGCACAAGCCTCTCAAGGGTCTTCATGACTACAGAGGTCAGTGCGACAAGCCTGTGGTCATTAAAAACAGTATTCCTTGCCTTTTGGGTACAGGGACAATAGTGGAGACTTTGAAGCAGGCAGCGATAGTACAGGTTTGCAGGAACTGGTTGAAAATGTCTGGGTTGACCGGTGCCAGATGTTCGGCATAGAGCTTGAGAGTAGAGGGGGAAATGTTGTCCGGTCCTGGAGATTTCCGGCTTTTCTGTCTTCTGAACAGCCTCTCCAACTCCTCTATTTTTATTGTTGACTAGGCCAAGTGCAGACCCGTTGGGTATGCTCACCCAACGCACCCGTTCCCTACCTGTAGCCCCCACGGGAGGTGTGTTCCTCCAACTCAAGCCGTTCCCGAATGTAAGATTCCAGCACTCCCCTCTCCTTCCTCAGCAGTGATCTTTAAAAAAAATTCCAATTGCACTTGCCCTGCGTGTTGCAATAGCAATTCGCCCACCCCCTCGAGCCATTGTGACTTCAAAACATTCCAATTGCACTTGCCTTGCATGTTGCTATAGCAATTTGCCCTCCCCCTTCTAGTCGAGCCATTGTGACGTCATCATTTGAAGCTGGTCAGTTTGAAATTCAAAGACGTCATAATTTGAAGCTGGTCGGTTTTAAATTCAAGGTAATTAAAATTAATCAGTAATGTCGAGAAATAAAGCATAAAATATTCAGTGAATGTGATCTCTGTCTCGAGGGGAAAAATGTGAATAAGAATATGTAAAAACCTTGTGAAAGTTAGCATTTTTAAAGCTTTAATCGCGAAAAACGTGTCAAATATAGGATGAAATTTAATTTTAAAACTTTAATCAGTAATGTCGAGATATAAAGCATATAATGTTCAGTTTTTCTTGTTGATGATCGAGAAGTAATGTTGTGCAGCATGGAGGGGGTAGGGTAGTGGATGAGGCCGCAGTCTGGCTGTAATTGGGTGTTAAGTGGTGATTGGAGAGGGGTGGGTGAAGAAGGGTCAGGTCTTCGCAGATTGGGGTTCGGCTGTGAGTGGGGGTGAAATGTTGGTTGGGGTGGAAAAAGGTACAGTCTTTTCAGACTAGGTGTGAAGTGGTGATTGGGGAGGAGTGGGTGTAGAAGGGTCCAGTCTTTGCAGACTGGGGTCTGGCTGTGTTGGTTGAGGAGGGGGGAGGGGGTACCAGGGTTACGTTTCTGCTTGTCAAACCTGCAATAGAACTCATTCAGGTTGATGGTCTGCTGACGATTATCCAAAGAGCAGGGGGCTTTCCTCTTGTAGCTGGTGATTTCTTGCAAGCCCCTCCAAACTGAAGAAGAGTCACTAGCTGAGAACTTGCTCCTCATCTTCTCAGAGTACCTTTCCTTGGCAGCTCTGATTCCTCTTCTCAGCTTGAACTTGGCCTGCCTGTAGAGGTCTGCATCCCCGCTCCTGTAGGCCTCCTCTTTAGACTGGCGGAGTTCTGCAGTAAACCAGGGCTTCTCGTTGTTGAACTAGGTCGGGGTCCTAGTTGGAATGCAACTGTCCTCACAAAAGGTGACATATGGTGATACAGAGTCTGTATACTCATCAAGGCTTGTGCTTGCTTCCCTGAACACGTTCCAATCCGTGCAGTCAAAGCAGGATTCTAGGTTCTCAATGCCCTCACTTGTCTACATTTTTGGCGTTCTGACCACATGCTTAGCAGATTTTAGTTTCTGCCTGTAGGTCGGAATAAGGCAAACTAGCCAATGATCGGAGACCCAGACCCGCCCGGGGAACAGAGCAATATGCGTTCTTGATTGACGTGTAACAGTGGTCAAGTGTTATCTCCCCTCTGGTGGGGCAGATAAACTGAAGTCTATACTTTGGAAGGTCAGGGCTGAGGTTAGCTTTGTTAAAGTCCCTGAAAACAAAGACCATGGAGATCAGAAAGTCACTCTCTACCCTCATTACCTGGTCAGCGATTTGCATGTACACCTCACGTAGGCAGGCATGGGGGTGGATGTAAACTCCAGCAAGGTTAAAGGAGTTAAATTCCCTCGGAGAATAAAACGGTTTGCAGTTTACATGGCCGTCCGAAGGGGGGGGGGGGAATAAAAAATTCAGAGGGAAAACATTTTTTTTCTTTAATTGGAGCGCCATCAGTGTTTCCACTTTGAAGGAATTTACACGAAATTCGGGAAATTCTGGTTCCGGCCAGCGGGATGATTTGAAAAATATATATTTGCGATAATCCGCGCCTGCGTAGTGGGGGGATGCTGGTGACCAAAGGCACAGAAGCAACGGAAAATGAGGCCGTCTCTCCGCGCGTGCGTAGTGGGCGGGATCAGATCACCGGCATTTTCAATACATCGCCTCGATGCTCCGGGCCTAATTTGGTTGAGTGGGAACGTGAAATATTGCGTTGCGTTGCGGGGAGGGGGAATCTGTTTGTATTATTTCGGGGATGCTAAACTACCCGTGAAGGGTCCAATCCGACCCGCGGGATGGTTTGGGAAAAAAAAGGAGTTCCCGTTTCTCCGGGCCCCGGAGGTCGGGGGGGGGGGGGGAGGTTGCGGTGTATGCCCGCTCATTGGGGCCTAGCCAGCGTGTCCTGTCCGCTGCCGGCGGTCAGTCCAGGGAGACCGTTTTCCCGTCGCTAGGCGGGAAGCGGGAAGGACTGAATCTGAACCCAGTCCAGGCGCTGCTCCGGCCGGGTCCACACCACCCCCCTCTGCCGGGCCCTCGCATGCCCCCCCCCCCCCACCATTCCCTCGCCCCCCAACCTCGTCTTTCCCCCCCCACGCCGAGGGCCCTTGCTTCCCCACCCCTCCCGCCGGGCCGAAGCCTCCGACCAGTGATCCCCCGCACACTATCCCACACAAGTTAGGGACAATTTATACACACCTGTGTGCCTTTGTAGCGCAGGAGGAAACCCTAACCTTACTAACTCGAGGTTGATAGGCTTTGTGTAAGTATAAATTATCCCTAGCATGTGTGGGATAGTGTGCGGGGGATTACTGGTCAGTGCGGACTCGGTGGGCCGAAGGGCATTGTATCTCTGAACTAAATGTGACACAGGGGCCCCAGGGGTTGGTCTCAAACCCCCAATGTCCTCATGGGAACTAAACTGTTGGCCACGAGTTGTCCCAGATGCAGATCTCTCTTCCAAAGGTCACTGCAAACCCCCAGAAGCAGTGGGCTTTTCAACTGGGTAAAGGCAATGTGGTCAATGTACCACTGCCATTCACCTGCTTTGGCCACTAAGTGTAAATTCTCACCACCCATTTTGAAGCAAGGTGACGGGGCGGGGATGGGGAGAAGTCTACAATGAGCTCCTTGTCTTCTTGTTAAGTTTGTTCCAAAATGCTCTGCATTCCCTGTATCCCATAGTCCAATGTTAATAAAACAGATGGTGATGGTGTTTTATGCTGTGTGCTCATTAGTGGGATCTAGCTCACAGTCACAGGCTGGGGTCCACAAACTGGGGGGCATCGGGGAAAGTGGTGGGGGGGGGTTGGATAATGGGAGAAGAGGGGAGAAGGGAATGTGAGGGGAAGGGAAGGAGCAAGGCCACCTGAAGTCCCGCCGGGCAACCTAAAAGCCTTGTCATTTTGCCCGGCTTGACACTGCAGATACTGGTTTATACCCAAGATGGTTTATACACTGCAGATACTGGTTTATACCCAACAAAAAACTGGTGTAACTCAGCGGGTCAGGCAGCATCTCTGGAAAAAAGGAATGTGATGTTTCTGGTCGGCGGCGGTGACGACTGTAGTGCGGTATGACAGAGGGTCGGAGTGAATGACGAGCCCCGCACAGCAGCAGCAGTGGCGACGGCGGCTCCAACTCCTCATGCACCCTGCCAGCCCTTATAGTGGCCGCCGAGTGCCACTCCGCCAACGACAATAACCGCATTCAAAACAAATCCTCCTGCACGCTGAGGCTGGGAGGAGGGAGGGAGGGAGGAAAGAAGGGGGAGGCCCCCTTCCGCCGTCTGAAGCACCTGCACCTGCTCGGCTCCGCACCTTCCTATTGGCTGGCGGAGGAGGGGAGACAGTGGCGAGGAGATCCCAATTGCCTCCCCCTTTGGCAGTGGACAGGGACGGCCAAGGCTGCGGGGCGATGATGCCGGTGTTGTCCGAGGAGCGCTGACCTTCCCTCCTCTGCCCCTTCCCCCCCTCTCTTGGACCCCTCCACCTACCCCTTATCCTGGGACCCCTCCTCTCCACCCCACACTGATCCCCATTCCCCCCTCTATTCAGACCTCACTGACATTCCCTGTGCTCCCCTCCCCATCTACCACCCCGCCATCTATTCATCCTGCACTGGTCACACTATCCACCTCGCATTTATTATCCTACCACCGCCACATCCATCCTACACTCGTCCCCCAATTCATCCTGTACTGACCCTCTTCCCATACATCTTGCACTGTGCCTCCAATTCATCCTGTACCGAACCCCCCATTCATCCTGCACAGATCCACACTTTACTGACCCACCCCCCATTCATCCTGTACTGATTCCCCCCCATCCATCCCGTACTCCCGCAGTGACATCTCCCACGCTCTCCCCTCACAATTTTACCTACTCCAACCAACACACACTAATTCCGCTGCCTCAATCCATCCATTCCACACCAATTGCCTTAACTCCCCCCCCCCCCACCCCCCCCCCCCCCCACTGCAATGGAATGCAGTCAAATGTGTTTTAATTCCCAATGTTATTATTTGTTTTAATCCATACAGATGGATTACTTAAATTGTGAATGCGTGAAGCATTAAAACCGCAATGTTCAATTGTCTCTGCTACCGTTGACACATTATCACAGAATTAATTTTAACGGCAAATCGATGCTCCTAATATGGAGTATCAGTAGTTATTTATTGAGCAACATTCACAACCATACGTTGGATTTATCCAGGTTTTACTTCTATAGCCGGACATTAACATCACAAATTTGGTCAGGAGGTATTTCAGTTGTAATTTTGACGTTAATTCTTAAATGGGAATGATGGAATAATTTTCAATAATTTTTTTTTAAATCTGGTGCGTACAAACTGGGTATATTCATTGCTGTTCACAACACATACATGTAATCTGAATGTCCGGTAATGTGGCGTTTTGACACCTTTAAACATATTGCTAAAAGAACATTTGCTGCATTTGATGTCCTTTGGCCATCTCTTGTCAGTTAGTGTAATGTTGGTACCTGTCAGAAGGGTATAGTTGGTTTTAACAGCTATTATCATAAAATGCCTTTATAAATTTCCTTGCAACCTGTATATTTTGTTGTGGATAAATTATGTGGGAAGCGAGAGTGTTTATGTACCAATAGCAATAACGACCTATGCTATCGCCATGCCATGATAATTGTCAGTCCTTCACAGAAAACATGCTTGCATCAATCTAGTGTGCATGGTTAAGCATATATGTTAGCATGGTCCAGGATTTATTGACACAGGTTAATCATAGAAATATAGAAAATAAGTGCAGGAGTAGGCCATTCGGCCCTTCGAGCCTGCACCGTTATTCAATATGATCATGGCTGATCATCCAACTCAGTATCCTGTACCTGCCTTCTCTCCATGCCTCCTGATCCCTTTAGCCACAAGGGCCACATCTAACTCCCTCTTAAATATAGCCAATTAACTGGCTTCAACTACCTTCTGTGGCAGAGAGTTCCAGAGATTCACCACTCTCTGTGTGAAAAATGTTTTTCTCATCTTGGTCCTAAAGGATTTCCCCTCTATCCTCAAACTGTGACCCCTTGTCCTGAACTTCCCCAACATCAGGAACAATCTTCCTGCATCCAGCCTGTCCAACCCCTTAAGAATTTTGTAAGTTTCAATAAGATCCCCCCTCAATCTCCTAAATTCTAGCGAGTACAAGCCGAGTCTATCCAGTCTTTCTTCATATGAAAGTCCTGACATCCCAGGAATCAGTCTGGTGAACCTTCTCTGAACTCCCTCTATGGCAAGAATGTCTTTCCTCAGATTTGGTGACCAAAACTGTACGCAATAGTCCAGGTGTGGTCTCACCAAGACCCTGTACAACTGCAGTAGAACCTCCATGCTCCTATACTCAAATCCTTTTGCTATGAATGTTAACATACCATTCGCTTTCTTCACTACCTGCTGCACCTGCATGCCTACTTTCAATGACTGGTGTACCATGACACCCAGGTCTCGTTGCATCTCCCCTTTTCTTAATCGGCCACCATTTAGATAATAGTCTACTTTCTTGTTTTTGCCACAAAAGTGGATCTCACATTTATCCACATTATACTGCATCTGCCATGCATTTGCCCACTCACCCAGCCTATCCAAGTCACCTTGCAGCCTCCTAACATCCTCCTCCCAGATAACACTGCCCCCCAGCGTCGTGTCATCGGCAAACTTGGAGATGTAGCATTCAATTCTCTCGTCCAAATCATTAATATATATTATAAATAGCTGGGGTCCCAGCACTGAGCCTTGCGGTACACCACCAGTCACTGCCTGCCATTCTGAAAAGGACCTGTTTACTTGTACTATTTGCTTCCTGTTTGCCAGCCAGTTCTCTATCCACATCAACCATCAATACTGAACCCCCAATACTGTGTGCTTTAAGTTTGTATACTAATCTCTTATATGGGACCTTGTCGAAAGCCTTCTGAAAGTCCAGATATATCACATCCACTGGTTCTCTCTTATTGTCACAGTCTGCCCTCTACTCATTCTCATCCACTTCACCTCCCAGTACTTTTCCACCGGTCCCTCCTTCTCCTCACCTGCCTGCCTGCCACTCCCCTCTCATCAGCCCAACTCTCCTCACCTGTTGCACTCAGTTGCCTCTGATCACCAATTAACCCGGTATATAGACTCTCCTCACCATTCACACAGTGCCAGATTGTTCTCAGCGTTCATGCAAGACTCTCCAGCGATTTCCCGACTGACTACACGGATTCGAACCTGCCTGCCCCTGACCATTCCGTCCTGTCGTCTTCCCGGATATCACCTCAGCCTTCTGTCCCCGGCCTAGTCGTTCGTCCCGTACCTCCTGGTTTCTGTCTGCCTCTCTCCTGGGCTGTTTGGTGTATCCCTGCAACGGCTCCTCAACTTCCTGCCTGGCTTCGACTCTCCTTTCGTCTGTCCCTCGCTGGTTTGTTTGCATCGTGTGTTGGATCTCCTGGTTACCGGACCTTCCGATACCCCGACTACGTCTCCTGCCTGCCCCTCTTCGGAACCCTCGCTCAATCCTGAGCCTCTGTGTTAGTACGGTGTACCCATTCCTGTGTTACTACTTTGTGTTACAGTATTGTAATAAAGTTCATGACCAATTATACCTGCCTGATTCTGTGCTGCTATTGGGTCCAAGCTATACCCGTTACAGTACAATCTGGCCAACAATGGACTCAGCGCACACAACGTCTCCGTCAAACCGCTTCGAGAGGATTGAGCACACGCGCCTGCAGCACGAAGCTATGCTCACTGCCTCCAACTCCGAGGTTCGACAGGCTGTGTCAAACCAAGAGCAAGCATTGGTTGCACTAGCCACCCAGGTCCAACAGCTGACGACCACCCTCGCCCAGGCTACACCTCATGCTTCGCTTCCGGCTCCGACAGCACCAGCTCCCGGTCCGCCAGGACGATCACCTGAGCCCCGGGTGGGAACCCCGGAGCGCTACGCTGGAGACCCGGAGGGCTGCAACCCATTCATCATGAACTGTTCCATTCTCTTCGCCCTACAGCCCTACATCTTCGCCCAGGAAGCGGCGAGAGTAGCGTTTACCATTAATCAGCTGACTGGCAGAGCTCGGCTATGGGGAACGGCTGAATGGGAGCGATGCACACCGGCTTGCTCCTCTTTCCAGGCCTTCGCTGCGGAGCTTCGCAAGGTGTTCGGTGAGGTTTCGATGGGTCTGGACGCTGCGGGAGGTCTGCTGGGGTTGAGCCAGGGGAACCAGAGCGTCGCTGACTTCACCATCGACTTTCGCACCAGGGCCCGTCAGAGTGATTGGAACGCCCCGGCCCAGTGTGCCGCTTTCTTGCTGGGCTTGAATGACTTTATCAAGGATGACTTGGTGTCCCACAACCTTCCTTCTTCCCTGGATGGGCTTATCGAGCTAACGACCCATCTGGACCGACGCATCCTGGCGAGACATCGGGAGAGGCCACAGGGACAGGCGGTCAGCCAGCTATCCACCCAAGCTCGTTTTCCTCCGGAGACTGGACTACCCTCGTCGGTGCAACCGTCGAGGCAACCCAAACCCATGCAGGTGGGTCGCACCAGTCTCACCCCCGGGGAACGGGAACGTCGGCGTCGGGGGAACCTCTGTCTCTACTGTGGCCTGGTGGGTCATTACATCTCCAAATGTCCAGTAAAAGTGCCAGACTCGCCAGTAGCGGATGAATTACTGGTGAGTCGAACCTCTGAACTTTCCTCTGCCCGACACCCTCTTTGTCATGCCCGTCTGCTGTTGTCTGATGGTACTCACACCCTCGCCACCTTCATAGACTCTGGTTGTGACATTAATCTTATGGACATGGAACTACCCTGTCACTAGCCCGTCAGCTAGGCATCAGTTGTGTTCCCCTGCCTATACCTGTTCCCGCCAACGCCCTCGACGGCCATCTCCTGGGGACTGTTTCTCACCAGACGGTCCCAGTGCGCATGCTCCTGTCTGGTAATCACCATGAGACCACATCCACATCCTGCAGTCTCCCCGTCTTCCCCTCATCCTGGGTTACTCCTGGCTTCGGCGACACAACCCCAACATCGACTGGAGGACGGGGGTCATCTTGGGTTGGAGCCCTTCCTGCCACCAAGTGTGCCTGAAGCAGGCCTCATCTCCTCAACCGGCCACCTGCTCGTTCTGCTCCAGATCTGACGGGGGTCCCAGCCGAGCACCATGACTTTGGGGAGGTTTTTAGCAAGTCTAGGGCCAATTCCCTTCCTCCTCATCGGCCCTATGACTGCGCCATAGACCTCCTGCCTCGTTCCGCGCCTCCTAGGGGTCGCCTTTACTCCCTGTCCACCCCTGAGAGAGGCGCCATGGAGAAATACATAAACGACTCCTTGGCTGGTCTCATCCGTCCCTCCTCGTCTCCTGCTGGGGCTGGGTTCTTCTTCGTGGAGAAGACGGACAAATCTCTGCATCCCTGCATAGATTACCGGGGGCTCAACGGCATCACGGTGAAGAATTGCTACCCTCTCCCACTCATCTCCTCTGCTTTCGAGCTCCTGGAGGGGGTCACCATCTTTTCAAAGTTGGATCAACGCTACGCCTACCACTTGGTCCGCATCAAAGAGGGAGATGAGTGGAAGACCGCCTTCAACACTCCCACGGGACATTATGAATACCTGGTGATGCCCTTTAGCCTCACCAACGTCCCGGCCGTCTTCCAGGCTTTGGTCAATGACGTTCTCAGAGACATGTTGAACAAGTACGTGTTCGTCTATATTGATGACATCCTCATCTTTTCACGGACCAAGGAGAAACACGTACACCACGTCCAGGCAGTTCTACATCGGCTCCTGGAGAACTCGCTCTTCGTTAAAGCTGAGAAGTGCGAGTTTCACTCCCCGTCAGTCTCCTTCCTAGGATACATCGTTGGCCAAGGGAACATCAAGATGGACCCCGCCAAGATCTCTGCTGTCACCACCTGGCCTGTTCCTGACTCCCGCAAGCAGCTCCAAAGGTTCCTGGGGTTCGCCAATTTTTACCGACGGTTCATCCATGGCTACAGTACGGTGGCCGCACCCCTCACGGCACTCACCTCCTCCAAGGTTCCGTTTCGGTGGTCTGCCGCGGCCGACGAAGCTTTTCAGACACTCAAGACACCGTTTACATCGGCCCCCATCCTCCAAGTTCTGGACTCAGAGAGACAGTTCGTGGTGGAGTTGGCGTTGGAGGAATGGCGTCACTGGTTGGAGGGAACCGAGCAGCCTTTCTTGGTTTGGACTGACCACAAGAACCTTGAATACCTCCAGTCAGCCAAGAGGCTCAACTCTCGTCAGGCCCGCTGGTCTCTCTTCCTCACCCGCTTCAACCTCCCTGTCCTACCGACCTGGGTCCCGCAACGTGAAGCCCGATGCCCTCTCTCGGCAGTTCTTGGCGAAGGAGGAACCTGCCTCCGGCCCCAAGACCATCCTCCCGTCCTCGCACAGGGTTGCCTCCCTCACCTGGGAAGTGGAGAAGGTCAAGGCGGCCTTGGAGAACCAGCCGGGACCCAGCGCATGCCCTCCTGATCGCCTGTTTGTGGTTTCTGCCCTGCGGTCCGATGTCCTTCAGTGGGCCCACAGCTCTCGACTCAACTGTCATCCTGGCATTCAGTGGACCAAGGAGATGGTGCTACGGAGGTTCTGGTGGGCATCGCTGGAGGAGGACACTCGGGAGTTTGCAACCAGCACAAGGTCTCACACCAAGCTTCTGCGGGTCATCTGCTTCCACTGCCTGTACCCCATCGACCATGGTCCCACATCTCCCTGGACTTCGTTACCGGCCTGCCCCCATCCAGTGGTCACACCACCATCCTGACCGTGGTCGATAGATTTAGCAAGATGGCTCACTTCATGCCTCTGCCCAAGCTTCCGTTAGCCAAGGAAACTGCTGAGCTCATGTTACTCCACATCTTCAGGCTCCATGATCTCCCCGTCGATGTGGTCTCCGACCGGGGACCCGTTTGCCTCTGTTTTCTGGAGGGAGTTTTGCACGCTTGTGGGGGCCACCGTGAGTCTGACGTCCGGATTTCATCCCCAGTCCAACAGCCAAACTGAGAGGAAGAATCAGGAGATGGAGACGGCGCTGCGGTGTATGGTGTCCAAGCATCCCTCCTCCTGGTCCCAGCAGTTGCTGTGGGTGGAGTACGCCCACAACACCCTGACAAGCTCGACCACTGGGCTCTCCCCTTTCCAGTGTGCCTACGGGTTCCAGACTCCGCTATTCCTGGCGCTGGAGAAAGAGGTTTCCTGCCCGTCCATCCAGGCTTTCATTCGTCGCTGCCGCAGGACGTGGACCCAAGCCAGGGCGGCTCTTCGCCACTCCGTGGACCGTTACACCACGGCTGCCAACCGTCACCGCACCCAGGCCCCCACCTACCTCACGGGCCAGAAGGTGTAGCTGTCGACCCGGGACCTTCCCTTGAGGGTGGAGTCCAAGAAGTTGGCACCCAAGTTCATCGGTTCCTTTGATATCCAGAAGGTCATCAACCCAGCGGCTGTGAGGCTCAAGTTGCCTCGTTCCATGCGGGTCCATCCTATGTTCCACGTGTCCAGAGCAAAGCCAGTCCGGGAGAACTCCCTGGTCCCCGCAGTCCCTCATCCTCCACCTCCTCGTCTCATCGACGGAGGACCCGCATTTACGGTGCTCCGCCTCCTGCGCTCCCGCCGTCGCGAGAGGGGTCCCCAATACCTGGTCGATTGGGAAGGTTACGGTCCAGAGGAGAGGTCCTGGGTTCCTACTGGACACATCCTGGCCGCCTCCCTCATCAGGGGGTTTCACCGGCGTCATCCCGACCGGCCGTCCAAGTCCGCCACTCCTAGAGGGGTCGCCGCTCCTGAGACTCTGTACCCTCTTCCGTCTGAGGCGCCTGGTGACGACGAAACAAAGCTTTCCTCTGATGCCATGGAGGAGGATGCGGACATGGATGTCTTGGAAAAATATTATCCCTCCTCCGGTCCCCCTCCTCCCACCCAACTCTGCGTGGGATTGGGTTTATTTTCTTTCTTTCTTTATTTTTTTGGTTTTGAGACGTCAGGAGCCGTCCCTTGAGGGGGGTGGGGTTCTGTCAGTCTGCCCTCTCCTCATTCTCATCAACTTCACCTCCCAGTACTTTTCCACCGGTCCCTCCTTCTCCTCACCTGCCTGCCTGCCACTCCCCTCTCATCAGCCCAACTCTCCTTACCTGTTGCACTCAGTTGCCTCTGATCACCAATTCACCCGGTATATAGACTCTCCTCACCGTTCACAGTGCCAGATTGTTCTCAGCGTTCATGCAAGACTCTCCAGCGATTTCCCGACTGACTACACGGATTCGAACCTGCCTGCCCCTGACCATTCCGTCCTGTCGTCTTCCCGGATATCACCTCAGCCTTCTGTCCCCGACCACGGCCTTCGTCCCGTACCTCCTGGTTTCTGTCTGCCTCTCCTGGGCTGTTTGGTGTATCCCTGCAACGGCTCCCCGACTTCCTGCCTGGCTTCGACTCTCCTTTCGTCTGTCCCTCGCTGGTTTGTTTGCATCATGTGTTGGATCTCCTGGTTACCGGACCTTCCGATACCCCGACTACGTCTCCTGTCTGCCCCTCTTCGGAACCCTCGCTCAATCCTGAGCCTCTGTGTGAGTACAGTGTACTCATTCCTGTGTTATTACTCTGTGTTACAGTATCGTAATAAAGTTCATGACCAATTATACCTGCCTGATTCTGTGCTGCTATTGGGTCCAAGCTATGCCCGTTACACTTATCCACTCTAGTAGTTACATCCTCGAAAAAATTCTAAAAAATTCGTCAGACATGATTTACCTTTCGTAAATCCATGCTGACTTTGTCCAATGATTTCACCACTTTCCAAATGTGCTGTTATCCCATCTTTAATAACTCTGACTCTAGCAGTTTCCCCACTACCGATGTTAGACTAACTGGTCTGTACCCCGTTTTCTCTCTCCTTCCCTTTTTAAAAAGTGAGGTTATATTAGCTACCCTACAATCCTCAGGAACTACTCCAGAATCTAAAGAGTTTTGAAAAATTATCACTAATGCATCCACTATTTCTGGGACTACTTCCCGGCTAACCTGGATTTCACTCAGTTCCTCCATCTCATTTGACCCCCCGGTCCCCTGCTATTTCCGGCAGATGATTTATGTCTTCCTTAGTGAAGACGGAACCAAAGTAGTTATTCAATTGGTCGGCCATGTCCTTGTTCCCCATGATCAATTCACCTGTTTTTGACTGCAAGGGACCTACATTTGTTTTAACTAATCTCTTTCTCTTCACATACCCATAAAACCTTATGCAGTCAGTTGTTATGTTCCCTGCCAGTTTTCTTTCATAATCTATTTTCCCTTTCCTAATTAAGCCCTTTGTCCTCCTCTGTTGGACTGAATTTCTCCCAGTCCTCCGGTAGGCTGCTTTTTCTGGCTGATTTGTACGCTTCATCTTTTGTTTTGATACTATCTCTGATTTCCCTTGTTATCCATGGATGCACAACCTTCCCCGATTTATTCTTTCGCCAAACTGGGATGAACAATCGTTGTAGTTCATCCATGCAGTCTTTAAATGCCTTCCATTGCATCTACCGTCAACCCTTTAAGAATCAATTGCCAGTCAATCTTGGCCAATTCACGTCTCATACCCTCAAAGTTACCTTTCTTTAAGTTCAGGACCCTTGTTTCTGAATTAACAATGTCACTCTCCATCCTAATGAAGAACTCAACCATATTATGGTCACTCTTGCCCAAGGGGCCACGCACAAGACTGCTAACTAACCCTTCCTCATTACTCAATACCCAGTCTAGAACAGCCTGCTCTCTCTCGTTGGTTCCTCCACATGTTGGTTTAGAAAACTATCCCGCATACATTCGAAGAAATCCTCTTCCTCAGCACCCCTGCCAATTTGATTCACCCAATCTACCTGTAGATTAAAGTCACCCATTATAACTGCTTTACCTTTGTTGCACGCATTTCTAATTTCCTGTTTGATACCATCACCAACGCCACTACTACTGTTAAGTGGCCTGTACACAACATCCACTAGCGTTTTCTGCCCCTTAATGTTTCGCAACTGTACCCATATCGATTCCACTGCGTTGAATCATACGCTAAATAATCCAACCACATTTTTGTTTGGAAGTGGAAAGAAATAATAGAAATTGCATTGATCGCAATGTGTAAAAAGAGTTCAGATACTGTATTATAATTTTGCTGCATGTCATTGTGGTATATATCATGTCTTGATGGTGAATATGTTTAGTTTGTGACTATTTGAAGCTGAAATAATATGTGAATGCTTCATTGAGCATTATTCCGAGTGGTAACCACGCACTTCGTCCGTGCACATTATTGCACGCGTCATGCAAGCCAGCTTAAATGACCAGCTAAACTGTCATTTGACAATTTAAAAAGCTGCCTAGGTTGCCCAGCTGGCAACAGGGAAAAAAAGTTGTGAGAGCCCTGGGGAGCGGAGATGGGGGAGAAGAGTGGAGCGGTGGGAAGGGAAGAAGGGGGGGGGGGGGGGAGTGGAGAAGGAGGGATTGGGGCAGGAGGTGGGAAGTGGAGGGGAGAGGGGAGTTCAGTTACACTCACTGAATTCATCCCTGTGAAAAGTTAGAGATGGTGATTGGATCTGGTAGCAGCCCAATACTTCAGTAAATAAAACTGGACACATCTTTTCACTTGCACAATTGATTTTATTGTATTAATTTTAATATATCATGTCCCCAGATTTTGAATAAAATTGTTCACAAAACATCAATGCCTTTGCACCTGACCAACTGGCCGCGCCCGGCCCTGCCCCCCCAGCCTGCCAGGTTGTAGATTCCATTGGTTTTCATTGAATTTAATTATTTGTCACTTAACATCACTGAGGAGGGGAGGGGGGGCGAGGGGAGAGGGTGGTTAGAGGTGGGGGAGGGTGGTTAGAGGGGGGGGGGGGGGGGGTGAGAGGGGGGGGGGGGGGGGTGAGGTGGGGAGGGTGAGGTGCGTGTGTGCGTGTGTGTGTGTGTGTTATTTTGCATGTGAAACGTTTCTCCTCGAAAAGCAGATGCAAAAACGCGGTGATTTTTTACAATTTCGGTAGGGATTTAACATGAGTTCAGAAATCCACTCCTCTAGATTTCGTCAATTATTTCCCCAGATTTTGAATAAAATTGTTCTCAAGACATAAAAAAAATTAAAATGAAACTGCTGCATGAGCTAAAGTGCCACCTCACAGATGTCCAATCACAATGGATTCATTTACATATGCCATCACAATGGGACAGGTGAGGGAGATTGGAACATTCACGTGGTCCCACTAAAATCAAACTTCTGCATGAGTCACAGCGCCATCTCACAGATGTCTAATCACAATGGGACAGGGGTGGGAGATCTCTCCCCCTCCCTCCCTCCCTTTCACAATGCCTTTGCACCTGGCCCAACTGCTCCCCAGTCCCCCCCCCCCCCCCCCCCCCCCCCAGCCTGTCTGCTGGTCCGCCCCCCCAGTTGCCAAGTTGTAGATTCCATTGGTTTTCATTTCGTTTAATTTAATTATTTGTCACTTAACATCACTAATTCTTAACATTTACTTTTAATTTCAAAGACAGTTAAATGACTGTAATCATTGACAGCTTAGATTGGACCCGCTGTTTGTATGTGGAGGGGGAGGGGGGGAGAGGAGGCGAGGGGGGGAGAGGGGGTGGTTAGTATGTGTGTGACACAGCAGGCTGCTCCCCTGAATTCCATAGAACTGCCGACAGCTTTCGTGCATGAGATGCGCACGCTCCATTTACAGAACATTCTGAATGCGTGACGCACGGTTTGCATTTCACTCTCTGTCTCTCCCCCTCTCTCCCTCCCCCCCTCTCTCTCTCCCTTCCCCTCTCTCTCTCTCCCCCCTTTCCTCTCTCCCCCACCCCCTGCCATCCACGCCCTCCCCTCCCCTGCCATCCCCACCCTCCCTCCCCTAAACCCCCTCCCCACCCTCCCTCCCCCTCCCTTCCCCCCACCTCTCCTCTCTTCCCCTTCCCTACCCTCCCCCCCCTCTCTCCTCCCCTCTCTCTGTCCTATCTATCTCACCCCTCCTCCCCCACCCTCCCCCCCCCTCACCCATCCTCCCTCTCTCCTCCTCCCCTCCACTCACCTCTCCCTCTGTATATTGCCCTTCTTTCTCTGCCCCATTCTTTCTGTCTCTCCCCATTCTCTCTCTGCCCTCACTCTCTAACCCCCCCCTCCCTCCCCCCCCCCTTCCTCTCTAGACGCGCCTGCGAGTTGGGGGCTATGTGTCAGTGGATAGGGCGGTTATGGGGTAAAAGGAGCAAATTAATAATATTAATACAATATCAAGGGGGGCGCGTCCCGACCACGACTCGCCAACCTTTTTTCAGGCTGTCGCTGAAAATGTCACCCAAGTGGGACTGGCCTTTCACGCTGCGAAACTTGAGGGCAAGGCTTTCGAAAGCGGCGTCGGTGGCAAACTTCTCCCTGGCCAGGTTCTTGATCACCTCGGGCTCGAGTCCACAGTGCTCGAATAAACTGTCCAAGCCCGAGCAGGCTCAGGAGAAGCAGCAGCTGAGGTCGGAGTGCGAGCGCCATAATCCGCCTTCACCAACCTGCCGCTTGAGCGGCTCCTTGGGGCGACCTGCTGCTGCTTCTTGTGGCGCTGCTGGCGTGGTTACTTATGCACCCTGGGATGCTGCTGGGCATGGCTACTGGTGCTTCCTGGGGCGCTGCTGGAGTGGTTACCTGTACACCCTTGGGTGCTGCTGGTGTAGTTGTGCACCCTTGGGTGCTGCTGGTGTAGTTACTTGTGCACTCTGGGGTGTTGCTGGCGAGGCTGCTGTTTCTCCCTGTAGTGCTGCTCGTGTGGTTACTTATGAACCCTGGAGTGTCGCTGCTCCTCACACAAACTCGCACTTCTGTCGGTATATGACCAGAGAGTCGGGCCTGAGCTGCCTCTTGGAGCTGGAGCGACGCACAATGTCAGGCGGGAGCCCCAGCTGCCCGCTCTGTTGGAGGCTGCCGGAGGCCAGGTAAATTTTTATGCTGCTGCTGGCCCCACTGCCGCTGCCTTCCTCGGAGGCAGAGCTGCCCAAACCATTAGCCTCCACTTTGCGCCCCCTCGCCGTCTGGCTCTTCAAGTGCTTGGCCTTGTCGGCAGCCAGTCTCTCCACGGTGCTCTGCCAACCCCGCCTATCCCCCTCCATTTGACTGCGGAGGTAGCCGGGACCCTTGGATATGAGCCTGAGCGGCAGAGAGATGCTCGCCTCAGGTGGCATGCTTGCAGTAGGAGTGATCTCGCTTGGCATCTTACTTTGATGCAGCCAACGAGGACAAACACATTTTCACATCCGCAAAGAAGGAAAGACCAGGACCTCCATGAGCAATGACAGGCTGTCTGCAATTGCTTTAATCCACATTCACTATGACTTTGCCCATAACTTGGACAAAGTTGTGACTAGGTTTGCGCAGTTACATTCTTGGAAAGTGGAACTGAAAAACATGATTTATGGCTAAATGGCAATATATGCAGGCGTGCCTCGAGTGTCCGTCGCCTGCATCACTACGCCAGGACTTCCATGAGCAATGACAGGCTGTCTGCACCCGCCTTCATGCACATTCACTATGACTTTGCCCATGACTTGGACAAAGTGGTGAGTAGGTTTGCACAGTTACATTCTCGGAAAATTTAACTATTTCATGTTGATGTGATGTGATGTGAAGTTGTTAGGTCAGGAGGACCATTAAAGGTGCACTGCACACACTAACACAGTCTAGCAGTAACAGGCAATCAAATCAACACACAAACGATTTTCTAAAAAAAGGTTTTCTTCACTGCAAAAACTTACAGTATTTTATTTGCAGTTTTGGCATGCTCCTTTATAACATTTTACAACAGTACGATTATTAAAACAAGGACCACAATTCTTAATTTAAAAAAAAAAATGTATACAACAATGACCCCGATCATCCCATTCCACCCACTCATTACTCTTGACTCAACCCAAATTATTTCTGAAATATTGGTCATAAATGTGGTGCAAAAATGCTCCAAAATAAGGCTCAGAATGCACCAGAGAGCATCTAAAACCCGAGCATTCAGGGCCCTTAAGCGGGCATTGAAACCCGGACGCGAGGGACTTCCCGCTAGTGATGTGCGCTGCATGCACATTATTTCACATAAAATCTTTGGAATCCTGTCATGCCACCCCCCTTTTTTGAAAAGCTTCGTACGGGCCTTTATAAAGAAGGATTCTAGGTTGGGAGAGCAGATGTTTGACATTACTGTGATGTCGCTGCACCAGGCCTGGTTGGTATAGAATAATATGCCACCACTTCTTGATTTCCCCGCTGCCCCCACTTCGCACTCCGCTCTGTGAAGTTGGAAGCCAGCCAATTGCAGTGCACTGTCTGGTGTCGACTCACACAGCCAGGTCTTGGTGAAGCACAGGGCAGCAGCTCGAGAGAAATTATTGTTTGTCCGGTTGGAGTTCGTCCACTTTGTTTTTGAGAGAACATACATTTGCTAGGAATATGCTTGGGAGTGGTGTGCGTGATCCACGTCGCTGGAGTTGGGTGAGTGCTCCAGAGTGCTTCCTACGGGTCCTCCTCCATCTCAAGACCTTGAACGCAGCCACAGCCCCGCAGACGAGTATGTCCAAATAATCCAGCGAGTGAGAGAAATCCGGAACGATGTTTGGAGGTACTTTATGTCCGATGTTAATGAGTACCTCGCTCGTGAAAGTAATCTTTGTAGCGTTTTCACAGATGACACAAATGAACAAACACATACAAAACAGCAAGGAGCAGTACTCTGTGGCAGCCATCCTCGGCACCAGCAGCAGCGAGCAAAGTAGTTGCCTTGCAACGGGAAGAGTGTGCGAGTCTGTCTGGACATCAGACGTTGCGCTGGCGAGCCCAGCACCGGGTCGCGTAAAACATTGCGAAGATTAAGGAGGCCGACAAGTACATCAGATCCGGCTCTTTTGGATTTTTCCATGACCGGCTTCACACTAGGTACTGCCCTTTCGGCCAACCTGTTCGACTGTGGATACTCTGGACTGCTGGTGATTGTTAAAAATCCCAGCGCTTAGCAAAGTCTTTGAAACGTTGACTGTTAAAATGTCCAGCATTGTCTGACATTGTCTGAGGGTGAGTGGAGCCCCATGGACCGAGAAGTGTCTTGCAAGTTTCTGTATCACCGCTGCCAACGAGGTTGTGCGGAGCAAATCTATTTCAAATCTCCCGGAATAGGAATCCACCAGGACTAGATATTGGTCGCTACGCCAATCGAAAATGTCCATAACCACTGTGGACCACTGTAAGTCAATAGACAATAGGTGCAGGAGTAGGCCATTCGGACCTTTGAGCGAGCACCGCCATTCAATGTGATCATGACTGATCATCCCCAATCAGTACCCCGTTCCTGCCTTCTCCCCATATCCCCTGACTCTGCTATCTTTAAGAGCCCTATCTAGCTCTTTCTTGAAAGTATCCAGAGAACCGGCCTCCACCACCCTCTGAGGCAGAGAATTCCACAGACTCACAACTCTCTGTGTGAAAAAATGTTTCCTCATCCCAGTTCTAAATGACTTACCCCTTATTCTTAAATAGTGGCCCCTGGTTCTGGACTCCCCCAACACGGGGAACATGTTCCCTGCCTCTAGCCTGTCCAAACCCTTAATAATCATATGTTTCAATAAGATACCCTCTCATCCTTCTAAACTCCAGAGTACACAAGCCCAGCCACTCCATTCTCTCAGCATATGACAGTCCCGTCATCCCGGGAATTAACCTTGTAAACCTACGCTGCACTCCCTCAATAGCAAGAATGTCCTTCCGGGTGTACACAAAAATGCTGGAGAAACTTAGCGGGTGCAGCAGCATCTATGGAGCGAAGGAAATAGGCAACGTTTCGGGCCGAAACTCTTCATCAGATCTTCCGGGTGTCAGGGACCGGGTGTAGCAGAAGTGGCCCTCTCTGTTGATGCGGCGTCAAACTATTACATACTGCGCAGGAAATCGTTCTCTGGCGTGTGTAGTCCGACACGGCAGGCCAGAAAAACATACTTTTTGTTTGCTGAACTGTTACTTCCACGCCGGGGTGTCCCCTATGTACAGTATAGAAGTACCAGTTCGATCACCATTTTATCTCTGACGGGAAAATATGCCTGCACTGGCAGTGGAAGCATGTGCTGCTTGTCTGGCCACCCGTGTCGAATGATGGATACAAGTGTCCGTAAAATGTCGTCCTCAGTCGTGCGTGCCACTAACATGTCCAAACAAGAGGGATCAATATGGTTGACCATCATCACGCCAAAAGAGTCCGTGTCAGCCGCGTCTGTTGTCTGTTGTCAGTTTTCGCAAGGGACAAGGTGTCAGCCAGTGCATGGCTTTGCCGCGTTTGTAAATCAGGGTAATGTCATACCTTTGGAGTTGCAGCATCATTCTTTGCAGCCTCGCTGGGGCAGCATGTATTAGCTTGTACAAAATAGTAACCAGTGGTTGATGATCAGTCTCAGCCTTGCTGAAAATGTAGTCAATAAATTTTTCACACGCGAAAACAACCGCCAACAGCTCTTTCTCAATCTGGGCATAGCGTGTCTCTGTCTGTCATGGTCCTTGAGGCATAAGCAATAGGCTGGTCTTCTCACTGCAGGCACGTTGCGTCGAGGCCGTATGGAAGGCCTCACAGGTCAGCGTAACTGGTTGATTGACGTCGAAATATGCTAGAGTAGGAGGGCATGACATTTGATTTCTTAGAGTATCCAGGCAGTGTCCTTGTGAATAAGTTGTCGTAGTGGAGCTGAAAGTTCGGAATGAACTTGCCAAGATAGGTTACCATGTTCAGAAACCTCTGCAGGCTGATGACATCAGTTGGCATTGCCATTTCACTGATGGCTGCCGTCTTTGCAGGATCAGCTTTGAGGCCATTGCTAGTGAAGTCATGTCCCACATAGTTCACCTGGTTGACACGAAACTTGCATTTGTGTGGGTTGAGTTTCAAATGTATCTCCTTGGCGCGATTGAGCACCTTCCTTAGATTGTCGTCATGCTCCTGCATGTTCTTACCCGCCATAATAATGTCATCAACAATAACCCGTCAAAGAGCTGCTCCATAGAGCGTTGGAAAACTTCGGTGGCCGAATTAATGCCAAACGGCATCCGCAGATATCTGTATCATCCAAAGGATATGCTAAAAGTAGTGAGCAAAGATGATTTGTACTCCGGGGTAATTTGCCAGAACGAACTCTTGGCTTCTAGAACTGAGAGCTGGGGCTCCGATGTTAAAGCCCCCGGCGGGCGATGGTAAGTCCTGAGGCCGTTTAAACCATGCGGGGCGATGTTAGGCCCCGGCTCCATGTTCTTTAAACCCGCGATTCCAGCGGGAGAAGTCGCCGTTGCGGTGCTCGGAAAAGCGGTCTCCCACCAGGGACTTGGAGCTCCCGATGTTCCCACCCCGTCTGCGGCCGGTGCCTCCGAACTCCAAAGTCGGGTCGCAGCAGCACGCCACCACAGCTCTTCCCGCACCGAAGTTGGCCAGCTCCGCGATCTCAGTTCTGCAGGCTCTGCAACTGGAGCCCTCAGGTTAGTCCCGGCCGGAGGTCGCCGCCGGCTCCACGATGTTAGGCCCAACGACATCCGAAACCCGACAGGTAATAGTTGGGTCCCCGCACAGGGATGAGATTTAAACGGTTTCCCCCACAGCCCCCCCCCCCCCCCCCCCACATATACACAGCTAAACAAAAAATAATACAAACTAACTCAAGACATACATTTAACAAGACAAAAATAAAAAAAGGCAGACGACTGTAGTCGAGCCGCTGCCGTTAGTCGCCGCCACTCCTGCCGCCACTGGGGAGGGGAGGAGGAAAGGAGAAAGATCCTGGGGAGGTGAGGAGGGAGAGTGGGAGGATTGAGGGAGAGGAATGGGTAGGTAGGGAGGGGGAAAGTGGGGGATGTGAGGAGAGTGGGGGAGGAGGAGGGGGAATAGAGGTAGAGGAGGGGGGAATGGGGGAGGTGGGGAATGGGGAATAGAGGGAGAGGAGGGCAGCGGGGGAGGTCAGGAGGGATAGTGGGGGGATAGGGGCAGGTGAGGAGTGGAGGATAGAGGGATAGGAGGGGGAAGGGAGGGGGGAGGAGTTATGGAGGGGGGAGTGACTGAGGGGAGGGGAAAGGAGAGGGAGAGATGGGGAGGAGAGGAGGAGAGGGGAAAGGAGGGTGAAGAGGAGGGGGAATGCTGGAGGCTGAAGAGGAGGGGGAATGCTGGGGGATGAGGGGAAATGAGCCATGGAGGTTGGGGGCTATGCATGAGTGGTGCAATATTGCATTGGAGGGACAGGTTGCATTGGTTTAATGCGTGAGTGGTGGAATATTGCATTGGGCAACGGGTTAGTCTAGTGGGTCCCGTTGGGTTTCTGTGACACGGGAAGCCTGGTCTCCCAACGCAACCCGTTCCCCAATGCAATATTCCACCACTCACTCGTTAAACCACCACCACTGGTCTCCCAATGGTGAAGCAGGCTTATGGGGACATGTGATTTCATCCTGCTCCTACTTTGTATATTTGCATGCAATCTGTGATTGGCCAGGAAACTTAAATTGGAAGCAAAAAAAGCAGGAGGAGAACTATGGCAAAAAGATTGGGTTATTTAGTTTTTGTTGGATAGACCTTTCACATTGGTCACCAACCACAAATCCTTACTTATCATTCTTGGATCCAACTGTCAATTCCCATAATTGCAGCTGCAAGATGATTATGATGTTGAATAATGAGCATCCTAGCTGAAGCAATGCTGGATGGATTGCAGAGAATGCCTAATGAAAATGGTGCAATAAATACGGAAGTACAATGTGTACCCTGTAAGCCTGTTTCAATATTATCACTGGTGAAATGGCAGTCAAGTAATTAACAGTAAAATACTTGAGATAGACACAAAAAGCTGGAGTAACTCAGCGGGACAGGCAGCATTTGAGAGAATGGGTGATATTTCGGGTCAAGACGTCACCCATTCCTTCCCTCCAGAGATGCTGCCTGTCCCGCTGTGTTACTCCAGCTTTTTTATATCTATCTTCGGTTTAAACCAGCATCTGCAGTTCCTTCTTACACAATAGTAAAACACTTAGTGTGGCTGCACTGATTCGATCTTGTGTCACGCTGAGAATCTAAACGTTTCAATCACAGCTGTTATGAGTTGCATACAAAACATGACTGCATCAAATGGGATCTCAGAATAGTTATACCAAAGAACTGCAAACTAGAATAATGGTAGAAAGTCAGTTTCTGTGTGCTGGACATAAAATAGTGGACTGTAATTTTATCTGTTTGTTCGTGTGGACAAGAATCTAGAAGAAATAGCTATGTAGGGTCATGCACTATCACCAAAACCATTAAAGAACCCAGATCAATTTCTGCAATAGAAGGCTGTTCTTAAAGAGAAAGTATCAGATAAAGTCAAAAACCTTTGGTCACTGATGAAATTAAATAGACTCTAACATTACCTCACATGTCTATAACATTCAGTTTCAAATGGAGAAGCTTAAAGTGAAATGGCACAAATGAGGAAAAACGCACAGATCTTCTGAGTAAATGTATTCTCACTCTACTAGAGAATATAATAATGCAGAAATGCAGAGGTGTTACTGGTATCTGAACTGGTTAGGAAAATTGAAGAACAGTTGAAACAGAGCAAATATGCGATTGATGCGATTAAGATATTGAAATTGCACAATGTTCATGTATTGAGTCCTACACAAGGTCAGAGATGAGAAACAATGAAAAATATGCTTCCAAGAATTCTCTTAAAAGGTTTAGTAATGTTCAGAGACTACCCAATCATATTGCAAAATATCCAAAAGTGAGGAAGATTGGGATTGAATTAGGCAAATTATAACTGCATATTATATTGATTCTGTCCTGCAGTTTTCCTTGCCTTAATATTTTATGGTTTTCCCAGTACAACATACAGAGATAAGCATTATAGAAAAGAATGAATAAGTGACTCAATGAGAACAGGATAAAAAATACCATTAGGGTTAGGGCTAGGGTCAAGGGGCTGTCCCACTTGGGCGACCTACTCTACGAGTTCTGGCGAGTTTGCCCTCGACTTATACTCGCAGCATGGTTGACACGAGGTTGTAGGAGGTCTTTGTAACTCCTTCATGCTCGAGAGTAGTCTCCGTGTACTCGAGGCTTCAGCTAGGTCGTGGCGTATTTTTGAACATGATGAACAATGCCCGCGAGTAAAAAAAGGACGCCATGGAAAAAATCGATACTTTTTACTCGTAGGTTTAGTTGTAGTAGGTCGGCATGTTAGTCGAAGGCAATCGAGGGTAATCGAAGGTAGTCGTAGATAGTCTTCATCATGGTCGAAGGAGGTCTTCTACATAGTCGAAGGAGGTCTTCAACATGACATTTTTTCAAACTCTCCTAAATTCGCCAATTAGCTTGCCCAAGTGGGACAGCCCCTTTAGGGCTAGGGCTCGGGTTAGGGTTAGGGTTTCCTCCCGCACTCCAAAGGTGCACAGGTTTGTAGGTTGATAGGCTTGGTATAAGTATAAATTTCCCTAGCGTGTGTGGGATAGTTTCGCTGGTCGGTGCGGTATCAGTGGGCCGAAGGCCACTAAAACTAAATGTGGCACCGGGGCCCCAGGGGTTGGACTCGAACCCCCAATGTTCTGCCTGCCCCTCATGGGAACTAAACTGTTGGTCACGAGTTGTCCCAGAGGCAGATCTCTCTTCCAATGGTCTCTCCAAACCTCCAGAGGCAGCGGGAGTTTCAACTGGGAACAGGCAATGTTGTCAATGTTCCAGTGCCACCCACCTGCTTCAGCCACTGAGTCTAAACACTAACCACCCATTTTGAAGCAAGGCGAGGGGGGGGGGGGGGGGGGGTCGGGGGTGTTGTTCCCAAAGTCTGCATTCATCCCATAGTCAATGTTACTAAAACAGATGATGTGGAGTGGACTTTGTGCAGTACCATCAGTGGGATATAGCTGTCACAGACTGGGTCCACAAATGGGGGGTGGCGGGGAAAAGGGGAGGGGGGGGGGTGGAAAATGGGAGAAGGGGATGCGGGGGGAGGGGGGGGGGGGGGGAGAAGGGGGAGGGGGGGGAGGGGGGGGTGTGAGGGGGGAGTGGAGAAGGGGGAGCAGGGAGAATGGAGGAAGAGGGGGGAAGGGAAGAAGAGGGGGAGAGGGGAGGGGAGAAGGGGGGGGGGGGAGGGGGAGGAGGAGGGGGGGGGGGGGGGGAGAAAGGAAGGAAGAGGGGGGTGGACGGGAGAGGGGAATTCAGTCTACACTCACTGAATCCCTCCCTGTGAAAAGTTAGAGACGGTGATTGGATCTGGAAGTGGACCAATACATCTGTAAATAAAACTGAATGACTGAGACATCCTTTCATTTGCACAATTGATTTTATTGTATTAATTTAAATATATGAATGTTTAAAATCTATGCATTGAAGGAAGAATATTTTACAGCCCATCTGTGGTCCCTAACCCTAAAACTATCCATAATTAGGAATGATACGCTCCTGCCCTAGTCGTGGGTTATCTCCGAGAACCTGCATGCAAGAACAGTTTTGAAAGCTGCTGGATCTATAATCAACGAAAGCGTGACCAGCTACATTTTCTTGGCCATGTTCCCGTCTTATGTACTCTCATAAACAGGACAATTCCGTGCAGTCTGTCTGCACAATGTCGTCGCCCAACACAGCCACCTCGTGTGATCACAAGCGAGGCGATTTAAATTGCGGATTGTAAACATCTGGTCCTAAAATACATATTCCATTAATTAAATATTAACATACGGAATGCATTAGATTAATTTAAAAGCTGCACGCATGCAGACGCATAACTTTTACGTTAAAGCGAGTTGGAGAGATGTAGTTTAGAGACCACCTGATCACAGTGCAGACAGCTTTCTCGAACTAAGTGCGATCCATTACAAAACACAGGAGTAAAGTTTCCTCTGAAGTATTAGTTGATCCGTAAGTTGGTTGATAGCAGTGAATGGAGGCTCAAAAACTAAATCCTTTCTGGATGAACTCCTAACCAATCACTGGGACTTTCAAAATACCACACGCTTAATTTCCTCATTTCGATCGCAAAACATATCAGGTTGTCACAAACGAGCACATTTTAAAGTATTAATATTTACATTATTATAAATTATTTGCATTCTTAAAAAAACAACCAACGAGGACACTTCCCATCGTTTTGAGTTAGCAAAGGTAATGCGATTTTACAGTAACCCCCAGTCTGGTATGGATAATGATACATTCGCTCAGCAGTTATTTCTGTGGGTCTGCATGCATACATACACACGCCTGTGGAAATGGTTTCGGGAGGAGAACAGATAATAACTGAATCAACCACCAACAAGGTTAAACTTTGTAATCCTCCTTAAAAAAAATCTAGATTTATTTGCCTTAATATTTGATGTTATTCCCAGTACAGCATACAGAGATAATTTGTACAATAATATAAGATAAAATGCAAAATAATTTTAGCTTGGGGTAATTTTGCACAATTTAATTGAACTGGAGGAATCCCCGGATTACTGAGGAGCTGCGTTGTCCAGCAGCGGCGCCCTTTACCGAAAATAAACCATGCCAGCCACTGACGCACTGCTTTAATAGTTTCACTGCGATGTAAAGTCAACAACAGGCGGGTATTATTCTGCAAAACTATTCCTTGCAACGACCGGCAAAACGTGCTAAACTAACACCGATAGTTGCTGCACACAATTAAATGCATCCATCGAGAATGGTAGGGAAATAATCTTGACACTTCCACCCCTCCCACGGTCTATGTAAACTCGGAGGCCAAATACATTAAAACAGTACGACGCACAATCTTCTTAAAATAAATGTGCATTGCAATCTTCTATGCAACTATCTGATTAAATACATGTAAATACCAAGTCACAAAAAAAATATACATTGCAATATTCAAAGCGCACTCTGAGGCTAAATGCATTAAAATGCCAAGATGCATTTTTTTAAATTGCATTCTATACAAACTCTTGAGACCAAATGCAATAATCAATAAGAACCTTTTAAATGGAAAAAAATGCATTGCAATATTCTATGCAAACTCTCGAAGCCAAATGCATTAAAACGCGCAACCTGTTAAAAACAAAGATATATTTAAATATTCTAGGTTATGTAAACTCCGAGGCCAAATGCATTAAAATATCAAGACGCACAACCTTTTCATAAAATAAAGATGCATGGCAATCGTCTATGCAAACTGAGACCAAATGCATTAAAATACAATATGCACAACCTTTTTTTTTTAATATGCATGGCAACCTGCGATACCAACTCTGAGATCAAATCCATTTATATCCAAGACACAGAACCTTCCTACACTTTTAAAAATAAAGACAGATCGCAATATTCTATATTACACAAACTCCGAAGAGTAATACATTAAAATTCCAGGACGCAGAACCTTTTAAATTTAAAGATGCATTGCAATCATCTATGCAAACTCTGAGGCCAGATGCATTTTAAATAGCAGGACGCGCAATCTTTTTAAAATATAAAGATGCATAGCAATTTTTTTACTCGTAAAGCACAGCGTTGACAACCTGGTATTCTAAAGCCGCAGCGTGATGTTTGTTTTTCCCACAGAGGATGGGCGAACTACAACCAAACCCTTCGGTGCCTCGCAGGTTCTGTCAGCGAACAATGTCTGTAGCGCGCCTCAGCAACCGGCCGTCCCCCCTGTCAAACACATCCACCAACTCCTCATCCTTGGCTGGGTCCCGAAGCAAGAGGGCAGCGTGAGGTGATTTTCGAAGTGAAAAGCTTCCCTCACACACACGATGGAGCCCAACGACGACGACCAAGGCGGCAGCGGTGACGCGAAGCCTCGAGCTTCCCCCAGGCACCCGCCCCGCGGACTCGCGCTCTTCCCGCCCGCTCCGGCCGCGGGCACAGGGCATAGGCGGCGCACGCCAGCCGGCCGGGCAGGCGCGTGGCAGTTGCGACCCAAACGGTCCACCCTGCGCCCCACGTCCCCGCGCGCCCAACGGTCTCCTCCCCCCCCCCCCCCCCCCCCCCCCCCCCCGCCCCCAACCCCCCCCCCCCCCCCCCAACTGTCCCCCCCCCCCCCCGTCCCGCCCCGCGCCCAACTGTCCCCCCCCCCCCCCCCCCCCACTGCGCCCCCCCCCCCCCCCCGCGACCAACGACCCCCCGCGCGCCCAACGGTCTCCCCCCCTCGCGCCCAACCCCCCCCCCCCCCCCCTCGCGCCCAACTGCCCCCCCCCCGCGCGCGCCCACAACGGTCCCCCCCGCGCCCCCCCCCCCCCCCCCGCGCCCAACTCCCCCCCCCCCCCACCCGCGCCCCCCCCGCGCGCCCAACGGTCTCCTCCCCCCCCTCGCCCAACTGCCCCCCCCGCGACCAACGAACCCCCGCGCGCCCAACGGTCCCCCTCCTCCCCCACCTCCCGCGCCCCAACTGCCCCCCCCGCGACCAACGACCCCCGCGTGCAACTGCCCCCCCCCCCCCGCGACCAACGCGCGTCCCCGCCCCCCCCCCCCCCCCCCCCCCGCGCCCGACAGACCGTCCAGCACCCAATGAATCCAATGGTCCCATAGTGTCCTATAGAGCATCCAGTGGTCCCATAGTGACCTAGAGAGCACCCAGTGAATCCAGTGGTCCCATAGTGGCCTAGAGAGCACCCAATGAATACAGTGGTCCCATAGAGAGTCTTATAGAGCACTCAAGTGAATACAGTGGTCCCGTGGCATGGACAGCAAGCAAGGACCATCGGAGGCGAGAGGGACAGCCCGATGTTGAGATCAAGTTGTCGGATTAGTGCGGCTCCATTGGACCGGGCGCTGCTCCAAAAGGGCGAGAGTATAGGAACATCATAGGAGCGGAAGCGGCTTAAGGATTGCCAATTTTTCACTTGTTTGGCCAACATTGCTTTAGTTGCTTTTCAAAACAGAACTTCACAAGACTGCTGCAAAGCGTGGAGGTGCAACAACAGCAGAAAGACTGTTTTGATTTATGAAGTTCTGATACTTTCTTGTTTTGTGCCACGCCCTTCAGATGGCGGCCTCGGAATTATCGCGCTACCGCACATTCGGCAGCCTCCGAGACTAAGTCCCATGAGTTGATGGGGCGTACACATGGTGTAAAGATGTATTTGCCGAACAACCTGTCCTTCCAGGCCACTCTAGATGCTCTGGGTGAGACTATTGGCAGGGAAGCCATAGTCTCAGGCACGGTGGTCAGTTGGAAGTTTGTATGTTTACTAAAGACCAAACAGGTGGTGGCTTTAGCGCTAGAAAGGGGGGTAATGGCGGGACGGGAATTTCACGGCGGTGGACCCATGGGATCCCGTGATACCAGTCATTTTGTCCAACGTTCCCACATCTATTACAGATGAGCTCCTGATCCCACATCTAAACAGGCTGGGGGATGTTCCATATGTACATGCAGTGTGAGAGGTTGCAGCCCCTGTTCGACTATCTGAAAGGGCTGGTCCTCAAGTTTTGGCTACATTTTAGCCTCACGCTCCTGATATTTGGGCACCCGGTACCGAGCGGGGAAGGTCGGGATGCAGGGGGGAGATCTCCCTGCCTGTCTGCTCCTGGGCCTGGCCAAGATGGCCATTCGCTGGTCCAGGCAGCGGGTAGTCGACGGCCGCACCAGGGTTGACTACCCGCTGTTCACGGAATGTCCGTGGCTCCGTGCCCGCGTGTCTCTGGAGAGGGAACACGCGGTGTCCACGGGGACTTTGGAGGCCTTCCGTGAACACTGGTCCCCGCAGGAGGCCGAGTGTTTTGTTGATAAAGTTGGTGTTATGTTAATTTGATGATCGTTTGTTTGTAAACTATCAACATAGGCAGTCTTTGATTGTGATAATACTCTGTATGTTTATTTTTATTTGTTGAATAAAAGTATTTGTATAATAAAAAAAGAAATAGTGCCCAGAGAAGCCCAGTGCAGTGTCCCATAGAGTGCCCAGTGAGGTCCAGTGGTGTCCAATCGAGTGTGCAGCAAACTATCCAGTTATGTCCTGTAGTACCCAGTGATGTCCAGTGGTGCCCAGTGACTATCCAGTGGAGTGTGCTGCAGACTATCTAGTGGAGTGTCCCATAGAGCGTCCAGTGGAGTGTGCAGCAGACTGCAATGGAGTGTCCTGTAGAATGCCCAGAAAAGAGTCCAGTGGATTGTCCAGGGACCATCCAGAGGAGTGTCCCTCGGTGCCCAATGGAGTGCCCAGAGGATCGCTCAGTGGCATGTCCAGGAACTGTGCAATGATATGCCAGCGGACTGCTCACTGGAGTGTCCAGTGAAGAGTCCTGGGCCCATGCAATGGTGCCAGGAGACTGCCCAGTGGGGCATCCAGGGAACCATCGAGTGGAGTATCTGACAGTCCATCCAGTGGACCAGTTCATCCTGCACAATGCCCAAGAGTATATGGTGTACCATCCAGTGGGCCATTGAATGGAGTGTCCAGGGACTGTCCGGGGGTCTACAGTGGACTGTCCAAGGGGACTCCCGTAGAGTGTCCATCCAAAACAGACCAGTGCCAACTCTTGGTAAATGAAAAACACATATTTTACATTGTAGAATATAAAGAATATGATTATATAGCCTATTTTATATCATATTACAGATTTATAATTGTATTATAGATTTATAACAACACTAACCTATGGACTGTGGGGTGGTGCAGAGGGTAGAGCTGCGACCTCACAGTCAGAGACCTCGATCATGACCGGCAGTAATGTCTGGAGTTTGCACGTTTTCCCTGTGACTGCATGGGGTGCCTCCAGCTGCTCCAGTTTCCACCCACATCCCAAGGACATGTGAATTTGTAGGTTAATTGACTTCTAAGAAGGCCTCCCTACCATAGAAGCGCGGCCTCAAAAAGGCAGCCAGCATCATCAAAGACCCACACCATCCTAGCCACACTTTCATCTTGCTGCTACCATCAGGAAGAAGGTACAGGAGCCTGAAAACCGTGGCTCATGAATACTGCACAACTGCCCTCAGCAACTATGATCTTCTGTGGACTGTGTCTTTGGTTGCACTACAGACTTCAGTTTTGCACTATCATGGTTACCTTGTCTTAAGGTTGTTAATTATTTGTTTTTATTATATATTATCTATGTGTATGGTGCTTACGGGTCTGTTATGCTGCAGCAAGTAAGAATTTTATTGATCCATCGTCGGAAAATATGACAATTAAACATTCTTGATTACCTCAGAAAAGCAGCCAACATAAACAAAGACATCCCACCTTGGTCATTCTTTCATTTCCCCACTCCCGTCCTGCAGAAGGTATAGAAGCTTGAAAGCACGCACTACCACACTCAGGTACAGCTTCTTCCCATCTGATAACAGGCTTCTGAACAGTTCTTCCATAAGCTAGGGTACTGTCCGATTCACCACTACCCCATTGCAGACATTGAACTTTGTCTATGGAACTGATGCACTACCATGCTGAGAACCCTTTTCTGCACTCTGTCCCTTCCCTCTTTAATCTATGTATTGTACCTGAGTTTGATTTGATTGTATTTGTTTATAGTATTATCTGATCTGAACGGATAGCATGCAAAACAATTTGTTTTATTGTACTTCGGTACACGTGACAATAATAAACTTGACTTGAATAGGTCGGTGGCAAGAAACCCGGCGATGAGGTACAAGGTGGAATACTAATGGGCACATGTGAGATAATAGTTTATAGAGGAAATAAGTAGAAAAATAGAAATTGGTCATGGTAATTTTCTTTCTCTTTTTATGATCACCTTTAGACCTACCGACTCTGTTCCTCAAGCTGCTGCTGTATTAATTCCTTCTGTGTTGTATTAAAAAGATGGAAAACATCCACAGAGCCGTGATCATAAAATTGATCCCTGAGGATTAATTCCCATACTGAGCTAATCATTTTATCTCCCCTGCTCTTTCCCATATTGACCTTTCTGTCCTGGACCTTCTCCATTGTCAGACATTGCCAATGGTATTAACCCCCTTCCCTGTGCCTCAATTGGATTTGCACGCACTTCTCCCTACCCCTTCCGTCCTTTACTCCTATATTCCTTTCTCTAGATTCACAATTCGCACCTCTTCTATCCTTAATGGCCCTGTCCCACTGAGGCGATTTTTTCAGCGACTGCCGGCGACTGTTATAGCCGTAGCAAGTCGCTGAAAAACCGGCAACTGGACCCCCCTTACGACAATGTCTACAACAATGTCTACAACAACCTACCACCTAGTCGATGTCAAGCTACGGCAAGTTACTGACAACCGGCGACCCATTAGGACGTACACCCTCGACCACACCTTACGACAACCTATGTCCACCCGCGACAAGGAACGACCCTGTCGGCGACAACTTAAGACAATTCAGTTGCTGGTACCTGTCGCCAGTTGATGTAGGTTGACGTAGGTAGTTGCCAATGGAATTCACCGAAGTCAGCACCGGCGACAACCTATGTCACCTGCCGACAACCTACATCATCCTGGCGACAACCTTCAACAGCACCTACGTCAGGAGAAGTCAAGCTACGCTCATTGGCGTCAAGCCAACTGTCACCGACTGTTGACAAAAAGTTTTGAACATTTCAAAATCCAGCGGCGTCCAGAAAAACGCTACGATTCTTTGTCGACTGAGGAGACCATGTGGCGACAGCCTAGTCGCCTGTAGTCGCTTAAAAAATCGCCTGTGGGACAGGCCCTTAACACACCTCTATCTTTTCATCTTTGTCCAACCGTCAACCAAAAACCCAGCTCACCTGTATCCACCTATCACTCGCCAGACCTCACCTCCTCTCTTCCAGATTCCCTAACCCCTCCCCACAACCCGCCACAGTAAGTCTGATGAAGAGCCCTGACCCCATCGTTTCCTATCCATATTCGCCAGAAATGCTGAGTTACTCTAGCACTCTGTATCTTGTTGTGTAAACCAACATCTGCAGTTCATTGTTTCCACCAACGGATTCTTACCTTCCATCTGCAAGTAAAACCACTTATCATAATTGTCAATCCTCTGTTCAGTAAATAGTGTATCCGCTCTGCCATTCTTTCTTTTAACATTGGGCTTTTATTCCGCCTACTCATCCGCAATGTGACAGGTTATTGAACATTACTTAAAAGTATATGTAGACAACATCTATTGTATTATCCACATTAATCTACTCCAGTAACTCAAATTTAATTAAGTTAGTCAAATATGATTTAGTTCTGAAAAACCTTCAGATATCAGTCCATGTTTTTCATAGTGCTGATTCATGTTGGAGCTGAAAATCTGCAGAGGCTGCAATTCCAAATGCAAAAGTGGAAAATGGTGTAAGCAGTCAGCAGGTGAATCATGAATAGAAAAAAAGAGTCAATATTTCAGGTTAATGGGAACTGGAAAAGTGAGAAAACAAGTATGCATCAAGTGGCAGAAAGTTGGAGAGTTTATAGTTATGATTACCTAGTATTACTGAAATTCATGTATTGTATCATTGATTATCATATATTTAATTAAGTGCTCTTGCAATATTTATGCAGAGAGAATTTTTTTTTTTAATTACATTTTCACTTTTGTAGTTCTTGCCTGATGGGAGAGGGGAGAAAAGGGAGTGGTCGTGCTGAGAATCATCCTTGATTATGCTGATGGCTTTGCCAAGGTAGTGTGAAGTGTAGGTGGAATAAATGGAATTCATTGGGTTGCTGGTTTGTGTGGTCATCTGGGCAGCGTCCACAATTCTCTACAGTTGTCTTGACACTAGGTTACGAGGTATTCAATCTCCATTCTCCATACTTCGTCTTGTCATTATTTGATATCTGGCCCACAACGGTGGTGTTTTCGTTTAGCTGGGGCATCTTGGTTGACATGGATGAGTTGGGCCAAAGGTCATGCTTTTGTATGACTCTAAGTGGACATTTCTAACAGATATACTATGCCAAGCCCACTCTGCAATTCAAATGAAAAATGTCAGGGATTATTTTGATTTGGAATCAACTATACATTGGGTATCTATTGTTGGATCTTATGCCCCAGGTCTACTGTCTTTTTGGTAGATATATTGAACACGGAATTTGAAGAATGAAGAGGTGTGAATTGTGAAACCATAGGAAGGAATATAGATTCTAAAGAGAGTAGGTCTTAGTGAATGATTCCTAGAGCTCTTGAAAAATATTCAGTGAAGATGTTTCTTCCGGTGGGAAACTCAAGGATACTATCTGAGGATTAGGATTGACTACTTGACAGGGTTGGGAAGGAAATCATATCACGACAGGTTTTTAACGTTTGCTGTTGTCTACCCTAAAAGCTGTAGATGCTGAGCTATCCAAGGCTGAGGTAGTTAGAGGGGATATCATGTACAAGTTGGACCTGTCTGTGCACTATGATTCTAAATCTCAAGAGTTTTTAATTGTCATCCACCTGTTACCGAATGGGACATGACTTGAGAATTAAGGGACTGAAGTTTAGGGGTAACATGAGGGGGAACTTCTTTACTCAGAGAGTGGTAGCTGTGTGGAATGAGCTTCCAGTGAAGATGGTGGAGGCAGGTTCGTTTTTATCATTTAAAAATAAATTGGATAGTTATATGGATGGGGAGGGAATGGAGGGTTATGGTCTGAGCGCAGGTATATGGGACTAGGGGAGATTATGTGTTCGGCACGGACTAGAAGGGTCGAGATGGCCTGTTTCCGTGCTGTAATTGTTATATGGTTATATGGAATGGGTTTCTTCCGGGTGCTCTGATTCCTCCCGCATCCCCAAAATCTTTGGGTTTATAGGTTAATTGGCCTCTGTAAATTGCCCCCAGTGTGTAGGGAGTGGATGAGAAAGTGGGGTAACATGAACTGGTACGAACGGGTGATGGTCATCATGGACTCGGGGGAGGGGGGGAGGGGGGGGTAGGGGGGCAGAAGGGCCTATTTCCATACTGTACCTCTCAATTAATCAAGCAAATGCAGTGAGGGGAAAACAATCTTTGACCCTGGGATTCTTCCTGATTTAAAATACTAAATCTAAAGCAGAGGTAAAAGTACAGATTGATAAAGCAGCCATGCCTTAGGAACACTCCAGGCAGACCTCAAAGCGTGAGTGGGACACAGGAACTGAGCACTCAGAAGACAGAAAGAAAAAGAAAAGCAGCATTTGGAAGATCAAATTGTCTTTTGTCTATTGTCTATAACTATAATTGATTTTGATGAAGGATCTTCAACTTGAAGCAGTAATTCTATTTCAAATTTACCAGCCAACTTGCTTGCTGTTTCGAGCATTTTCTGCTCCTGTTGCAGAATAACATTAATTTATCAATACATTAGGTTATTTTGTGCTGCTGACAATCTGCTGTCTCTCCCACAACATTTCTGGTTAGTAGCAGCAGTGCAACCACATCTCCACCCTAAATTTAGCTGAAATGTCACTACCATTTTAACCACACACCATGGATCTTACCTTTTTGCTGCTTACTGGATCATCAGAACCCTTGATCTCTGGATATCCGCTTTTCCCTGTGGCAAAAGCTGGCAATTAATTTTGAAATTAAATCAACAGGAATTTGATATGGAATCCAATTCTGCTCCTGAACTAAGCATAAGGCTGTGTCTGAGAGATTAAAAAAAAAAGACAGAATTTTGCAGGACCTGCAGTCATACACTGCATTAAGATATTTGCCATACACTGCATTTTGGACAGAAAGCCAGCTACTGTGTAAGAGCACCTGATTCCCAATTTATAGTTTTGATCGTATATCCATTGTTGTCCTCTAGAGGGAGATAACTGGCTGTGTCAAGGGAATTGGCATTTGCATGTATTTGATGCAAGTATTGATGTAAAATTGGTGTGAACAGATGGAGCATAAGAAAAATCATTTACAAGACATTCATCAATCATTGTTCATTCTCAATACTTCGGTAGGGCACGAGACGTAAGTAAAAAGTCCCAGTCTTCCTCTGAATACTTCAGCACCATGGTGATATTTCTGGCAATGTTACAATTGGTTAGGTACCATCAGTAACCAAAAAGCAGCAGCATTGTTTTGTAACAAGGAAAATCTTATCGAAATATGTATAAAATCATGAGGGGGAATAGATAGGGTGAGTCTTTTACCCAGCTGGTAGAGCTCCTACCTCACAGCACAAGAGATCTGGGTATGATTCTGTCCTCGGGTACTTCCTGTGTGTAGTTTGCATATTCTCTCTGGGGCTGCATGGGCTTCCTCCGGGTGCTCTAGCTTCCTCACCAATCCCAAAGATATATGGGTATGTAGGTTAATTGACCTCTAAAATGCCCCTCATGTGTAGGGAGTGGGTGCGAAAATGGAATAACTTTGAGCAATGGTCAGCATTGGCTCAATGGGCTGAAGTGTATTTTTTCATGCTGTATCCAACAATCAATCAAATCAATCAAATGCTCTGACCAACCTTCCATAGCTTGAACATGTCCCGCTGTTTGTTTTTTGATCCTGGCTCCCCTCCTTAATCTATCAATCAAATGCTTCTGTATACATAAGGACTAGCTGGATACTACTGGTATCATCCGATTACAGGAATTCCCTTTGTTCTATCCATCCATGCTCTTCACAACTTAAAACCCATTTGTTTTCTCACTTAGAATGTAGAAACAAGGAACTGCACATGCTGTTTTACAAAAAAAACACAAAGTGCTGGAGTAACACAGCAAGTCAGGCAGCATCGCTGGGGGACATGGATAGATTACATTTTGGGTCAGGATCCTTCAAGACCCTTTGAACCACGAGTACTCGAATGGGCCCCAGCTATGCCTGCCTTTTTGTTGGTTATGTTGAACAGTCCTTGTTCCAAACGTACACTGGCACCATCCCCTTACTCAATTATATCAACCACTATATCTGGGCTGCCTCCTGCACCTGTGCAGAACTTGTTGATACCATTAACTTTCTCTTCTGCCCTCCAATTCACTTGGACTTTCTCTGATGCCTCTCTCCCCTTTCCTGATCTCTCTGTCTCCATCACAACCCAACGAACTTTGAATCTCCAAATTTAGGTAACTAGCCTAAAACCTTTCCAACTTTTTTGCCCCCCCCCCCCGTCTCTTCTCTGTGCCCCACCTGAAACCAGTCTTATTTCTTCCCTCCCCCTTTCCTTACACTTACACTCCTTCCTCTGGCTTCACAATTTGCACAAATCCTTATCTCAAAGCTTTTGGCTTTTCATCCCTGGCCATTGTTCAACTATCTGCCCATCAAAACCCTACCCTTCATGTACTGGGTTTTGTCCTACCTGTTCCCTCTTTCAGCTTTCTCTCCCCCCCTCCCCCATCGCCACAATCAGTCTGAAGAAGGGCAGCACACTGGTGTAGCTGTAGAGTTGCTGTCTTACAGCACCAGAGACACAGGTTGCTGTCTGTATGGAGTTTGTACATTCTCCCTGTGACCTGCATGGGTTTTCTCTGGGTGCTCCAGTTTCCCCCCACACTCTAAACATGTGTAAGTTTGTAGGTTAATTTGGTTTGGTAAAAATTGTAAATTGTCCCTAGTTTGTAGGATCCAGACCCAAAACCTATCCATTTCTCCAGCAATGCTGCCTGACCCGCTGAGTTACTCCAGCACTTTGTATTTTCTGTTTCCTCACTTTCCCAATTCTTATGAAAACTTTTCAACCTGAAACATGAACTTTCTCTCTTCATTGATGCTACCCAAACTGCTAAGTGTTTCTAACATTTTCTATTTTTATTTCAGATGTTCAGCACCTACATTTATTTGCTTTTTGTAGATAGGACAATACATTGTATTGGTTGGAGATTTCCAACTCTACACTTCTCAAACCCCTGTCCCACGGTACGAGTTCATTCCAAGAGCTCTCCCGAGTTGAAAAAAAATCAAACTCGTGGTAAGCACGGAGAATGAACGTAGCGGGTACGTCAGAGCTCGGGGACGTCTCTTAGCGGCTCGTACCTCTAACGGCGGGTACTCGGGAAGACTCGTTAACGGCAGGTAAGCACGGGAAGACTCGTGAAGATTTTTCAACATGTTGAAAAATGTCCACGAGAGCCCCGAATACCGACGAATGGCCATTACCGTAAATCTCTGAGTTCGAATCAGGCAAACTCGGGAGAGCTCTTGGAATGAAGTCGTACCGTGGGACAGGGGTTTAAGTCAATGGGTTTGTGCAAAAATGAAATTAATTGCGTTAATCAGGGATGGCAATAACCATCTTAAATCCCTTATTCCCAGTAGCTATGGACTCCTTTCCAAAAACACCCTTCTTGGAGTGGAAATAGGCAAAGTTTCGGTTTGAGACACTTCTTCAGACTTCTTCAGATTCCTTCATAATCACTGAATCATAGACCTAGAATTTCTTAATACCATCATGATAGTCCTTGCAAATTAAGAAAGAATATCTTGTATTTACATAGTTATTTTAGCCTAAAAATGTCTCAAGGATCTCCATGAATAGTTACACCCTGCACTGAAAATTACAACTCTGCATAGGAATTCCTCTCATGATGATTTTAGTGCATTAAGTGCATTTGTATTTACCCAATTGACTGGGCAGTTAATTTGAAATATGAGGCATGTAAACTGACCTTTTAAAGGAGATTAGCTTACAAAATTTGAAAGCACAACCAGAATGAGTAGGTAGACAAAAATGCTGGAGAAACTCAGCGGGTGAGGCAGCATCTATGGAGCGAAAGAATAGGCGACGTTTCTGCTCGAGAACCTTCTGCAGACTGATGTCGTGGGGGGGAGGGGGGGGGGGGGGGGGATCAGGAAAAATAAAGGAAGAGGCAGAGACAGTAGGCTTGTGGGAGAGCTGGGAAGGGGGGTGGAAAGGAGGGGGAAAGCAAGGACTACCTGAAATAGGAGGTCAATGTTTATACTGCTGGGGTGTAAGCTACCCAAGTGAAATGTGAGGTGCAGTTCCTCCAATTTGCGCTGGGCCTCACTTTGGTAATGGAGGAGGCCCAGGTCAGAAAGGTCGAATTCGGAATGGGAGGGGGAGTTGAAGTGCTGAGCCACCGGGAGATCAGGTTGGTTATTGCGAACTGAGCGGAGGTGTTGGGCGAAGCGATCGCCAAGCCTGCGCTTAGTCTCACCAATGTAGAACAGTTGACCTGCAACAACGGATGCAGTAGATGAGGTTGGAGGAGCTGCAAGTGAACCTCTGTCTCACCTGGAAAGACTGCTTGGGTCCTTGGATGGAATCGAGGGGGGAGGTAAAGCGACAAATGTATCATTTCCTGTGGTTGCAAGGGGAGTGGGTGGTTTGGGTGGGAAGGAACAAATTGACCAGGGAGTTATGGAGGGAAGGGTCTCTGCAGAAAGGGAAGGAGATGGTAAGATGTGGCCAGTGGTGGGATCCCGTTGGAGGTGCAGAAAATGTCGGAGGATTATATGTTGTATGCAATGGCTGATGAGGTGGAAGGTGAGGAGAAGGGGGACTGTCCTTGTTACGAGTACGGGGATGGGGAGTAAAAGTGGAGCTGCGTGATATAGAGGAGACCCTGGTGAGAGCCTCATCTATAATAGAAGAGGGACACCTCCGTTCCCAAAAGAATGAGGCCATCTCCGATGCCCTGGTCTGGAGCACCCCATCCTGGGTGCAGATGCGGCGTAGACTGAGAAATTGGGAGGAGGGGATAGAGTCCTTACAGGAAGTAGGGTGGGAAGAAGTGTAGTTCAGATAGCCATGGGAGTCAGTGGGTTTGTAGTAGATGTCGGTCAGAAGTCTGTTACCTGCGATGAAAATGGTGAGGTCTAGAAACGGTAGGGAGATGTCGGAAATGGTCCAGGTGAATTTGAGTGCCGGATGGAAGTTCATGGTTAAATGGCAGAATGAGAATGTTTGGTTTCTGAACCCCACAGTCTAATAAAATTAGATAGGCAATTAAAGGCAAACAAAAGAAGGTCAAAACAGTAATCCTATCAGTTGTATGTCCCTTATTGGTACATCACTAATGTCACAGAGTGTAGAAGCACATGATTTTTTTTTTTGTATTGCAAATAATTCTAATTCGTATGCCATTTTAAACAGGGATCTCCCTTTTAAGAACCTAATTATCCCCAAAATGTGCCTGTATTAATCTTTTCTTGGAACGTATGCGGGATAGTTATCTAAATCAACATGTAGAGGAACCAACGAGAGAGCAGGCTTTTTAGACTGGGTATTGAGTAATGAGGAGGGGTTAGTTAGCAATCTTGTTGTACGTGCCCCCTTGGGCAAGAGTGACCATAATATGGTTGAGTTCTTCATTAGGAGGGAGAGTGACATTGTTAATTCAGAAACAATGGTTCTGAACTTAAAGAAAGGTAACTTTGAGGGTATGAGACGTGAATTGGCCAAGATTGACTGGCAATTAATTCTAAAAGGGTTGACGGTGGATATGCAATGGAAGACATTTAAAGGCTGCATGGATGAACTACAAAAATTGTTCATACCAGTTTGGCAAAAGAATAAATCAGGGAAGGTAGTACATCCATGGATAACAAGGGAAATCAGGGATAGTATCAAAGCGAAGGATGATGCGTACAAATTAGCCAGAAAAAGCAGCATACTAGACTGGGAGAAATTCAAAGACCAGCAGAGGAGGACAAAAGGCTTAATTAGGAAAGGGAAAATAGATTATGAAAGAAAACTGGCAGTGAACATAAAAACTGACTGCAAAAGTTTTTATAGATATGTGAAAAGAAAGAGATTAGTTAAAACAAATGTAGGTCCCTTGCAGTCAGAAACAGGTGAGTTGATCATGGGGAACAAGGATATGGCGGACCAATTGAATAACTACTTTGGTTCCGTCTTCACTAAGGAAGACATAAATAATTTGCCGGAAATAGCAGGGAACCGCGGGTCAAAGGAGTTGGAGGAATTGAGTGAAATCCAGGTTAGCCGGGAAGTGGTGTTGGGTAAATTGAATGGATTAAAGGCCGATAAATCCCCAGGGCCAGATAGGCTGCATCCCAGAGTACTTAAGGAAGTAGCTCCAGAAATAGTGGATGCATTAGTAATAATCTTTCAAAACTCTTTAGATTCTGGAGTAGTTCCTGAAGATTGGTGGATAGCAAACGTAACCCCACTTTTTAAGAAGGCAGGGAGAGAGAAAATGGGGAATTACAGACCAGTTAGTCTAACATCGGTAGTGGGGTAAACTGCTAGAGTCAGTTATTAAAGATGGGATAGCAGCACATTTGGAAAGTGGTGAAATCATTGGACAAAGTCAGCATGGATTTATGAAAGGTAAATCATGTCTGACGAATCTTATAGAATTTTTCGAGGATGTAACTAGTAGCGTGGATAGGGGAGAACCAGTGGATGTGGTGTATCTGGACTTCCAGAAGGCTTTCGACAAGGTCCCACATAAGAGATTAGTATACAAACTTAAAGCACGCGGCATTGGGGGTTCAGTATTGATGTGGATAGGGAACTGGCTGGCAAACAGGAAGCAAAGAGTAGGAGTAAAACGGGTCCTTTTCACAATGGCAGGCAGTGACTAGTGGGGTACCGCAAGGCTCAGTGCTGGGACCCCAGCTATTTACAATATATATTAATGATCTGGATGAGGGAATTGAAGGCAATATATCCAAGTTTGCGGATGACACTAAGCTGGGGGCAGTGTTAGGTGTGAGGAGGATGCTAGGAGACTGCAAGGTGACTTGGATAGGTTGGGTGAGTGGGCAAATGTTTGGCAGATGCAGTATAATGTGGATAAATGTGAGGTTATCCATTTTGGTGGCAAAAACGGGAAAGCAGACTATTATCTAAATGGTGGCCGATTGGGAAAGGGGGAGATGCAGCGAGACCTGGGTGTCATGGTACACCAGTCATTGAAGGTAGGCATGCAGGTGCAGCAGGCAGTAAAGAAAGCAAATGGTATGTTAGCTTTCATTGCAAAAGGATTTGAGTATATGAGCAGGGAGGTTCTACTGCAGTTGTACAGGGTCTTGGTGAGACCACACCTGGAGTATTGCGTACAGTTTTGGTCTCCAAATCTGAGGAAGGACATTATTGCCATAGCGGGAGTGCAGAGACGGTTCACCAGACTGATTCCTGGGATGTCAGGACTGTCTTATGAAGAAAGACTGGATAGACTTGGTTTATACTCTCTAGAATTTAGGAGATTGAGAGGGGATCTTATAGAAAATTACAAAATTCTTAAGGGGTTGGACAGGCTAGATGCAGGAAGATTGTTCCCGATGTTAGGGAAGTCCAGGACAAGGAGTCACAGCTTAAGGATAAGGGGGAAATCCTTTAAAACCGAGATGAGAAGAACCTTTTTCACACAGAGAGTGGTGAATCTCTGGAACTCTCTGCCGCAGAGGGTAGTCGAGGCCAGTTCATTGGCTATATTTAAGAGGGAGTTAGATGTGGCCCTGTGGCTAAGGGGATCAGGGGGTATGGAGAGAAGGCAGGTACGGGATACTGAGTTGGATGATCAGCCATGATCATATTGAATGGCGGTGCAGGCTCGAAGGGCCGAATGGCCTACTCCTGCACCTAATTTCTATGTTTCTATGTTTCTATGTTTTCTAATACAAAAGAAAGTCACCAATATTCCTAATCATTGAGATCAGTCTGAAGAGGGTCACAATACGAAACTTTGCCTGTCCATTCCCTGCACAGATGCTGCCCAATCTGCTGAGTTCCTCCAACACTTTGTGTTTTTGCAATAGAAATGCATAGTGCGCAATTGGCAATTTACAGTTTACCATTAAGAAGACTTGTACAACGTAAGGGATTTTAAAATCCCTCGCAGTGCGTGGAAAAACGGCATGCGGACCCATTGTGACGTCATCAGCGAAAGGCAGTCGTTTTTAAATTCGAAGCTTTGTCAGATTTTTGAACATTTTCAGTAATCTTGAGAAATAAAGCATGAAATTTTCAGATAACTAGATTTGGACTACTTGGGACAAATCTCTGCCGAATCTCTACCGGAATGTGTAAAAATGTAACCGTCACCGCGTCGTTTCTTCACGAAGATGTGATTACACACAAACACACACACAAATAAATACACATTCAAGATCAAAATTTTATAAGTATTCTAGACCAAGTGGGAGCCATTGGATCCCGTCCCCTCAATGTATGGTTGCGGGGGTGGGGGGGGGGCAGCCTGCTACGTCACACACACACTAACCACCCCCCACCCACATACACTAACCAGCCCTCTTGATATTATATGAATATTATTCATTCACTCATTTTACCCTGCCCTATCCACTCACGCATAGCCCCCAACTCGCAGGCACGGCTAGATAGGGATGGGGGTAGAAAGAGAGGGCAGAGGCAGAGAGAGGGCAGAGGCAGAGAGGGACACAGAGGCACTGAGAGGGATATAGTGGCAGAGAGAGGGACACAGAGGCACAGAAAGGGACAGAGAGGCGCAGAAAGGGACAGAGAGGCGCAGAGAGGGACACACAGATGAGCAGAGGGGGACACAGAGTCACAGAGAGGGACATAGAGGCACAGAGAGGGACACAGAGACAAAAGGCACGTAGATCCATTGTGACGTCATCAGCGAAAGACAGTCGTTTTTAAATTCAAAGTTTTGTCAGATTTTTGAACATTTCTTTCTTTTAAAATCTTTTTATTCGTTTTTTTCAAAAACAAAAACAAGACAACAACAAAATAATGATAAACATAACAATGATATTGATACATAAGGATAAGGATTATATTAATAACAGATATAACCTAAATATGAGTCCAGTGTCAAAATACACATTGAATATAGACCTCTATGTAAATATAGTTAGGTGTTTAAAAGAGAACTTATATATATAAAAACAAAAAGATAAAAAGAAAAAAAAAAGAAAGAAAAAACAAAAAAACAAAACCCCCCTAAACTAGAAATAAAAAAGCAAAACAGATTCTGGGCTGCAAAGAGTTTCAACAATTTAAGTCCCTGTTTGTCGTCAAGTCTGTTCCACCGAATAAAGGTAAAACAAATTATTATAACAGTTGAAGAGGGGACAATTTATGTTATATGAAAATGTTGAATAAATCTTCCCCAAGTCCTATCAAATTTAACCAAGGGTTCAACAATGTCACTCCTAATTTTTTCAAAATTTAAACATGATATTGTTTCAGAGTACAAATGGAATGTGGTCGGAGGATTAGTCTTTCCATTTAAATAAAATAGATCTTCTGGCAATTAATGTGGTAAAAGAAATCAGCCTATGGGCAGAACAGGACAGATGAATAGAATCTAACATTGGTAGCCCAAAAATTGCAGTAATAGGATGAGGTTGTAAATCAATACCTAAAACTACAGAAATAGTATCAAAAATGTCTTTCCAATATTTTTCCAAAAGTGGGCAGGACCAAAACATATGAGTCAATGAGGCCACTTCAGCATTACATGTCACAGGTAGGATGTATATGACCATAAAAATAAGCTAACTTATCTTTTGACATGTGAGCTCTGTGAACCACCTTGAATTGTATCAAAGCGTGTCTTAATACAATTGAGGAAGTATTAACTAATTGAAGAATCCTCTCCCATTTCTCTATAGATAGAGAAATTTGTTCTCTTTCCCAGTCATTCTTAATTTTATCAAATGTATCTTTTTTTAATTTCAAACTCAACTCATAAATAGTCATTATTAAGCCCTTCTGATAAGGGATCAAATGTAAAAATGTTGGTTTGATGTGGTAATGGAAAAAAAGGGTATGTCTAATTTGTAAATATCTAAAGAAATATGAGTTAGGTAGTTTATATTTATTTGATAGTTGTTCAAAAGACATAAAACAACCATCCAAAAACAAATCACGAAAAATCCTTCCTCTTCCATAACAGAAAGGCTTGATCAGGTGCTAGAAGGTTGGAAGAAAAAATTAGATATGATAGGACTCGATAAATAAAATCATTAAATCCAAAAAATTTGTGAAATTGAAACCATATTCGGAGTGTATGTCTTATTATTGGGTTAATCGTATATTTATTCAATCTTGTAATTGTAAAAGGTAACAAGACCCCTAGAATAGAAGCCAATGATAGCCCTTGCATAGATTCACGTTCAAGATTTATCCATCCTGGGCATTGGGTATCTTCTAAATTTTTGTCCAAAATGTTAGATATCCAGCATTAACTGCCCAATAGTAGAATCTAGTAGAACATTTTCATTAATAACTCGAGAAATAAAGCATGACATTTTCAGATAAGGCGATTTTGGACTCTAGAGGAAAAATGTCTCCCGGAATATGTAAAATTTTTACCGTTACCACCTCGTTCTTTTGCGAAGATGCGATTACACGCAAACACACACACAAATAAATACACATCCAAGACCAAGAGTTTTATAAGTATAGAGATAGAGATATATACATATATATATATGTGTGTGTGTGTGTGTGTGTGTGTGTGTGTGTACCGGTCCATCTTGATTAAAAGGTTAATCAAAATTCCAAGTGTGGTTGTGGGGGGGTAGGCCTACACTGCAAATTACATTGAGAAATAATCCAGTTGATAAAAATGTCTGTGATGTCTGAAATCAATAAGCTTAAAAAACCATGAATTTAAGTCTTGTTTATATCAGATTGTGATTTAATTCTAGCTGTATTTTAAATAGCTTTATCTTTTTTAAGAGTGCAGACATGGCATGAAATCAAGAAATCTTCATGAAGAGCAAAACCAAGTACTGCTGTTTTCCCTCAGCCCCTCGAGTCCTATTTTAAGTGTTTAAGTACCATTTACTGTGCAGGTCCTGAAGATAGACACAAAAAGCTGGAACAACTGTCCAGGTCACACAGCATCTCAATGACCCTTCTTCAGTCTCGATCCGAAAAGTCACCTATTTCTTTTCTCCAGAGATGCTGTCTGAGCCGCTGAGTTACTGCAGCTTTTTGTGTCTATCTTTGGTTTAAACCAGCATCTGCAGTTCCTTCCTACACACTGTGTAGGTTCTACCCTGATTTAGCTTACCAAAATGCACCAGTTCACACTTGTCCAAGTTAACTTTCATCTGCCAATCCTTAGCCCATTTTCTCAGTTGGTCTACAGCCTCTGGTAACCTTAGATAACCAACTTTGGTGCCACTATACCACAAGTTTTGGTGTCTTCAACAAACTTAATAATCATGCCAACTCTACTAGCTGTGTCACTGTGTGAAATCAACTAAATTTGCCATATTGAGATTATTTATGTGCAGTACTCATATGAAAAGTTGGACAGACTTGGATTGGGGAGAGAACTGGTCGATTTATATAATATTGTGAGAATCATAGATAAGGTAAATGGTCAGAACCATTTTCTCAGGATGGAAGTATCAAATACTAGAAAGTATAGCCTGAAGGTGAAAGAGGAAAAATTGAATGATATGCGGCGTAAATATTTTATATGGAGATTTTTTTGATGGGTGTTTGCAATGCACTCTGGGGTGATGGTGCAGGTAAATACAATTGTGGGATTGAAGAGACTTTTGACTAGGCATATGGATATGGCAGGATTTGGATTAAGTGCAGGCGGGGGTGGGGGCATTGCGTAGCGAGGGATGGGGGGGAGGCGGATGGGAGTGTTGGAGCGTTGGCATGCCCCTCCCTCCCAGAGTGGCCCGCCCTGCCTTGCGAGTGCATTGTGACGTCACTCAGAATTTTTTTTCCAAAATGGATGAGTTTGAAGATATCGAGCTGTTTTTTTTTTAAATTTGAACGATTAATAACTTCGGAAATATAGGTGGAAATGCGACGGGAAAAATGTGAGTAAGATGTGTGAAAATGGGAAGGCCTAGCGTTTGGAAGAAGATAGGAATTAACCAGATTGACACACACAGAGACACAAACAAGACAAAAACTTTTAGTTATATAGAGATAATCAGAACATTATCAGCCTGCACCAGAATATGCAAGTTTGTGTGTTAGGGTTAGTCAGACATGCTATCAACATGCAATTTATTAACATCACTGTGTGCCATCAGTAATTATCATATGCTAATAAATATAAATTATTTTTCTGTAATATCTGCCACTTGAAGCTTCTTTCCTCCATGGGGTGTGCTTCGTAATTTGTTCTACATTAGCAGATTAGACAATCCATACAATTAATGTGTAATATATCAATGATGCAAAACTATATTGATTGCTTGAGCAGTCAAGCATGTGGATGCAGATACAATTTAAGTCAACAGTGAAAAATGCACAACTGCTTTTCGCTATTGGGCAATGAAAACAGTGTATGTTTACATTATGACGTAAAGTTTAATGTCTATGTTGTTTCCGCACACCTGCGGAAAATGTGTCCAGGTGCAATTCCTGAATGAACGTGTTGGGAAACTGGAGCAACAGGTGGATGACTCAGGCTGCCCGGGAAAATTAGAATTTCCTGGACTGGACCTGCAGTGAGGTTGTCACACCAAGGATACAGGAAGAGCTAAGAGGGGTAACTGAGAAAAATAAGTAAACGTGGAGTGCAGGCGACCCCAGTGGCTGTACCTACTGAAAACCGGTACGCCCCCTTAGAAGCGGATGACACGCCAAGATTCAGTGGTAGCCAGGGCTGTGATTCCAACCCTGGTGCTGAGGCTCAATGGGAAAGAGTGACGTCTGGCAGAGCCGTAGTGGTGGGAGACTCCATCGTCAGAGGTGCGTACAGGAGACTCTGTGGCAGCAGGCGAGACTCCAGGATGGTGTGTTGCCTCCCTGGTGCCATGGTCCAGGATGTCTCGGAGCGGCTGCACGGCATCCTCAAGACTGAGGGAGAGAAGCCGGAGGTTGTTGTGCATGTTGGCATGATTGATATAGGTCGGCAGAGGAAGGAGGTTCTGCAAAAAGATTTTATGGAATGGGGCTTAAGACTGAAAAGCAGGACCTCCAGGATCTCAGCATTGCTTCCAGTACCTTGTGCTAGGGAAGGTAAGAATAGGAAGATAGAGGACATGAATGTATGGCTGAGGAGTTTGTGCACGGAACAGTGATTCAGATTTCTGGATCATTGGGATCACTTCTGGGGCAGGGGTGACCACCTGTATTAAAGGGACGGGTTGCAACGAAACCCTAGGGGGACCAACATCCTATCGGGAAGGTTTGCTAATGCTACATTGGAGGGTTTAAACTAGATTGGCAGGGGAGAGGGATCTCATGCAGGTCAGAGGCTAGAAGTTGATATGAAGGGTGGTGTGGGAAAGGTTAATAGACAGGATAGGCAAAAAGCCAGAGAGCAAGGATGGAGGGTTGGTTTAAACTGCACGTATTTTAATGCAAGGGGCTTGACGGGTAAGGCAGATGAGCTTAAGGTGTGAATAGGTACGAACGACCGGCATGTTGTAGCCATGACTGAAACCTGGTCAAGAGCAGGACTGGCAGCTCAATGTTCCGGGGTACAGGAGCTTCAGAAGAGACAGTGGTGAGGAAAAAAGAGGAGGGGGAGTTGGATTTTTGTTTAAGGACAATGTCACGGCTGTGTTCAGAGATGACATTACAGACGGTTCATCTAGTGAGGCTATATGAGTGGAGCTGAGGAACAAGAAAGGGATGATTACCATGTTGGCGGTGTACAACAGACTCCCGAATAGTCAACAGGGATTAGAAGAGCAAATGTCCCGGGAGATTGCAGACAACTGCAGGTCAAATAAGGTTGTTTTAGTAGGGGATTTCAACTTTCCCAATATAGACTGGGAAAATCATAGCGTGAAGGGTTTAGATGGGGTGCAATTTCTCCAAAGTGTTCAGGAGAGTTTTCTTCAGCGGTATATGGAGGCCTCCGTACGTGAGAGGGCAACGCCAGATCAATTATTGGGAAATTGGGATGGGCAAGTTTATGAAGTGTGTGTAGAGGAGCCTTTTGGGACAAATGACCACAGTCGATTAGGTTTAAGGAAGTTATGGATCAAGACAGAGAGGGTCCACCTGTTAAAATTCTCAACTGGGTAAGGCCCACTTTGAGGGTATGAGAGAAGGTCTTACTCAAGTTGAGGGGAAAGGAACATCGGCCAAGTGGGATGTTTTTAAAAGTGTTCTGAAGAATGTTCAGGATGTGTACGTCCCCGTTAGAGTGAAAGACAAAGCAGGCAAACATAAGGAAGATTGGCTGACAAGTGATATAGAGGCATTGGTTAAGAATAAAAAGGATGCATGGGACAGGTATAGACAGCTGGGATCAAGTGCGTCCATGGAAGAGTTTCGGGAACTAAGGAGCAAACTAAAAAAGAAGATCAGAAGAGCACAAAGGGGCCAGGAGAGCTCTGGCGGGTAGCAAAAAAGACAATCCCAAAAGATTTTATAAATACACTGGACCAAGTGGGACCTTTTGGGTCCCTGTCACATGGGAGGCCTGGTCCCCCAATGCAACCTGTTCCCCAATACAATATTGCACCACTAACCAGTAGCCCCAATGGGAGGCATGGTCCCCCAACTCAATCTGTTCCCGAATGTAAAATTCCAGCACTCCCCAGCCTCCCTCAGCAAGTGGGCTTAAAATAAAAATTCTAATTGCACTACCCTGCCTGCTGCAGTAGTTTCAATTGCAATACCGATTCGTCCTCCTCCTCCTGTTGAAATGTTCAGAGTGTTCCTGTATTGTAACTTTGTATTGAAATGTGTTCGAAGCTGGCAGGAAGGCTTTTAAAAGTAAAAATCTTGTTAAATTTAGCATTTTTAAAGTTATAATCATCAATAACATGAGATATAGCATCATCACTGGAAGCTCCTGGAAAAAAGACTCTGTGAGAAGCTGTGGTTACCATTGACAATGTTCCATTGTGATGTCATTGTGGCACTGGGCAACTTGAGAGCCCACTATGATTGGTGCACCATGAGTGGCATTGTGACATCATCACTGGAAGCTCCTGGAAAAAAAGCTCTTGGAAAAAGGTTCTCTGTGAGTAGCTACGGTTACCATTGGCAACGTCCCATTGTGATATCATTTGTAAATGAGATCCATTGTGATTGGACATCTGTGAAATGGCATTGTGACATCACCAGAAGCTGCTGGAAAAAGGCTCTCTGTGAGAAGTGGTTTTTGGCTTTTTTGTAAACTTTAATCACAAATAACATGAAATATAGGGTGAACCTGAGTTTGGCGTGGAGGGGGAAAATGTGAGTTAGAATATGTAAACATTTTAGCGCTAGCGCGTTGCGTTTTGAGGAAGATACAAAACATACACACACGCACATACAAGATGAGACTTTTAGTATATAGATAGATTAGGGGGAAAAGGGTAACTAGAGAGAGAGTGGGACCTCTCAGGAATAAAAGCAGCCACCTCTGTGTGGAGCCACAGGAGATGGGCAAGGTCCTCCATGAGTATTTCTCTTCTGTATTTACCGAGGAGAAAGACAGTGGGACTGAGGAAATTGGAGCAACACGGGAAGTGTCATGAGAGCAGTGAGGGTTATTGTCGAGGAAGTACTGAAGGTATTGTCGTGTTTGAAAGTAGACAAATCTCCAGGGCCTCATCAGACATATCCGAGGTCATTGCGGGAATTAAAGGAAATTGCGGGAGACCTGGCTGAAATTTATGAGTCGTCCTTAAATACAGGTGAGGTGCCAGAGGATTTGAGGGTGGCAAATGTCGTGCCTCTTTTCAAGAAGGGCTGCAGGGAAACTATAGGCCGGTGAACTTATGATCTGTAGATGGTAAGTTACTGGAGAATATTCTGAGGGATAAGATGCAGGCATTTGGATGGGCAAGGGCTGATTAGGGACAGTCAGCATGGTTTTGCACGTGGGAGGTTGTGTCTCACAAATCTAATTGATTTATTTGAAGACGTGAGCAAAAAGGTTGATGAAGGCAGAGTTGTAGCTGTTGTGTACATGGACTTTAGTAAGGCGTTCGACAAGATGCCGCATGGGAGGCTGCTCTGGAATCCAAGGAGAGATAGCTGAATGGATAGCAAACTGGCTCCATGGAAGGAAGCGGAGGGTGATGGTGGAAGGTTGCTTCTCAGAATGGAGGCCTGTGACTAGTGGTGTGCCACAGGGTTCGGTGCTAGGCCCGTTACTGTTTGTCATCTACATCAATGATTTGGTTGGGAACATACAGGGCAAGATTAGCACGTTTGCTGATGATACAAAAGTTAGTGGTTTTGCAGATAGTGAAGTTGGATGTGAACAATTGCAGGAGGATCTGGATCGATTGGCCACGTGGGCGGAGGAATGGTTAATGGAATTTAATACAGAGAAGTGTGAGGTGTTGCATTTTGAGATGTCGAACAAGGGCAGGACCTACACAGTAAATGGTAGGCTAGTATTGAGGAGCAGTGGGACCTAGGAGTACAAGTGCATGGTTCCATGAAGGTCGAGTCGCCGGCAGTTAAGGTGGTCAAAACGGCTTTTGGCGCTTTGACCTTCATCAGTCAAAATATTGAGTATAGAAGTTGAGAGGTCCTGTTGCAGTTGTATAAGACGTTGGTGAGACCGTATTTCGAATATTGTGTTCAGTTCTGGGCACCGTGTTGTAGGAAAGATATTGTCAAGCTTGAAAGGGCTCAGAAAAGATTTATGAGGATGTTGCCAGGACAAGAGGGGTGTGAGCTACAGGGAGAGGTTGAGTAGGCTGGGTCTCTATTCCATTGAGTGTAGGAGGATGAGAGGAGATCTTATAGTGGTGTACAAAATCATGAGAGGAATAGATCGGGTAGATGCACCGAGTATTTTACCCATACTAGGGGAATCGAGGACTAAAGGACATAGGTTCAAGGTGAAGGGGAAAAGATTTGATAGGAATCCGAGAGGTAACCTTTTCACACAATGAGTGGTGGGTGCATGGAACAAGTTGCTAGAGGAGGCTGGGACTAGGACTATCCCATCGTTTAAGAAATAGATGGACAAGTACATGGATAGGACAGGTTTGGAGGGTTATGTACCAAGCACAGGCAAGTGGGACTTGGGTAGCTGGGACATTGTTGGCCAGTGTGGACGAGTTTCCACACTGTATTACTCTATGACTCTAACTGATGCGCTACAATGCTGAGAACTATATTCTGCACTCTTTGCTCTACCTATTGCACTGGAGTTTAATTTGATTGTACAGTATTCATGTGTAGTATTATCTCATCTGATTTGCTAGCTTTTCACTCTACTTTTGTACACGTGACAATAATAAACCTAAATCTAGTTCATTTGAAGATTAATTATTCGCAATCACTGACGAGACTACTTTCTCATTTCCTGGGGTTAAATCAAGGCAATAATTGGGAACTGTAACCATAGTATTTTAATCATCGTTGAGACAGTTGCATACACATTAGATTAAGTGCTTTCATCTAAATTTATAGGACAAGTAATATTTTACATTTATTTGATGATGAACAACACAACCGTACTATGGAGAAGCATGTCTGTCTGCTGGAGTCATAAATAATGATTTATCAAGGGTGCTCAGTGTTGTTTATGGCTTCCTCGGTGTTTTTCTACGAAATATATATATTATTAACTGCTGCCTTTCAAGTTTAACAATTCACTTCATTAGAATTAACATGCAATACCACTATACTATACTACAACTGGAATTTAATAATTGCACGCTTAAAACATAGAACAGTACTGCACTGGAATAGGTCCTTTGACACACAATATCTGTGCTGAATATGATGCCAAGTTAAACTAAACTCCTCAGCCTACATGTGATCCATATCCTTGCATTCTCTGTGTATCGTTGTGCCTGTCCACTCTTAATTGCCAGTCCCGTATCTGACTCCATCACCACCCTTGGCAGTCAACCACTCGATGTGTAGAACACTTGCCCTGCACATCTATCTATCTATCTACTTTCTATCTATACATAACTAAAACTATGATCTTGTGCTCTTCCGGTTTGCGCGGTCTTTCTATTTGCGCAAAAACGGTACGCGATAGCGCTATGATTTTTCGCCAGCTCACTCACCGTTCTCCTGTGCAACGAGTGCACCAAGTTTTGCTCAGATCTGTGGTCTATTGTAAAAGATAGCGAGGTTTAAAAATCTTAAAAACCGCTCGTGCGCAGAACAATCTCTCCTGCCAGTCAGCGCCACGTGGATTGGTATTTTGTCCTGTCACTCCGCGGGATGGTGCGCCCCTTCCTGCACCATCACGTCTTTACTGGAGCTGAGGATGGCCGGCAGCGGTTTCCAACCGGACACAATTTTCGGAGGGATCGGAAGTGGAAGATGTCGCCAAACGGAAAGCGGAGAATCTGATCCCGGTGCAGGAGAACATATAACGACCAGCGAGCACTGTGAGTCCTCAACGCACCGCCAGCTCCAGCCCCTTCCCCTCTGGTCTTCCTCGCTGGCTCTTGCCCCCCTCCCCGATGATACCCCCCTCTCCCCAAAACCCTTGTGTTTTCTCCAAGCTCCCACCAACCCACCCGCCAAAACATCCCCCTCCCCCCACATCCCCACCACCCACACCCCCCTCCCTACACAACCCCACCCCACACCCCCTCCCCCACACCCCTCTCCCCCTCACGCCCCATCTCCCGCATCCTCCATTCCCCCACTCCCCGCCCGCACACCACCCTCCTCCCACAGACCTCTACACCCACAACCCACCCCTCCCCAGCAACCCCCCCGCCCATACCCTCCCCCCCAATTCCCCCCCCACACATCCCCTCATCCACATCCTCCCCCCACCTCCCTCCCCTCCCCTCCCCCACACATCCCCCTCCAACTACACCCCCCTCTCTCACAAACTCTCCCCTCCACACTCCCCCACCCACACCCCCCCTCCCCCACCACCCCCGACCCACACATGGTCTCCCCCCTCCTACACCTCCCTGCACACATACACCCCCCTCTCCCACAAACTATCCCCTCCATCACTCCCCCTCCCACACATGAAGAGGAGGGGTGGATGGGGGATGAGGGGAAGTGAGACGCGCCTGCACAGTTAGGGGCTACTAGACTGTGGGGCCGGCTTGGGGCCTGGTCCCCTAACGCAACCAATTCCCCATGCAATCTGTTCTCTCCAACGTTGCATTATGCAGGCATGCTGCCGGGGGATGTGGGGTGGGCAGGGTGTGTAGAAGGGGGGGGAGAGCATGGGCTTCAGGGGGTGAGCGGAGGGGGGGGGGGGGAGGGGGAGCATTGGGCTTCAGGCAGGGGGGGCAGTCGGGGGAGGGGGACGGCCTCAACCGGGGTTGTGGGGGGAAGGGGGAGCATCCTGCAGCCATGGAAGGGGGGGGGGGGGGGGGGGGCTTTAGGCAGCGGACAGATTGGGGGGCTTTCTGAAGGGCTAGTACAGGTGTTGTGGGCCGAATGGTAACTGCTTTACGGAGCAAAAGTATGGACATTGCGGGCCGAATGGACTTTTCTTGGGCTAGTCCTGCAGCTGGAGACGGGGAGGGAGACGGATTCAGGTGGGGGGCCAGCGGGAGCATTCTGTAGTCATGGAAGAGTGACAGCTTCAGGCAGGGGGCAGTGGGGGGGAATGCCGTGGCCTATAGCTGCCGTGTCCTGCCACTGCCGCAGCCTACCGCTGGGGGGGTGTGCGAGGGGAGGAGGGTGGGGTTGTGTGGGCGGGAGGGTGTGTGTAGGCAGGGGTGGTGTGCCCCACTGGCGCCTGGCCCCGCCAGCACCCGGCCTCACCAGCTCCTGGTCCCGCCCCGCCAGTGCCCAGTTCCCTCAATACCCCCACACTCACTCCTCACTTCCCCAGGATCTCGAGGTTGCAGCAGTCGGCTTCACAGTCAGCCAGGCTCTGTACTCCTGACCGCTCCGCACACCAGGCCGCTCCGCACTCCAGGGCTCCCCGACTCAGCGCCGCCTCCGGGTTCCCCGACTCGGGGCAGCTTCTGGACTCACGGCTTCGGGACTCACGGCCTCAGGTCGGCTTCAAGATGGACGGCTTCAGGACGGCTTCGGGACGGACGGCTTCAGGACGGCTTCGGGACGGATGGGCTCAGCGCTGCACACAGACTCAGCTCGGCCTCCAGGGCTTTATTCTCCTCGCACCAGTGATTGACAGTGGGTGCTGGAAGCGGAGTTTCCATAGGTGACTGACAGGAGAGACGACCAATTTGCTGATCTTACGATCTTACGTCTTCATAATTTTTGTAATATTCCACAGACCGTAACAAAACTTGTAGCGCTTGTAGCACAGGTAAATGTTGAGTAAGGTGGCGAAAAATCGTAGCGCTATTGAGTAACGTTTTTGCGCAAATGTAAATACAAAGCAAACCGGAAGAGGAAAAGATGAGAGTTTTAGTTAAGTAATAGAAGATAGATGGGTGAGTGGTGGAATATTGCGTTGGGGGAACGGGTTGCGTGGGGGAATGGGTGAGTGGTGGAATATTGCATTTAGGATACAATATCGCTCCCCCACCATCCCCCGACAGCCCCCGCTGTGTGACTGGGACCCAACGTGTCCCACTTACTTCAGTAAATAACTAAAAATGATCTTGTGCTCTTCCGGTTTGCAGGGTTTTTCTATTTGCGCAAAAACTGTACGTGATAGCGCTGTGATTTATTGCCAGGTTATAGCCCTGTCCCACGGTACGAGTTCATTCCAAGAGTTCTCCCGAGTTTGCTCTGATTCGAGCTCGGAGATTTACGGTAATGGCCACTCATCAGTACTCGGGGCTCTCGTGGACATTTTTCATCAGGTTGAAAAATCTTCACGAGTCTTCCTGTGCTTACCTGCCATTAGTGCTAAGAGACGTCCCCGAGCTCCAACGTACCCGTTATGTTCATTCTCCGTGCTTACCACGAGTTTGATTTTTTTTTAACTCAGGAGAGCTCTTGTAATTAACATACCGTGGGATGTTCTCCTGTGCTGCGAGTGCAACAAGTTTTGTTCCATTCGGTGGTGTTTTGTAAAGGTTATCGAGGTTTAAAACCGCGCGTGCGCAGATTTCTTCAGTCACCGCCACGCAGATTGGTCTCTTCTCCTGCCAGTTAGTGCCCGGGATGGCATTACCCCTTTTGGCCACAACGGCGGCAGCCTCTCCCGCCTCACTCACAAACACCTATCCACCCCTCCTCACAGTAACTTGTCTATCGTCTCCCCCTCAACAACGGCCGCGGCCGTGGCGTGGCGAGGGGGATTCAGTGGATGCCCAGTTGAGGCCCTGGTCCCGTCTCTCTCTCACTCATCACTCACCCCTCTCCCCGCCCCGTCCTCTGTGGCAATGGCACTCCCATCTACCCGTCCCCCTAGGTCCGTATCCTCCGCCGTCGCTGTTGCGGTAACTCACCCTCATGGCCTTCACGGAGGAGATCTTCTCCACCAGCTCATCGAAACACGTGGTGCCCACCGTGATGAACACTGACTCCATCCTCCCTGCAGCCCGGCCCAGCAGCGACAGTGAGGGACGGGTCGAGTGGCAGCAGCGGGCGGTTGGACAGGACGAGGACGGCCCGAGCGGCGGCTGAGCCGGAGTGGGAAGAGGGAGGGAGGGAGGGAAGGAGGGAGAGTCGGGTTGCAGGGTGGCCGAGCAGTTTGTGTGGAGTTTGAGTAACACACACACACACAATGCAAACTGGTCCATTCGTCAAGTCAACTGGATCTAAACCACAACCAACAATGAATGACCTGTGGAGGAAGGCGCTGCAGATGCTGCTTTTTATGGATGGAGGGAGGGAGGGAGTGACTGAGCCATGCCTGCGCAGTTGGGGGCTATGCGTGAGTGGTGCAATATCGCGTTTGGGAACAGGTTGCATTGGGGGACCAGGCCTCCCATGTGACAGGGATGCAACAGGTCCCACTTAGTCTAGTCTCCTTTACACTTTGCCGCTCTCACCTTCAAGCTTTGCCCTTCAGTTCTTGACATTTCAAATCTGGTAAAAAGGTTCTGATTCCCTATCCTCTCTATGCCCCTCATAATTGTATATGCTTCTATAAGGTCTCCCCTCAAACCCCATGCTCCAGAGAAAACAATCCAAATTTATTGACTATTGTTGGATAAAAACATTGCAAAGTTATCATAAACATTTGTATTGCAGATTTCTTTGACATTTAAAGTCACATTTTCAATTATTTATCAAAGTGAATGCATTTTCCCAACATCAAAAATCACTATGTAAGCCATCTGGCAAACTCTAAAATCCTTGTTAAAATATCAAATAAATATAGTTTTTCTTCCTGTCCCAATGATAATGAGATTTTTGTATTTTTCAATTGGGGTCAGGTTTTGTCTTCACAGCTTCAATTGGTGCAAATACTAATTCAAAGTGGTGACAAAATGAAAACCTAATGAATTCTGAAACAGCAAATATGATGGATTATAACCGCTGAGTTACTCAAGCAGTCTGTCACTCGTGTTGTAAACCAGCATCTGCAGTTCCTTGCTTTAGCTGGAATATTTTGATTGCTATAGTCATAAAGTAATGGAGCACCAAACAGGCCCTTCGGCCCAACCCGTTAATTCCAACCCAAAATGCTCTATCTCTGCTAGTCCCATTTCCCTGTGTTTGGCCCATATCCTCCTCAACCTTTCCTATCCATGTACCTGTCCAAGTGTCATTTAAATATTGTTATTGTACCTGCTTCAACAGATTCCCCTAGCAGCTTGTTCCATATACCAACCACTCTCTGTGTAGAAATGTTGCCCCTCAGGTTCCTACTATATTTTTCCCCTCTTGCCTTCGAGTCCTTGATCTCCCTACGCTGGGAAAAGGACTCTGCGTTAATCTTGTCTATTCCCTTTGTGATTTTATACACCTCCATTAAATCAGCCTTCTACACTCCAAGGTACATAGTCCTGGCCCACCCAGTCCTCTCCCAATAACTCAGGCCCTCGATTCCTAGCAACACTCTTATAAATCTTCGCTGAACTCCTTCCAGCCCTATGGCATCTTTCCTATTGCCAATCCAAAGGGATTTATGGTGGTGCTTCTTTCGAGGTTTCCATCTACACAACCTTCAGAAAGAAAGTAACTAACCCGACATTAGTTAATAACCTACAAGTAACTAAGCTGCCTCTCTATGTTTATCTCGCACCTTTTCTTCTCTGGCCTTTCATCTGTCCAATTATCTGCCTATCAACCCCATCCCCCCTCACCCCCCCTCCCCTCCCTCTCACCCCCCCCCCACCTGTATCTACCTATCACTCTCCATCCCGCTCCCATCCCGCTTCAGCTTTCTTCTTCCCCCCCCCCTTAAAATTCAGCCTGAAGAAGGATACCACCCCGAAAGTCATCCATACGTGTTCTCCAGAAATGCAGCCTGACCCGCTGAGTTAAGGGCCTGTCCCACTTACGTGTCCTTGGCATGCAAATTACGCAACCTCGTGGTGGCGTTGAGGCGCATGGCCATCGTATGGTGGCGCGGGGCCGGTCCCACTTAGAAGCGCGGAGTGGTATGGAGTTGTGCGCGACATCGCGCGGGGCTCCGAACTTTTTGTAGCGAACTAATTCTTCGCACGCCAACGGCCAGTCGCAAAACTGACGGCCAACGTGGGACAGGCCCAAGACCCTGGTGCGACGCAACGTCTCACCTTCAACAGCAGTAGAAGCAGGCAAACGATTGCCGAACTTGGCCTGGGGCTCACGGCCGTTGCGGTCCGGATCCGCCCCCACTCAACTCCCAGAGCGGGGCCAAGAAAATTGAAGATAAACACAAAATGCAGGAGTAACTCAGCGGGACCGGCAGCATCTCTGGAGAGAAGCAATGGGTGACGTTTCGGGGCAAGATCCTTCTTTTCAGACTGAAGAAGAGTCTCAACACGAAACGTCACCCATTGCTTCTCTCCAGAGATGCTGCCGGTCCCACTGAGTTACTCCAGCTTTGCGTCCATCTTCAAATGATGTCACGCGCTCCAGACGGCTGTGCATACGCATGAAACTGCGCCCGACCTTCGCGGGACCGTCGCGGCTCAACGCGACCACGAGGTCGCGTAATTTACGTGCCAAGGACACACGTAAGTGGGACAGGCCCTTTACTCCAGAATTTTGTGTCTTTTTTCAGAAAGACTTCCTGGCCTAAAAAAGAGATTGTAGAAAATATTTCAATGGAGAGGATTTTCCTTCAATCAGAAAAATGAAAGATCAACTAAAGGAGTGTCACTTCTGCAAGTAGTATTTAAAGCCGTCCTTCTTGGTGTTACTGATGACAAATGAAGTTTACAACTATACTGTCTTGAAACATAGAAGCAAAGAACTGCCGATGCGGGTTAACACACAAAAGGACACATAGTACTGGAGTACCTAAGCAGGTCAGGCAGCATTTCTAGAGAACATGGATAGGTGACATTTCAAAACGTGCTTTGTGTGTCCTTCTGTCCATAAACACAATAAATATTGTGATACAGCTGCGGCAATGTATACAATGTATACAAAGGGCATATTTCCATGCTGCATCTTAGGTTTAGGTTTATTATTGTCATGTACCGAGGTACAGTGAAAAGCTTTCTTTTCCATGCTATACAATCAGATCAGGTAATACCATACATAAATACAATTGTCAAACTCAAGTACAATAGGTAGAGCAAAGGGTGTGCAGAATGTAGTTCTCAGCATTGTAGTGCGTCAGTTTCAGAGACAAAGTCCAATGTCTGCAATGGGGTCGAGGTGAATCAGACAGTACCCTAGTTTGCGGAAGGTCCACTCCGAAGCCTGATAACAGAGGGGAAGAAGCTAGTCCTGAGTCTGGTCGTGCGCACATTAAAGATTCTGTACCTTCTGTCAGACAGGAGTGGGAAGAAAAAAGGATGAATGGGGTGGGAAAGATCTTTGATTATGTTGGCTGCTTTTCTAAGGCTGTGTGAAATGTAGATGGAGACAATGGTGGGGAGTCTGGTCTGTGTGATGAACTGGGCTACATCCACAGCTCTCTGCAATTTCTTGTGGTCTTGGGCAGAGCCGTTCCCAAACCAAGCTTTGATGCAACCCGACAGTATCCTTTCTGTGGAGCATCTGTAGAAGTTTAGAAGTGTCATTGGTGAAATGCCAAATTACCTCAGTTTCCTCTTGGCTGTTGCATCAATGTGGTTGGTCCTTGACAGCTTGTAAGTAATATTAATACCAAGAGACTAGAAGCACTCAAGCATTTCCACTTCCACACCATTGATGCTGATTAGCTCATGAATTGGCTCATGACCAGGCTTCTTGAAGTCGATAACTGGCTCCTTTATATTGCTGACTTCAAGGAGAGGTTGTTGTCCTGGTACCATTTTTTCTATTGTTACCATCTTTCAAAAAAAATCCTCCCCTCCCCAAAAAAAATTCTGTAAACAAATAGTAGTAGATCTTTACCTTTTTGGCCATTTGAAAACACTATTGTGGATCAACTATGTTATAAATTTCCTGTTCCTGTGATGTTGTCCTGCATGTCATTTTAATTATAAGAATGTTGGTAATCTCAAAATTCAACCCAATGTCAATATCAAAACTGTTAGAGAAAAGTGTGAAGTGAATGAAAAAAACAGCTTGGAAACAAGCCCTTCGGCCCACCGAGTCCACACCATCCATCAACCACACTAGTTCTATGTTATCCCACTTTTGTCTCCACTCCCTGCACAATAGGGATAAATTACAAATGCCAATTAGCGTACAAACCCGCACATCTTTGGGATGTGGGAGGAAACCGGAGCACCCCAGTGGAAAACCATGCTGTCACAGGGAGAACGTGCAAACTCTGCACAGACAGAAGTCAAGATCAGGATTGAACCTGGGGCTCTGGTGCTGTGAGGCAGCAACTCTACCTGCTGTGCTACTGTGCCAGCTTCATCAAACGTTGCCTAAGCCAACCTTTGATGAAACCTCTTCAGAGACTTGGAATATTCATATTCAACCAGCAGTATAACATTCAGGGATACTTGTCCTCATTGTAACACAGTTCTATGTTATTCTACTTACCCATCTACTCCCTACATATTAGGTGCATATTTTTAACTCGAATAAGGAGACACAGTACTCAGAGACCTGAAAAGTTCAAAGCAATTCAGATGCAGCAACGTTAGACCAAAACTGAGATGAACTGCCTTTTCCCCACTTTACTGCCTCAAATAGCTATTTGCTGTGAGTGAAAATACCTGTACCATGAAAATGGCAGCACCCATTCTCGTTTGAAATGACTAAATATCTAGTTGAGTAGAAAGTAATTTGAAGCCGTGAACTTGGATTTTAGAGAGATCATGGTTGGCAAATCTAATGGCGTTCTTTGTGAAAGTGACAGATGAAAAAATGTAGTCATTTTTATGCTTCTGGACTTTCAGAAAGCTTGTGACAAAGCATCACTCTAGAGATTATGGAAGGAGATTAAGGAAAATAGAAATGGAGAGTGCTTCAAAGTGAATTGAAAGCTGGTTCAGAAACAGGTTGTAGGAATTATGAACAATTTCTCATATAGTGGAAGTGGGTACTAACCCTTTAGCCCACCATGTCCACGCCAACCATTGGCCACCCATTCACATTAGTTCACTGTTATCCCACTTTTGCACCTCTCATCCATACTAGGAGCCAATTACCTACAAACCAACATGTCTGTAGGATGTGGGAGGAAATCTACATGGTCACAGAGAGAACGTGCCAACTCCACACAGACAACACTTGAGGTCAGGATTCAACTCAGATTTCTGGCTCTGTGAGACAATGGCTATGAAAACCATTCTTGTCCACTTGTAAAACATCAGCAATTATAAAGATGATAAACAATTTTAAAAAGCAGGTGAATTGTAAATTAGCTGCCTGGTTTATTTATTTCATTAAATTAACTACTAATGATTGAGGCAAGCTCTCCCATGCAAAATTCCCTAATGACAACCAACGAGAAATGCAGTGAAAACAAGGCAAAAGGCTGTTTGATAAGGAGAGCAGAGAAGGAATGAAATGAACTTTTTTCACACAGAGAGTGGTGAATCTCTGGAACTCTCTGCCACAGAGGGTAGTTGAGGCCAGTTCATTGGCTATATTTAAGAGGGAGTTAGATGTGGCCCTTGTGGCCAAGGGGATCAGAGGGTATGGAGAGAAGGCAGGTACGGGATACTGAGTTGGATGATCAGCCATGATCATATTGAATGGCGGTGCAGGCTCGAAGGGCCGAATGGCCTACTCCTGCACCTAATTTCTATGTTTCTATGTTATGTTTCTATGTTAAGGGGCCGGAGTGAGGGATATGGATGGAAGGGCACATGGGGAAGGGGAAAGAGGGCGGGGGGGGGAAATGGGAAATGGGAAAAAAGGGAAATGAGAAACTTGGGGACAGGAGATGAACGTACAGAGGATGGAAAAGGAGCAGGGTCACTGGCGTGGTAGAGATGATGGAGGAAATGCTAGGGGGGCAATGAGGGAGCGAGGAGTCAGGGAAAAAGGGCAAGCTGAGGACTAGATTCTGCACTCTGTATCTTCCCCTCTGCTGTGTCTGTTGTACTTGAGTTTGACAAGTATTTATGTATGCTCTATCTGATCTGTTTGGATAGCATGCAAAACAAAGCTTTTCACTGTAACTCAGTGTACGTAACAATATCAAACCTAAATTTAGTTAACTTTAAGATTAATTATTCAAAATCACTTTTAGATGATGAGACTGCTTTCTCATTCCCTAAGATTAAATTAAGACAATAACTGTAACCATAGTAATTAAATCATCATTGAGACAATTGCTTACACATTAGATAAATGCAAACAACGTTTTTGACTGGACCTCAGTACACGTGACAAGAATAAATTGAAACCTAAACCTAATCCCAATGTTCATCCTAATGGATTGTAAAATACCCAAGTGGAATATGAGGTGCTGTTATTCTTTTTAGTGTTAATAACTCGTATGATTTTAATTGTACATGGTTTTTTTTTCATTTTCTCAATGCATCTGAATGCTTGGGCCATTCAGTGCCATTTCCAAAGTTGAACAGCTTTGAGAGGAAAGCAACCAGGGGATGCAAGTGACCATTGATACCGTAAAGCAAAAGACAAAGTGCTGGATGAACAATGTTGTGAGATCCACAACAAAATGGATGGGTTGCAGTTTTACTATCTGCCAGACAGTTTCTCAGCGGTTTGATGGCATATTTAAGCAGCAGGGCTTGCTCAGCAAACGTCTCAATATAATCACATCGATAATATTCAGAAAGTGAGATGCTCAGTTCAATGAATAATTTTAAATCCTCTGTTCACATCTCTGAATTGGTGGGCCCAATGACATCACCATTTAATGTCAACTTACAATGCTAACAAAATATTGGCATGCTTCTCGTGTGAGGCTCCAAACAGCAAAAATAATAACTGGTTGAAATCTATCATACTAAATTTGGAAATTTTGCAGTGATTATACGTTGTATTTTACTGCCAAAATGCAGACCCATTTAGGCTAAATATTATGGCAATAATATTTACTTATCTTGGCCTCACATTTTTTTCTCTCACTAGAGTCCTTTACATGTTAAGAAAATCAACATCATAACTTTTCAAAAATAGCCCACAGATTGCATTGTAATAAATGTAATTTACACAACACACCCCTCCAGCATGTGAAAGGCAAGTTGTTATCTCTTGGATTTCTTCACAATGTCTACTTCAATATATTTCAAAATGACTTATTGCCCCTAAGTTATGAAAGAAAAGGCCCTGATTTAATACGGATCTGTTCAGTGGGATGAAAGCAGCGATGTGAACAATGACCTCCCAAATGTCATATCCTGGAAGCGTATTTTCATTTGGCTGTGAATAATTGCTATAACCTATTTTTCAGACGTTGCAGATTCAAAATTTGAAGTTTTCTATCATTGAGTCATAGAGTGATACAGTGCAGAATCAGGCCCTTCAGCCCAACTTGCCCACACCGACAAAGAAGCCCCATATATACTAGTCCCATTTGCCCACATTTCACCCATATCTCTCTAAACCTTTCCTGTCCACATACCTATTCAAATGGCTTTTAAATATTGTTATAGTGCCTGCCACACCTCCTCCACTCACAGCTCATTCCATATACCACTACTCTCTGTGTGAAAGAGTTGCCCCTCAGATTCTATATCCTCTGGGTCTTGATTCCCCTACCCTGGGTAAAACATTTTGTGCATTCACCCTATATATTCCCCTCATGATCTTATGCACCTCGATAAGATCATTCCTTATCCTCCTGCGCTCCAAGGAATAAAGCCCTAGCCTACACATCCGCTCCCTCTGGCCCAACAATTATGACTTTTAAAAGATATGCATAGGAAGGGTATAGAGGGATAGGGGCCAAATGCAAGTAAATGGATCTAGACCACGGCAGGTAAAAAGGCCCTGTATCCATGCTATTCAGCTTTTGAATCTATGTAGTGCCAGGGCAAATATATGTAATAAAAAGGAACTGCAGATGCTGGTTTATACCAAAGATAGACATAAAATGCTGACATAAAATCCCTCCCATTTCGAATCCGTCCTTTCTGTCCTAGGCCACCCTCCCATTCCGAATCAGACCTTTCTGTCCTGGGCCTCCCCCATGGCCAGAGTGAGTCCCACCGCAAATTGGGGGAGCATCACCTCATATTTCGCTTGGGCAGTTTACACCCCAGCGGTATGAACATTGACCTCCAATTTCAGGTAGTCCTTGCTTTCTCCCTCTTTCCCCTCCCCTTCCCAGCTCTCCCACAGCCTACCGTCTCCGCCTCTTCCTTTCTTCTTCCTGCCTCACCCCCATATCAGTCTGAAGAAGGGTCTCGAGCCGAAACGTCACCTATCCTTTCGCTCCATAGATGCTGCCTTACCCGATGAGTTTCTCTAGCATTTTTGTCTGCCATAAAATGAAGAAGTAACTCAATGTGTTCGTAGAAATAACACCTCATATTTAACTTGGGTAGCTTTCAACCCAACGGCATGATCGTTGAATTCTCCAATTTTAGGTAACTTCTACAAACTCCCTCCCCCTAACATTCCTCTCCACTCCCCCACCCCCACCTTCAACACAAAAAGTATATTTTACTTCGGAGTCACGTGAGTGACTACGTGAAGAACCCCGCCTGGACGCATGCGTGTCATATCGCTACACGCATTGCGAAACAGTCAGGCGGGGTGGAACGACGTTCCCCCGCAACGACAGTTTAAAAGCCGGAACCTGCAGGTAAGATTTACTCTGCGTTTTTTTTGTGTTTTCCCATACTGATTACAGGTGGGGAGCATGGACAAATCGAAGAAAGCAACGAGGGCTGCGACAAAGCTGGTGGGGGAGGACCGCGGAGTAGCGGGCAGCCAGCAGCGGCCAGCGGCACTTGAATCACCAATAATGGGATCAGCTGTGCCCAATGTCGCCTCCGCACCGGCCAGATCCACTCTGCGGCCGGGCGGTAAGGCAAAACAAAAAACCAACAAAGTCGTGGACTCAGTTGAGTCCGACTTTGAGCAGCCGCGGGCGGCCAGCGACCGTGAGCGCTGGAGCCGGATGGAGCGGTGTGTGGAGCATTTGCTCCAACGTGACAGGCTCCGGGAGATGGAGTCGAGTCACTGTGGGCTCTATGTAAAACCCACAGCAGCACCTATTGTAGGGCTGCACAGTGCTTCTCCCTCGTCCGAGGGGAGTACTGGAGGTCAGTTCTGGGCTGATCCTGAAGAGGGGTTTGCAGAAGAGAAATCGAGTGTGTGATGAATAGAAATTCTGAATCAATGCTATAAGACTGTTCTGTAAGACAAAATGGTTGGCCAGGTAGACTGAAACAAAGGACATAAGATGGCTGCTGACCAGGCTTGCTGGAACAGGCTGTTAGGAGGGAATACACAATGTCTTGCAGTTACTGTGTAGTCATGAATAAAGGATCACAGGCCCAGTCTGACAAGATTGAGGAATACACAACCTCCCCCCCTTGCCAGGAAGACTAAGGGATGAAATGGTCTGAGATTATGTGTGGTTCCTCTATCATCCCCTTATATGTACATACTTGGTTTCCTGTATTCTTCCAACGTGTCGGTTCTTTGATCGGGGGGGAATGTGGGAGGTGCTAAACGGTGGCATTAACATATAAAGAGCCTTGCAATTAAAGGCAGTCAGCTTGACTCTTTGCCAGGTTGTAACCTGTGTGAAGACTCCTGCTCCATAAACGTACGTTTAAAGCAACCCCGGTGCCTGGTCGATTATTGTCGAAACAACCGATGTGAGAGAGAAACGTGAATCAACATGTGCAGGGGGTGCAGGAACGTGAAACTCTACTGGACCTGGTGTCCAACTTCATACAGCCAGACAAGGAGCAAAAACTAGCTGTCAGTATAGATTATATGTCCTTTAACCAGCTACAAGAACAGGCTGTATTGGACACCACGTCAAGACACCTGGTAACTGTATATCCCTGAATGTTCCTGTAGTAAATAATTGTATATAGAAACATATTGGAGTAGGAGTTAGAGGCATGGATATCAAACTCCAAAAGATATTAAAACTCCTAACAGCGAGGATAGCAGCTTTCACCCGCACAGTGGATGAGAAGGACATGTCGCAGGACCAACAGGATGCACTGGCACTGCATTTGCAACACACAATATGAGATAAACAGCATCAGGAAGAGTGCCATCCGACCTACTTTAAACCCAATATTCGCGGTACCTGTACCACAGTACGCACAATGTATCCCCCGTGGGTTCACACTGTCTCTAGACAACAATTAGGCTATCAGGGAACCTCCTTGCCGGAGGTCAATGCCGGCCCCAATCTGACCTGGCTTTTCTCACACCCTGTTTTTACCCCCTCCCCGTGATAATCAGTGTGAAGAAGGGTGTCAAACTGAACGTCACCCATGTTCCATGTTCTCCACAGATGCGGCCTGGCCCACTGAGTTACTCCTGCATTTCGCATCTATTTTAGGGAAAATATGTAAACTTCTTTCAGTTCTCCAGTTACTCTGTTGAGTCCAGAGGAAGCCAAGATGAATGTTTATGAAGACATCTAACTGAACCATCCATGTGTAATTTGGCTGGACTACAAAAGGCACCATTAGGGTCTGCTCTCCACTGTCAAGCTCACTAATTTGATCCTGCAAAGTACAGATAAACCTCCACTATTGTCCTTCATTATAAATCGTTTCTTCAAATCCCTCTCTCTTGTTTCTCTTTTTCATTAATTGAGACCATACATCAGCGTGCTTTTCTTGCTTTCCTCTGTTTCCCTGGGAATCATAAATATAATGCAAGTGAAGAAAGAATTGGAGGGAAGTCAGGAACTTCATTGTTCAAAGAATGATCCAGATCTGAAATTAGCTGTCCAGAAAGGTGATGGGGGCACATTTGCAAAGCCTGAACACACTTAATTAAAATGGTGACACAAAAATTGTTAATTCCGAAATCCTGAGCAAAACACCAGAAGAAGGCTCCCGATCCAAAACATCGTCTGCCCATTCTGCCCACAGATGCTTCCTGACCTGCTGAGTTCCTCCAGGACTTTGGATTTTGCTCAATATTCCAGCATCTGCAGTTCCTTGTGTCTCCATTTTACTGCTTCACTCAAAATACAATACAATACAATAAAACTTTATTAGCCAAGTATGTTTTGCAACATACAAGGAATTTCATTTGCCAAGTAAGTCATACAAATAAAAAGCAACAGAACACACAAAATACATTTAACATGTACATCCACCACAGTGACTCCTCCACATTCCTCACTGTGATGGAAAGCGAAAAAAAAGTTCAATCTCTTCCCTTCTTTGTCCTCATCAGTGGCCTCGAGCCTTCTGTTGACGGGCAATCTTACTCCCACAGCTGGCGCCATTCTGGCCCTCCGCGTCGGGGCGATCATCTCCCCCGCGCCGAGCGATCGGACCCCGGGTCGGGGCTTGTCGACCCTTCTGCGTCGTTGGAGCTCCCGACATTCACGGTCTCTCCCGAGACTGCGAGCTCTCGATAGTAAAGTCCGCAGGCAGTGGTTGGAGCATCGATCCCAGGCCAGGGATCGGCTCCAATGGTAAGTCCACGCCCCACGGTGGGGCTCAAAGTCAATCCCGAGTGAGGCCTCCAGCTCCTAGATGTTTGGCCGCAGAGCAACCGGAGATACAACCCGGAAATTAATCGCATGCCCGGCAAGATAAGAGATTGAAAAAAAAAATTCCCACGACCTCCTCCCCCTCCCCCATATAAAATAAACCTGAGAACATTAAAACAAACTTTCACAACACAATAAAAACAACAAAAAAAGACGAAAAAACACAGACTGTTGGCGAGGCTGCCAATCGTACGGCACCCCTAGTAGGGCGATCTCAAAGTATTCCTGCTCTGAACAAGTTATCCTCTCTCTGTGAAACTCTCTCATTGCCCCCCCCTTTGTAATTCCTGTTGCTGTCTCACCCTTCATTTAGCATAGAACAGTACAGCACTGAAACAGGCCTATCAGCTCAAAATCTAAGTGCTGAATATACCAACTATTATCGAACTGTGGATAATCCATACGTCCATTTCCTGCATATCCATGTGCCAATCTAAAAGCCTCTTAAATGCTACTATTGTATCTGCCCACCACCACCCTTGGCAGTGCTTTCCAAGCACTTACCATCTATATAAAAGAAACTTGGCCTGCACATCCTATCCTTTAAAAATATCCCTATTTTCTACTTCCTTTAAACATTGCCCCTCTCTCTTTTTGAAGTAAAGTCCTCTTCTCTTTGACATTTCCACTGTGGGGTAAAATGTTCTCACTGTTACCTTATGTGTGTCTTTCATAATATCATATTCTTCTATCAGGTCTCCCCTCATCCTCCGCCTTTCCAGAGAAAACAATTCAGGTTTGTCCAACCTCTCCTGGTAGCTAATACCTTCCAATCCAGGCAGCATTCTGGTAGACCTCAAGTTCAGGTTTCAAGTTCACACTTATTGCCACATGCACCAATTGGTACAGTGAAATTTGAATTACCATACAGCCATACAAATATAAGAACACAATACACGATAGAATTTAACATAAACATCCACCACAGTGGAATCAACGTTTCTCACTGTGATGGAAGGCAATAAAGTTCAGTCATCTTCCTCTTGCTCACCCGTGGTCAGGGCCTTGAACCTTCCTCAGTCATTGCCAAGGACGGCCCAAATGTACAGGCCCTCACGCCGGGATGATCAAAACTCTGGCATCGGAACGGACGGAACCCACTCTGTGGCCTGGAGTTTCCGAATCGGCTGCTTCCTACCAGAGATCGCGGCTTCCAAAGTCCACAGGCCGAGCTGGGCAGAGCTCCAACACTGGCGATCCTCAGCAAAAGATCCCAGGCCTCCGTGATGTTAAAGTCAGCGTCACGCCCGCGGCTCGATGCTCCACAAACCACAGCTCCACGGCGTTAAAGTCAGCCAGCCCAACACTTTGGAGCTCCAACACTGGCGATCCCCGGCAAGGGATCGTCCTGCTCCGCTCGGTAGGCCGCAAGGGGGGGGGGGGGGGGGGGCATGATGCGACTCAGAGAAAAGACACATCTCCGTCCAGGTAAGTGACGGAGAAACGGTTTCCCCCTATTCCCCCCCACCACCGTCCACATAAGACATACTAAGAAACTACACCCTGTCCGAAGCCATCCTGTAATGGGACGTGTTCTAACCTGGAGTGGCCAGCACAGCCACATGTCTTTCCTCAGGACTTACGGACATCATTGGCATGTCCCAGGTGGGTTCCAGCTATGTTTCTAGGCCGTTCAGTTTGGGCCCAACCAGGACCGAAGGCGCCGACACTCCTTCCTTCCGCTGCTTCTCCCAACAGCTCTCCCTCCCTGCCCGGCGTTCTACATTCTGGCCATTACTCTGTCTCTCCTGCAGTGTCGGGCTTCACCCAGACATGCCATGGACTTCAACTCCACCCCACCTCCACTGGATCCTGCCAAATTGGTACTCGAACTCGGACAGGTACATGGATAGGAAAGATTTCTGGTAATATGGCTAGTTTAGATGAAACATTGGCACGGACAAGTTGAGCTGAAAGGCCCGTTTCCATGTTGTATCACTCTGGCCCCATGAAACTTTCAATCTATCGTCTGAAGCAGGGTCACAACCCATAACACCATCTGTTCATTACATCCGCAGATACTGCCTGTCCTGCCATGTTACTCCCGCACTTTGTGTCACCAATTAGAGTAAACCCATTATAGTTAGACCAAGGAAGCTGGAGTAACTCAGCGGGACAGGCGGCATCTCTGGAGAGAAGGAATGGGTGATGTTTCAGGTAAACCCACTTACTAACTCTGGTTCTGTACCACTTAGGCAATATCATTCTTTCTCCTTGTACCATTTTCTTAGCAAACCACAAAGTGCTGGAGTAACTCAACAAGTCAGGCAGCATCTCCGGAGAACATGGATAGGTGCCGTTTCGGGTCGAGACCCTTCTTCAGACCAACTCTAAATGGTTCTTATTAGGCCAAATGGCTTTTCTCACTCAGTAAATCCTCTGGTACATCTCCTCGGGTATCGTCCCCCAATCAATGCCCTATAATGTTCCCATTAAGGAGAAGGGTAGTGAAATTAAAATGAGGACTCCAGGCACCGCAGGGAATGGATGTAGATGGATCACGTGCCGGCAGAGGAGATTAGTTTAACTTGGCATCGTTCGGCATGGACATTGTGGACTGAAGGGCCTGTTCCTGTGCTGTCCTGTTCTATGTATTATGATGCATGCATAACTATTATAGAGCATAAAATAGAGTAGAAAGGAAAGAGCATTTGATGACAGTAAAGTTATTAACACATTGAATCAAGACTGATTTAGTTTAGTGCAGACACAGCATGGAAACAGGCCCTTCTGCCCACTGAATTCTCACTGGCCATTAATAACCCGTTCAAACTAGTCTATGTTATCCCACTTTCTCACTAGGGACAATTTACAGAGGGCCAATTAATCTATAAATCCGCACATCCACACCTGGGTCTCTGGCGTTGTGAGGCAGTGTCTCATGTGCTGTGCCACTATGTCGCCTGTGAATACAGGAGTGTTTAGAGGGCTTTGGGCCAAATGTAGGTAAATGGGAATAGCCATCCATGCATGCCAATTTGGTCGGCATAGATAAGGTGGGCCGAAGGGCCAGTTTTCATGCTGCAGCAGCTCTTCTCGTAGGGACAATAAGATGTTAATGCTACGCTGTCACAGAGCTGATTACCAAACTCCAGTGGTTGCTTGATATTCCCCAAGCAATGCAGCAATCCTTTTGCAAGGCACCATCACACTAAGATGCTGCGACTATAGATAATGTTTTTATGGATCTCTTTGTAATATTCCAGTGAGCCCTTTGGGCTTCAGAGTCTGAGTGATGTAGAATGTGATTAAATGGGCGATATACAATATTTTGTCAGAATCAATTAATGTACCTTTCGATAACTTGTACAGTGTTAACATTCCGATCTGAACCTTAATCAGGTCGTTTATCAAATAGTGGTAAAGTATTAAATCGCTCTGGAATTATGCAGGGGTTCTGCTGAGATGCCACAACAGGATAGTGAAGAGATAACAGGCAAATGGGGATGTAGCTTTAGCTGTCATTAACGATTTCCCTGGGGACTTTGTCATGCTGAGTTATTGTAAAAGATTGAAAGAGCAGTGCAGAAATTTCAGGGCAATTAAATCCTTCCTCCAACAATCAAAGGTCATACTGCACGGAATCAGGCCATTCAGTCCAATTTGTCCATACGCTAGTCCCATCTTCCTGCATTTGGCCCATTTACCTCCAGCCCATTCCTATCCATGTACCTATCTGAATGTCTTTTACATGTTGTTACAGTACTTGCCTCAACTACCTTCTAGCAGTTCTAGCAGCATATTCCATATACCCACCACCCTCTGAGTTCCTATTAAATCTTCCCCTTCTCATCTTAAACCTATGTCTTCTGGTTTTTGATTCTCCTACTCTAAGGAAGAGGATGATATCGTTCATTGTTCAAGTTTATTGTCATGAGTACAAGAACGGCGAGGCATAAAAATCTGATAAAAATCAAGCTAATTCTAAAAGTTGAAATGCAGAATGCACCCACCATCATATCGCACCTTAAATAGAAAACAGAACAATACAGCACAGGAACAGGCCCTTCGGCCCACAATGTCTGCGTCGCACAAGATGTTGAGACCAACTCTTAAATGCCTGCATCTGATCTGTATCCCGCCATTTCCTGCATAACCACATCCCTATTCAAAAGGCTCTTAAATGCCACTATTGCATTTGCCTCCCCACCATGGCAGCATGTTCCAGGCTCTCACCTCTGTGTGTGTAAAAAAACTTTCCCCCCCATCTCTTTTAAACGTTTCCCCTTGCTTTGCACAACTGTACTTTCTACTTAACTAATGGTGGCACAATGACATAATTTGAAGAGCTGCTGCCACACAGAGCCAAAGACTCAGGTTCTATCCTGGCCTTCGGCATTGTCTGTGAGGAGTTTGCACGTTCTCCCTGTGACCGCATGGGTTTCCCCAAGGTGTTCCAGTTTCCTCCCACGTCCTAAAGACAATAGACAAAAGGTGCAGGAGAAGGCCATTCGGCCCTTCGAGCCAGCACCGCCATTTAATGTGATCATAACTGATCATCCACAATCAGTACCCCGTTCCTGTCTTCTCCCCATATTCCTTAACTCCGCTATCCCGAAGAGCTCTATCTAACTCTCTCTTGAAAACATCCAGAGAACCTGCCTCCACCGTCCTCTGAGGCAGGGAATTCCACATACTCACAACTCTCTGTGTGAAAAAGTTTTTCTTCATCTCCTTTCTAAATGACTTGCCACTTATTCTTGAACTATGGCCCCTGGCTCAGACTCCTCCAACATTGGGAACATGTTTCCTGCCTCTAGCGTGTCCAAACCCTTAATTTTCTTATATGTTTCAATAAGAACCCCTCTCATCCTTCTGAATTCCAGAGTATACAATCCCAGCCGCTCCATTTTCTCAGCATATGATAGTCCCGCCATCCCGGGAATTAACCTTGCGAACCTACGCTGCACTACCTCAATAGCAAGAATGCCCTTCCTCACGTTTGGAGACAAAAACTGCACACAATACTCCAGGTGTGGTCTCACCTGGGCTCTGCACAAATGCAGGAGGACCTCTTTGCACCTATACTCAACTCCTCTTGTTATGAAGGCCAACATGCCATTCGCTTGCTTCACTGCCTGCTGTACCTGCATGCATACGTTCAGTGACTGATGAACAAGGACCCCCAGATCCCCTTGTACTTCCCCCTTTTCCAAACTTGACACCATTTAGATAATAATCTTCCTTCCTGTTTTTCCATCAAAGTGGATAACCACACATTTATTCACATTAAATTGCATCTGCCATGCATCTGCCCACTCCCCCAACCTGTCCAAGTCACCCTGCATCCTCATAACATCCTCCTCACAGTTCACACTGCCACCCAGCTTTGTGTCATCCGCAAATTTGCTAAAGTTACTTTTAATCCCTTCATCCAAATCATTGATGTATATTGTAAATAGCTGCAGTCCCAGCACCGAGCTTTGTGGTACCCCACTAGTCACTGCCTGCCATTCTGAAAGGGACCCATTAATTTGTTTTATGCCTGCAAATCAACTTTCTATCCCTGTCAGCACCCTACCCCCAATACCATGTGCTCTAATTTTGCCCACTAATCTCCTATGTGGAATCTTATCAAATGCTTTCTGAAAGTCCAGGAATACTACATCCACTGGTTCTCCCTTGTCCATTATTGTCCAGAAGATTAGTCAAGCATGATTCCCCTTCGTAAATCCATGCTGACTCAGGCTGATCCTACTACTGCTATCCAAATATGCCGCTATTTCATCTTTTATTATTGACTCCAGCATCTTCCCCACCATCGATGTCAGGCTAACTGGTCTACAATTCTCTGTTTTCTCTCTGCCGCACTTCTTAACAAATGGGATAACATTAGCTACCCTCCAGTCCACAGGAACTGATCCTGAATCTATAGAACATTGGAAAATGATCACTAATGCGTCCACAATTTCTAGAGCCACTTCCTTAAGAACCCTGGGATGTAAACCATCAGGCCCTGGGGATTTATCAGCCTTCAGTCCCATCAGTCTACCCAACACCATTTCCAGCCTAATGTGAATTTCCTTCAGTTCCTCATTAACCCTATCTCCTCTGGCCACTAGTACACCTGGGAGATTGTTTGTGTCTTCCCTAGAGAAGACAGATCCAAAGTACGTGCTCAACGCATCTGCCATTTCCTTGTTACCCATAATAATTTCACCCTTTTCAGTCTTCAAGGATCCAACTTTGGCTTTAACTAGTTTTTTCCTCTTCACATACCTAAATAAGCTTTTACTATCCTCCTTTATATTCTTGGCTAGCTTACCTTCATACCTGTTTAAGAGGGAACTGCAGATGCTAGAAAATCGAAGGTACATCTGGACTACATAGAAACATAGAAACATAGAAACATATAAAATAGGTGCAGGAGTAGGCCATTCGGCCCTTCGAGCCTGCACCACCATTTGATATGATATGATATGATATGATATGCCATTTATTGTCACTATACATGTACAGTGAAACTGAAAGCTGCTCGTACTCAGTGCATACATACAATTTTACACAAAAAACAAGAAACAGAAAAACAAAACAGAAGGGAGATGGGGGGGGGAATAGGTGCACAAATTCTACGGCGCTACATATATACATATATACAGATGGAAGTCCGTGTTGGGCGGTGTAGTCAGTGCATGTGTGGATTTGAATTTATGGTAGATATAATTCTCGGGAAGCAGCTATCCCTGAGTCTGTTTGTCCTGGATTTCCCCACCTATAGCGCCTTCCATCTTCCAGCAGGTCGAACAGTCCAAACCCTTAGGATTTTGGAAGCTGTCTTTGGTGATCCCCCCCTTGCCCTGCTAAGGCAGCGGGAGGTGTAGATGTCCATCAGGGAGGGGAGAGGGCCCAGGACCAGTGATCCTCTGCGTACTGTCCTGGTTACCCTCTGAAGCCCTCTCCCTGTCTGCCATGGTGCAGCTGCCATACCATGCTGTAATGCCAAGTATGTCAGCAGGCTCTCGATGGACGAGCGGTAGAAGGTCAGCAGCAGGTTAGAGTCCAGGTTGTGCTTTCCTGAGGACCCTCAGGAAGTGCAGCCGCTGCTGAGCCTTCTTGATGACCGCCGTCGTGTTGTCCGTCCAGGAGATATCAGCAGCGAAATGGATGCCGAGAAGTACCGGAAGGTGTTGACCCTCTCCACACACTCGCCGTTAATGTGGAAGGGGACTAAGTCGGTGCTGTGCCTCCTGAAGTCGACAATGAGCTCTTTTGTTTTCCTGGTGTTCAGAGCCAGATTGTTTTCTGAGCACCAGGTTGTCAACTTCAGGACTTCCTCTCTGTAGGCTGCCTCGTCTCCCTTTGAAATAAGTCCGACCACAGTAGTGTCGTCAGCAAATTTGACGATGTGGTTGTTGTTGTGGGCCGGACTACAGTCGTAGGTGTAGAGACAGTATAAGAGGGGGCTATGGCTGATCATCCAACTCAGTATCCCATCCCTGCCTTCTCTCTATACCCCCTGATCCCTTTAGCCACAAGGGCCACATCTAACTCCCTCTTAAATATAGCCAATGAACTGGCCTCAACCACCTCCTGTGGCAGAGAATTCCACAGATTCGCCACTCTCTGTATAAAAAATGATTTTCTCATCTCGGTCCTAAAAGACTTCCCTCTTATCCTTAAACTGTGACCCCTAGTTCTGGACTTCCCCAACATAGGGAACAATCTTCCTGCATCTAGCCTGTCCAACCCCTTAAGAATTTTGTAAGTTTCTATATGATCCCCCCTCAATCTTCTAAATTCTAGCGTGTACAAGCCGAGTCTATCCAGTCTTTCTTCATATGAAAGTCCAGCCATCCCAGGAATCAGTCTGGTGACTCTTCTCTGTACTCCCTCTATGGCAAGAATGTCTTTCCTCAGATTAGGAGACCAAAACTGTACGCAATACTCCAGGTGTGGTCTCACCAAGACCCTGTCCAACTGCAGTAGAACCTCCCTGCTCTATACTCAAATCCTTTTGCTATGAATGCTAACATACCATTTGCTTTCTTCACTGCCCGCTGCACCTGCATTCCTACGTTCAATGACTGGTGTACCATGACACCCAGGCCTCGCTGCATCTCCCCTTTTCCTAATCGGCCACCATTCAGATTAAAGTCTACTTTCCTGTTTTTGCCACCAAAGTGGATAACCTCACATTTATCCACATTATACTGCATCTGCCATGCATTTGCCCACTCACCCAACCTATCCAAGTCACCTTGCAGCCTCCTAGCATCCTCCACACAGCTAACACTGCCACCTAGCTTCGTGTCATCCGCAAACTTGGAGATGTTGCATTCAATTCCCTCATCCAGATCATTAATATATATTGTAAATAGCTGGGGTCCCAGCACTGAACCTTGCGGTACCCCACTAGTCACTGCCTGCCATTCTGAAAAGGACCCGTTTGTTCCTACTCTTTGCTCCCTGTCTGCCAGCCAGTTCTCTATCCACATCAATACTGAACCCCCAATACCGTGTGCTTTAAGTTTGTATACTAATCTCTTATGTGGGACCTTGTTGAAAGCCTTCTGAAAGTCCAGATATGACACATCCACTGGTTCTCCCTTATCCACTCTACTAGTTACATCCTCGAAAAATTCGATAACATTCGTCAGACATGATTTACCCTTCATAAATCCATGCTGACTTTGTCTAATGAATTCACCACTTTCCAAATGTGCTGCTATCCCATCTTTAATAACTGATTCCAGAATTTTCCCCACCACCGATGTTAGACTAACTGGTCTGTAATTCCCTGTTTTCTCTCTCACTCCCTTTTTAAAAAGTGGTGTTACATTAGCTACCCACCAATCCTCAGGAACTACTCCAGAATCTAAAGAGTTTTGAAAAATTATCACTAATACATCCACTATTTCTGCGGCTACTTCCTTAAGTACTCTGGGATGCAACTTATCTGGCCCTGGGGATTTATCGGCCTTAAAATCCATTCAATTTACCTAACACCACTTCCCGGCTAACCTGGATTTCACTCAGTTCCTCCATCTCATTTAACCCCCGGTCCCTTGCTATTTCCGGCAGATTATTTATGTCTTCCTTAGTGAAGACAGAACCAAAGTAGTTATTCAATTGGTCTGCCATGTCCTTGTTCTCCATGATCAATTCGCCTGTTTCTGACTGCAAGGGACCTACATTTGTTTTAACTTATCTTTTCCTCTTCATATATCTATAAAAACTTTTGCAGTCAGTTTTTATGTTCTCTGCCAGTTTTCTTTCATAATCTATTTTTCCTTCCCTAATTAAGCCCTTTGTCCTCTGCTGGCCTCTGAATTTCTCCCAGTCCTCTGGTAGGCTGCTTTTTCTGGCTAATTTGTACGCTTCATCTTTTGTTTTGATACTATCCCAGATTTCCCTTGTTATCCACGGATGCACTACCTTCCCTGATTTATTCTTTTGCCAAACTGGGATGAACAATTTTTGTAGTTCATCCATGCAGTTTTTAAATGCCTTCTATTGCATATCCACCGTCAACCCTTTAAGAATCATTTGCCAATCTATCTTGGCCAATTCACGTCTCATACCCTCAAAGTCACCTTTCTTTAAGTTCAGGACCCTTGTTTCTGAATTAACAATGTCACTCTCCATCCTAATGAAGAACTCAACCATATTATGGTCACTCTTGCCCAAGGGGCCATGCACCACAAGGCTGCTAACTAACCCTTCCTCATTACTCAATACCCAGTCTAGAATCGCCAGCTCTCTCGTTGGTTCCTCTACATGTTGGTTTAGAAAACTATCCCGCATACATTCCAACAAATCCTCTTCCTCAGCACCCCTGCCAATTTGATTCACCCAATCTATATGTAGATTGAAGTCACCCATTATAATTGTTTTCTTCTTGCTACCCTGCCTCCTGTAAGGACTCTATCCCTACTCCCAATTCCTCCATCTACACATCTGCTCCCAGGATGAGGTATTCCACACCAGGGCATCGGCGATGTCCTCATTTACAGGAACAGTGGTTCCCATCTCCTACCATAGATGAGGCTCGCACCAGGGTTTCGTTGATACCCTGTGACACTGCTCTCTCTCCCCATCCCCCCACTCGTAACAAGGGCAGAGTCCCCCGTAGTCCTCACCTTCCACCCCACCAGTTGTCACTTACAACAAATAATCCTCTGTCATTTCCGCCACCTCCAACGTGACCCCACCACTCGCCACATCTTCCCATCTCCTCCCCTGTCTGCTTTCCGCAGAGACCACTCCCTCCATAACTCCCTGGTCAATTTGTCCCGTCCCACCCGAACCACCCCCTCCGGACAGTTTCCCTTGCAACCGCAAGAAATGCTACATTTGTCACCTTACCTCCCCCCTTGACTCCATTCAAGGACCTAAGCAGTCGTTCCACGTGTGTCAGATGTTCACCTGCATCTCCTGGGTAGGGAGAGAAGGCAGGTACAGGATACTGAATTGGATGATCAGCCATGATCATATTGAATGGCGGTGCAGGCACGAAAGGCCGAATGGCCTACCCCTGCACCTATTTTCTATGTTTCTATGTGTCCTCCAACCTCATCTATTGCATTTGCTGCTCTAGATGTCAGCTGATCTACATCGGTGAGACCAAGTGTAGGCTTGGCGATCGCTTCGCTGAACACCTCCGCTTGGTTCGCAATGACCAAACTGACCTCCCGGTGGCTCAACACTTTAACTCCCCCACCCATTCCGAATCCGACCTTTCTGTCCTGGGACTCCTCTACGACCAGAGTGAGGACCACCAGAAATTGAAGGAGCAGCACTTCATATTTCGCTTGGGCAGTCTGCACCCCAGCAGTATGAACATTGACTTCTCTAATTTCAGGTAGTCCTTACTGTCTCCTCCCCTTCTCAGGTCTCCCTCAGCCCTCTGGCTCCTCCCCTTCCTTAGTTCTTCCCCCAAGCCCCCCCCCCACATCAGTCTAAAGAAGGGTTTCGGCCCGAAACGTTGCTTATTTCCTTCGCTCCATGGATGCTGCTGCACCTGCTGAGTTGCTCCAGCATTTTTGTTTACCTTCTCTTTTCTCCCTGTATTTCCTTCTTAGTTATCTTCTGTTGTTCTTTAAAAGGCACCCAATCCTCTGGCTTCCCGCTCATCTTTGCTATGTTATATTTCTTCTCTTTTATTTTTATACTCTTCCTGACTTCCCATGTCCCTTACTCCCCTTGGAATCTTTCTTCCTCTTTGGAATGAACCGATCCTTCTGTATTATTCCCAGAAATACCTGCCATTGTTGTTCCACTGTCATCCCTGCTAGGGTTTCTTTCCAGTCAACTTTGACCAACTCCTCCCTCATGGCTCCATAGTCCCCTTTGCTCAACTGTAATACCAATCTCCAATTTTTCCTTCTCTCTCTCAAATTGGAGTGGCGGCGCGGCTCTGGCTGCAGCGGCTCACCGGCAGTCCCGTTGTTTTGTGTTTTTTATGTTGTTTATTTTGTTTGGTTAGTCTAGTTTTTTGGTTTTAGTTTGTGTTTTTGGGGGGGGGGGGGGGTTGAAATGGGGTTTGCAGCCTCTCCATGCGTGGGAATAAGACCTTTTTGTCGTATTCCCCTTCTCTGCCTCCGTCTGTGCTGAGGCCTAATGGAGCTGACGACCTCGAGGCTCCGGAGGCAGAGCACCGTCAGGACTCGCCCTGAGCTCGCTCCCGTGAGGGTGGTCCGGCTCAGGGCTGGAAGAGGTTGGGATGCTCCCGTGAGGGCGGCCAGCCCGAGGGTGGAACGAGGCTCCCGTCGGAGCGGCCGAGCTCGGGATGGTGCGGCACTGGCAGCCCGAGGGAGGTTCGGCTCCCAAGTCGGGGCGGCCCGGTCCGGGGGAGGTTCGGCGCCCAGGTTGGGGCGGCCCAGCCCGAGGCTGAAGACGGCGTGGTACTCACGTGAGGGTGGCTGGGACGGCGTTCTGGCGGTGGTGGCCTGAGTCCGGGGTTCGGCCGCGGGCCAGCGGCTGCGTCTGCAGGACTGGTGGGCGGCAGCTTCAACCACCCCGGGCCGCGGTGTTTGAGCCGCGGGACTGTTCTTAACATCGCCCGGGGGGGGGGTATCGCCCCAGCGCAGAGGGAGAAGAGGAGGGAAGAGACTGCAGACCTAAGACTTTTGCCTCCATCACAGTGAGGAGATGCTGGGTGGATGTTAATATGTGTTTATTGTTGTTTTATTGTATTGTATTATATGTATGACTGCTGCAATTTCGTTCATACTTCGGTCTGAATGACAATAAAAGGCTATCTATCTATCTATCTATCTATCTATCTATCTATAAATTGTAGATTAAAACATCATATTATGGTCTCAACCTCCTAAAGGCTCCTTTACCTTGAGTTCCCTTATCAAATCTGGTTCATTGCACACCAATAAATCCAGAATTGCCTTCTCCCTGTTAGGCTCCAGTACAAGCTGCTCTAAGAATCCTTCTCGGAGGCACTCGACAAATTCTCTTTCTTACGGTCCAGCTCCAACCTGATTTTCCCAGTCTACCTGCATGTTGAAATCTCCCATAACAATCATAGCATTATCTTTGCGACATGCCAATTTTAACTCTTGATTCAACTTGCACCCTATATCCAGGCTACTGTTTGGGGGCCTGTAGATAACTCCCATTAGGGTATTTTTTACCCTTACAAATCTTTAGTTCTATCCATACTGACTCCACATCTTCTGATTCTATGTCACCCTTCACAACGGACTAAATTTCATTCCTCACCAACAGGGCTATCCCACCCCCTCTGCCCACCTGTCTGTCTTTTCAATAGGAGTTATACCCTTGAATATTCAGTCCCCAGCCCTGGCCCTCTTGCAGCCAAGTCTCTGTAATTCCCACAACATCATACTTGCCAATTTCTAACTGGGCCTCAAGCTCATCCACTTTATTTCTTATAATTTGCCCATTCAAATACAATACTTTGACTTCAGTATTCACCTCCCCTCTCACACTGCTCCCAATTGGCCCTGACCTTGCTCTCTTATCCCTTCTCAAACTTTCCTTCCCATTAATTCGGGAGTCTTTTGTAACTTTTCCTGTATTCACTTCCCCTTAACTCCATCTTTATACTCCCAAATTGTCAATCCCTCCCCCCCGCTATTTAGTTTAAACCCACCAGTGTAGTATTAGCAAACCTGCATGCCAGAACGTCAGTCCCCCTCCAGTTAAAGTGTAACCCGTCCCTTTTGTACAGGCCACCCCTACCCCAGAAGAGACCCCAGTGATCTATAAAGCTAAATCCTTGCTCCCTGCACCAGTCCCCCAGCCACACATTCAGATCCACTATCTCCCTGTTCCTGTCCTCACTAGCACGAGGTACTGGAAGCAATCCAGAGATAACCACCCTAGAAGTCCTGCCTTTCAATCTTCTTCCCAACTCTCTAAACCCGCGTTGCAGAACCTCCTTCCTCTTCCTCCCGACGTTGTTTGTGCCCACGTACACAACTACTGCCGGCTGTTCACATTCCCTCTCGAGGATGCTCTGAATTCAGTTTGTGACATCTTGAACCCTGGCACCAGGGAGGCAACAGACCACCCTCGAGTCTCGCTTGCCGCCACAGAATCTCCAGTCCGCACCTCGGACAATGGAGTCACCCACCACTATGGCTCTGCCCGACGTCGGTCTCGCTGGTCATGTCCCATCGCTAGGATTGGAGCCACCGACTTGTTCGCCGCTCGGACTGGAAGCGTCGTCTGCCCGGACAGCTCCCAAGAGTGTGAACCTGTTTTCATTTGGCACAGCTGCCTGGGTCTTCAGCACTCCACGGTTACTCCTCTTTCTCACAGTCACCCACCTTCGGTCTTCCTGTATCCTCGGCGTGACAACCTCACTGTAGGTCCTGTCCAGGAAACTCTCATTTTCCTGGATTACCCTGAGGTCATCAAGCTGCTTCTCCAATGCCCCAACATGGCCCTTCAGGAGCTGAACCGGGACACACTTACCACACTTACCAAAGACATGCGGGCCTGTAGGTGAATTGGCCCTCTGTAAATTGCCCCTAGTGTGTAGTGGGTGGATGAGAAAGTGGAATAATATAAAACTGTTTTGAACGAGCGGTCGTTGTTCAACATGGACACAGTGGGCCGAAGGGCCTGTTTCCATGCTGAACCGCCAAACTAAAACCTTAAACACCCACCACCCTAACTAACGTACCTTGCTTTGTACAACTGTATTTTCTACTTAAGTTATGCACATTCATACCAGTGCTTTAAGAATTATAATCTGCAGTCTATATATTTATCACATTGTTTTACAAAAGACTTAGTGGAAGCTGCCTCCCTTTGTAAGATAAACAGATTGAAGAGAAATGGTGCCTGGCTGTCTGTAAGTTTGTTTAGATAAGTTAAGAACCCAGTTAGTTTGAGTCGGAGGTGAATTTCATGATTTACATCAGCCACAGGTTGGTGGTGGTTCCAGAAACATGGCGTAACTCCAAGGAAAATGCAGGGAGCAACAACAACCATATAATAGTCAGTCATTAGTCATACAGCATGGAAACAGGCACGAAGGCCCAACTCACCCAGGCCTACCCAACTATGCTAGTTCCATTTGCCTTTGTCTGGCCCATATCCCTGTCCAGTTGTATCTATAGCCCCATGCAACACATGCTTGGTGTATAAAAGGAAGGTAAAATAACTGAGATTAGGAATACATTTCTAGGCAATGGTTTTCCAAGAGAGTCAAGTGTCAAGAGTGTTTAATTGTCATGTGTACCCACAATGGAACAATCAAATTGTTACCTCAAGTACAAGAGTCATAGAGTCAAATGAAACAGGCCCTTTGGTCCAACAAGTTCCTGCTGACCATGATGCCCCATCTAAGTTCGTCCCATTTGCCTGCATTTGATCCGTTTCCCTCGAAACCATTCCTATCTGTCCTAGTGTCTTTTAAATGCTATACAGTACTGCCTCAACTACCTCCTTCGGCATTTTGTTCCATATATTCAACATTTTCTGTGTAAAAAAGTTGCCCATCAGATTGCTATTAACATTTTCCCCTCTCACCATGAACCAGTGCTCCCTAGTTCACGATTCCCCAACCTGGGCAAAAGATGGCACATTCACCCAATTTATTCCCTTCATGATTTTATATATATATACTAGACCAAGTGGGACCCGTTGGGCCCCGTTTCCCCAACGCAATATTCCACCACTCACCCATAGCCCCCAACTACGCAGGCGCAGCTGATGGGTTCCCGTTGTGAGGCCAGAGATCCCTGTTATGACGGGAGTCACGGCAACCCTCCTCCAACTGCGAATCGCCATACCACTTCCTACCCCTATCCTCCTCCATTTCCCCTCTTCCCAAGCATTCCCTCCCCCTCCTCTTCACCCTCCCTCTTCTTTCCCCTCTCCTCCCCTCCCCCACTCCCTCCCTCGCCTCTGCCTCCCTCTCCTTTCCCCAACGCTCAGTCACTCCCGTCCTCCATAACCCCTCTCCCCAACCTATCCCCCTCCTTCCCTCTATCCCCCACTCCTCATCTCCCTCCTATACCAACCCTCACTCTCCCATTGGGCCCGCTCCCCCAACGCAATATTCCACCAAACTGCACATGCGCGGCTGCCGCGTTGAAAGTTGTGCCATTGTCAGCTGAAATTGTTAAAGTTAATAAAATGAATAGAGGACCTGTGGTGGCATTTGTAAAGTAGAAGGAAACTTACCCATGGAGCCGTTGGGTCCCCATTGTGAGGCCAGGCAAGTACAGGCAAAAAATACACATGGCTATTAAAAAAGAAAAGAAAATCGGGATCCCATTGTTGTTTTTGTTAAGTTTAAAATGTGAATAATTTGTAAAATATAACATCAATCCGAATGCCACAGCACACCCCAGGACAATGGTGAGTAAGGTTGGCCAAAAATTGTAGCGCTATTGTGTACTGTTTTGGCGTAGTTTTGGGATGATACACGCACGCACGCATATAAACAAACAGGATGAGAGTTTCAGTAATATACTAGACTAAGTGGGACCCGTTGGGTCTATTGTTCACACGGGAGGGCTGATCTCCCGATGCAATATTCCATCTCTCCACCAATTCCAAGTGGCCAGTGAGGGGCATTCTGGAGTGCTGGTATAGGTTCTTGGGGTGGCAGCTCAGTCCCTCAAGCCAGATATGCTGGCAGCTCACTCACGGCTGATGGGCTGGCAGTTGACTCATGGCTATTCCTTGAAATTCCATTTCAAGCAGGGTGCAAGGCCACCAAATTCAAATCCATTTTCCTACCATTTCAAGCAGGGTGAAAGGCCACCAAATTCAAGTGCAGTTTCTTGCCACATTGAGCAGCGTGCAAGGCCACCAAATTCAAGTGCAGTTTCCTACTATTTCAAGCAGGGTGCAAGGCCACCAAATTCTAATGCAGCTTCATACCATTTCATGCAGGGTGAAACCACCATAAAACCACACAAAACACCAAACTCACAGTTCAGTAGACATTCAGTGTGTTCAGTTGATTCACAGCTCAGACAGAGTCGTGACCTCTCCCTCCCCCATCATTCAGAGACCTAGCCACACCCACACTTCCGGGTTTTATAACTCCTCCCCCTCCCAACGGAAAAGGTGTGGCCTTCATGGTGTGATTGAGAGGAGAGAGATTCTCACCATTTTTTAAACACTAATAACACTTTTATTTTTCGTTGCGAAGAATTCTCTGCACCTGCTGAGCAGAGGGGGACTGAGTAAGATGGCCAAAAATCACAGCCGTAAGTGGTAGCGTTTTATCTAAAATCAATATACAGTGAAAACAGGAAGTAAGTGCATTTGCAGTAGTGCTTTTTAACTTCAAGCCAAAGCACCCAAACCACAATTTGCAGTAAGTAGTGCCTTTCAACTTCAAGCCAAAGCACCCAAGCCGCCATTTGCAGTAAGTAGTGCCTTTCAACTTCAAGCCAAAGCACCCAAGCCACCATTTGCAGTAAGTAGTGCCTTTCAAATTCAAGCCAAAGCACCCAAGCCACCATTTGCAGTAAGTAGTGCCTTTCAACTTCAAGCCAAAGCACCCAAGCCACCATTTGCAGTAAGTAGTGCCTTTCAACTTCAAGCCAAAGCTCCCAAGCCACCATTTGCAGTAAGTAGTGCCTTTCAACTTCAAGCCAAAGCACCCAAGCCACCATTTGCAGTAAGTAGTGCCTTTCAAATTCAAGCCAAAGCACCCAAGCCACCATTTGCAGTAAGTAGTGCCTTTCAACTTCAAGCCAAAGCACCCAAGCCACCATTTGCAGTAAGTAGTGCCTTTCAACTTTAAGCCAAAGCACCCAAACAACCATTTGCAGGCAGTGCCTTTTTACTTCAAACAAACCATATTTTCATTTTCAAACCACATTAAGGGGACTCACAGTTGAGATTGTTCAGTGTTCAGTGTTATTCAGAGCTAAGAGAGACGTGACCCTTTGGCTTCATCCATCTTGCAGAGACTGAGTGAGGCACACCACATCCTGGTTTTATAGTCCCTCCCCCTCTCTCCAGCAGGGGCAACAGAGAGAATGGTGATTTATTAAAAAACATTAATCTCTCTCTGATTTATCATAGATGGGAAAAATCCTCTGTTCCAGGAAGGCGGAGGGGGGCTCTGAGCGAGGTGGCCCAAAATGACGGCCGTAGGTGGCGGCGTTCTCTCGGAAATCGCAGTACAGTGGGCCAAAAGCGGTCAAGATCAGACTTTTAGTAATATAAATAGATAGGTTAGTTAATACAGAATACCAACTTGATTGGCATGAAGTTGGGCTGAAGGGCTTATTTCCATGCTGTATAGCTCTATATATCTACCCTGCAGGGACAGGGGAATTGATAAGGAGACAGAATTTGCAAACACAAAGAATGTTGTTATTGTATCTGCTTCAACTACCTCCAAAGGCAGGTCATTCCATATACCTACCTCATTTGGTGTGAAAAGGTTGGACCTTAGGTTCCTATTAAATCTCTCCCTCTCACCTTAAACCTTTGCCCTCTGGTTTTTGATTTCCCTACTCTAGGTAAAAGACTGTGCACTCACCCTATCTATTCCCTTCATTTTTTTATAAACCTCTGTAAGATCACCCCTCAGCCTCCTGCTCTCTAATGAATAAAGCTCTAGTCTGCCCAACCACACTATATAGCTCAGGCCCTTGAGTCCCAGCAACAAGGGAGTAAATCTTATCTGCACTCTTTTCAGCTTAATGACTTCCTTCTGAAAGCAGGGCGACTACAACTCACCAATGATTCAAGATTCAAGATTCAATTTAATTGTCATTTGGACCCCTTGAGGTCCAAACGAAATGCCGTTTCTGCAGCCATACATTACAAACAAATAGACCCAAGACACAGCATAATTTACATAAACATCCATCACATCGCTGTGATGGAAGGCCAAAAAAACTTATCTCTCCACTGCACTCTCCCCCCCCCCCCGATGTCAGAGTCAAAGTCAAAGCCCCCGGCTGGCGATAGTGATTGTCCCGCGGCCATTAAAGCCACGCCGGGTGGTGCGAGGTCGCATACCGGGTCTTGGTGTTAGAGCCCCCGGCGTGCGCTCGCAGAGTCCCGCGGCCATTCCAAGCCGCGCGGGGCGGTGCTGTAAGGCCCCGCTCCAGGAGCTCTTCAACCCCGCAACTCGGGCGGCAGAAGTCGCCGTTGCGAGAGCCCTGAAAAGCGGTCTCCCTCCAGTGACACGCGGGCTCCCGGTGCCGCCGTCCGCCAGACCCGCAGTTGCAGCCTGCGAATCTCCGGAGGTCGGGCCGCAGCAGCAGCAGCGCTCCACCACCGCTCCACCCGCTCCGGCCTCCACCCGTTGACCAGTCTTCTCCTGTTGGAGGCCGCTCCTCGTTGCAGCCCCAACGACAACGGAGACCCGACAAGAAAAGGTCGGGTCTCCCGTGCAGGGAGAGATTTAAAAGTTACCCCCTCCCCGCCACCCCACTCCCACCCCCCCACACACACACCCCAACAAAAAATAACAAAAACGACATAAAAACATAGACAGAAAATAATAAAAACGCAGACGGGCTGCAGAGGCCGCTGCTGACGAGAGTCGCGTCGCGTCCTGCACAACTGTAACATAACATTGCAACTTTCATACTCAATACCCTGGATAATTTGTGGGATCCAAGAGTCCAGCCTGAAGAAGTGATGAATTGTGTGAGTAATTGATATAGAGCTGCAGAGCTAACCAATGTTGGGCTAAAAGCTAGGCTGGAGGGCTGACAGACAGTAAAGTGTGAAACAAAGGTCAGAACAGGAAAAGTACTGCCAAGGACCAAAGATGAACGAGATTTTTTGTGTCCCAGTCTCAAAGGCTGTTAAAAACAATGTTCAAAAAAATCACAAGTGGATTACCTAAAAAACCAGGCACAGCATACATGCCAACGATCTATCGCTTAGTTGAGGCGATAGATGACAGTGAGCTGCCCCGCGCGGCTTGGAATGGACGCGGGACTCTGCGAGCGCACGTCGGGGGCTCCAACATCAAGACCCGGTGTGCGACCTTGCACCACCCGGCGTGGCTTTAATGGCCGCGGGACAATCGCCATCGCCAGCCGGGGGCTTTGACTTTGACTCTGCCATCGGGGGGGGGGGGGGGGAGAGTGCAGTGGAGAGATAAGTTTTTTTGGGCCTTCCATCACAGCGATGTGATGGATGTTTATGTAAAATGTAAATTATGTTGTGTCTGGGGTCTATTTGTTTGTAATGTATGGCTGCAGAAACAGCATTTCGTTTGGACCTCCAGGGGTCCAAATGACAATTAAATTGACTATTGACTATTGACTATTGGATAAAGCCTTTATCAGATGGACCAAGATGCCACATCTACGCTGTGTTCATTTGCCTATGTTTTGCCCATATCTCTCTAAATATTGATTAATGAAATTAATGCTGTTCAGGTTTTGGGTTTAGGTTTATTATTGCCATGTGTACCGAGGTACACGGAAAAGCTTTGTTTGCTTGTTATCCAAACAGGTCAGGTAATATTATATATAGAGATACAATCAAGTGCTTAACAATTTGCAACTCTTTTGTTTTTGGGCTCACACCAGTTTCTGCATCTCTGGCATCTGTCCAATAACCTGCCTATGAATTAACTCCCTTGCCTGTGTTCACCTTTTACTAGCCATGTTTTGTCCTGCCCCGCCACTCTCTCAGCATTCTTTCCTATTCCACAACAATCAGTCTGAACAAGGGCTCTGACTGGAAAGTCACCCATCCATATTCCCCAGTGATGCTGCCTGACCCACTGTTACTCCTGCACTTTGTGTCTACCTTTGCTAGATACAAGCATCTGCATTTCATTGTTAATACAGACACATGCAATAAGTAGAGCAAAGGGGAAGATACAGAGTGCATAACATCGTTCTCAGCATTGTAGCACATTAGGTCCATAGACAAGTATCTAATGTCTACAAGGGGGTAGAAGTGAATTGGACAGTGCCCTAGCTTATGGTCTCATTTAATATATATGCATGTTCTTGGTTTATCCACCTCTAAGTGACTGGAGCCTGGATTTCTGTGGCATTCTCTCCCCCTTTGTAAACTAACTCCAATCCAAACCTATTGGAGTATGTGCTCATTTACCTGAGGTGAGAGAATTGGCAGGTCACACGTTCATCTGACGGGTGATACTTGTGATGACTAGCAGTGGTGAATATAAAAATGGGAAGTTCAAGATTCAAGAGTCAAGTGTTTTAAGATTTATGTACCGACAACAGATTAATGACATTCTTACTTGCTGCAGCTTAATGCACCCAATATCCCTCCTGGGATAAATAAAGTTCTATTGTATCGTATCGTAAATGTAATAACACATTGATACATATACAATAATCAAAAATTACAATAAATTAATCACTGTAATACTAGGTCACCATAATACTGCGGAACCGTAGTCCGTAGTGTAACCAAAGACACAGTCCATTGAAGATCATAGTTGCTGAGGTTAGTGTTATGCAGTGTTGCTGGGAAGAAGCTGTTCTTGAACCTGGCGGTCACGGTTTTCAGGCTCCTGTACCTTCGTCCAGATGGTGGCAGCGAGATGAGAGCGTGGCCAGGGTGGTGTGGGTCTTTCATGATGCTGGCTGCCTTTTTGAGGCATCCCTTTATTTAAGAAGCAGTTGAGTATGAGTTGAGTTCTGAGCCATCATTGAGGGAATGAGAGAGAGAGCATGTGAAAGCATGAATCCTGTGTATTCATCATTTAATACAAAACCCCAAGCACATTTTTGAATACCCTTGCACTCTCAATTTTGAAAGCTTTTACTTTTAATTCCTGTACAACTACATCCATGTTCTGCAGAGGTGCTGCCTGACCCATTGAGTTACCCCAGCACTTTGTGTTCTATGCAATATTCCGGCATCTGCATTTCTTACTGTCTACTACATCACGATACTATTTGATTTGAATATTTTTTCTTTAATATTCATCCCAAGGGAAATCCATTCACTGTTCATTAAGTTCGTCAGAAATATTATCCTCAATGTGTCAGTGCTCTGACCAAGGGCTATTTCTTATAAATGCCTCTCAGTTATTCATGATAACCTTCTCACATATTTCAGCTTTGCTCAATGACTTCGCCATGCCTGTTAAAATGCTTCACTTCTGCCACTTACTGATGAGTAAAGTCATATTTTACTTTTATGGAGTTGAATATTTCTACATGGAATGCACACGTCCTTACAAAATGTTCTCCTACACTTCCCCAAATCATATAAGTAAATGTTGCTCAGACAATTTGACAATACAGTGGTGCTGCATTGTTAGATAAGAGCTGCTGTCTCACACACCAGGGACCCGGTTTCACCCTGATCTCAGGTGCCATCTGTGTGGAGTTTCCACATTCTCCCTGTGACCACATAGGTTTTCTTTTGGAACACTGGTTTCCTAAATTCATGTCATTTGAGCAGAATTAGGCCATTCGGCCCATCTGAGATTACTCCGCCATTCAATCATGGCCGATCTAACTTTCCTTCTTAACACTATTCTCCTGTCTTCTCCCCATCACCTTTGACACCCTTCCTCATTAAGAATCTGTCAATCATCACTTTAAAAATACCCAAGACTTGGCATCCATAGCCGTTTGAGATATTTATATATTGGTTTCCTCACACATCCCAAAAGCGTGCGGGTTTGTAGGTAAATTGGCCTCTGCACTTTTCTCCTAGTGTGTAAGGAGTGGATGAGAAAGTGGAATAACAGAACTAGTGCGAATGGGTGATCGATGGTCGGCAGAGACCAGGTGGGCAGAAGGGCCAGTTTCCATGCTGCATTGTTCAATCAGCGGGGAGGGAGATTGCAACCTTCACCTGGTCCGCCCTGTTCCGATGAATGCAATCAACCCGGCATGCACAATCAAATAAGATCAAATAGAACAAGTTGTCCTACAACTTTAGGCTGTGCACGCCATACGCATGAAGAAGAAGAAGAAGTTCAATCAATTAATTGTAATGTCATTAAAACTCACAAGCATAGTCTCTGGAGCTGTGAAGCAAAGATATTTTACAAGTGGTGAACATTGGAAAATAGCCTTTATGACAAGTTTCCAATATCCATTCTTTACCCCTGCTATTAAATCCTCGGTGAAGTGCTGTTCACTGATACTAGGCAAAATCCATCATCTTACTAAGCAATTATTCTTCAAAATGTTCTCCATAATGATGCTTGCAAGAAGCTGTTTTACACTGGAGAGAGAATCATGCCAACATGTTGTCATACCTGCATCAAACATCAGCATGATAGAAAAGGTAGTTGTATGAGTAAATTGCTGCATTGGGCTACACTTCAAAGAAACAGGCCCTTCAGCCAACTATTTCTAGATGCTCATTCAGGCTATTTGTCTGCTTTAGTTGAATTCAGTTTATAAATACAGCAAAGAAACAGGCCCTTTGGCACACTGAGTCAACCAGCCATCGATCACCCGTTCACACTAATCCTATGATATCCCATTCAGTCCCGCACCTACCAGTGACCACCCATATACTCGTTTTATCTGACCACGAGGGATAATTTACGGAAGTCAATTAACGTACAACCCCGCTCGTCTTTGGGATGTGGAGGAAACCCACACGGTCACCGGGAGAGCTTGCAAACTAAAAAAAAAATGCACCCGAGGTCAGGATCGAACACGGGTCTCTGGCGCTGTGAGGTAGCTGCTCCACTGTGCTGCCCTGTTAAACACCTTATTTGTTTATGGCGCAATGGTTTGAAAAGAATTAACTGCATTAAGACACCACAGCAAATACTACACCGCACCATATTGCTTTATTATTGTCCAAGGTACAGTGTTTGTATGCAATTGTATTAAATCAAATCAATCGTGAGTAGATTCAAGCCACACACATGTACAACGGGTAGTACAAAGAGAAAAATACCAGAGTGTTACAGTATCGTAGTTTTGTAGTTACAGAGAAAAAAATCTAAGATCTGCAATGAGGTAAGTTGGAAGATTGGGACGACAGCCTAGCTTATGGAAAGACCATTCACTAGTCTGATCACAGAGGGGAAGAAGCTGTTCCTGAAACTTGTGTGTGCATTCAAGCTTTTAGATCTTCTGCTCAAAAGGAGAAGAGGGAATGACTGGGGTGGGAAAACTCCTAGATAATGTTGACTGTTTTCCAGAGGCAGTGAAGTGTAGATGGAGTCAATGGTAGGGAGTCTGGTCTGTGTGATGGACTGAGCTGCATCCACAACTCTCTGTAATTTATCTTGGGCAGAGCTGATCCCAAACCAATTCTAAGATGCTTTGGTACATTCTGAAAGCGAAATTGAAACGGTGAGAACTTCCTGTTGCGTTTTCGCACCCGGGGGGGGGTTTCAGTTGATGTAGTTTAGGCCTCAGCATGGTCAGCGACAACAAGAATTACCCATCTTTCCTCCGTTTTCTAACTGCTCCAACGATTTTCAGCTGCCTGTTCTTTAGCTACAGCTTATAATTTGGAGCTAAAGGCATTTACAGCTGGCTTCCAGCTGCATTATTCATTTGCAGATGCCGCCTAACTTAAGGGGCAAGCTATGAAACCACAATTAGATTCAGAATCCTGCCGAGGTGGACACATTTCAAAAGAATAAAATAGGAGCAGAATTTGGAGATAGAAGATAAATGTATCCTGTAAAGAAACCAGTCAGCTTTGTATTGGTAAATTGGTGTTTCTATGCAACAGAATGCAGTCGTTTTCAACACCAATAATTATATTATATGAAATAATGCTTTGTCAAAATCTGACTTTTGTATTACAGTAGCATTCTTCATTAATTAGCTATTATAAATATCTCTTCATTTTGAACACTGTTGTCATAGCTGTCTCCACTGTACATTTCTGATTATGTTGAGTGCACTTTTTAAAATAAAACACATATTTAAGATATAAATAAATAAATACTTATATTTAGTGGTACAAACAGGAGGGGAATCAATGTGCACCAGTATCCGACTAATCACAGCTTTCAGTGCCCACAGATGTGAAGTTGAATGTGCAAGTCAAGGAGTTGATTTGTTCAAACGACATCACAATCTCACTAGGATCCGTGGCATTAAAACACTCGGGAAGGCAAGGATATACTGCACTTAGTGGATAGATTAACAGTGCAAAGTGGCACTGTCAAATACCACAGATAGTCCATGGGCAATTGGAAATGTAATGAAAGGAAAAATCTGTTCCCTTTCCACTGACTGCAAAATCTAAGCCATTGAGTTTTATTCAACTTCAATGCAGATGCTGTATATATTGCACTGACATAAAATCATGTATAAAATCATGATTTTATCATTTCTTTGTGTGTAAAATCATGAGAGGAATAGGTCGGGTAGAAGCACAGTCTCTTGCCCAGAGTAGATGAATCGAGGACCAGAGGACATGGGTTTAAGGTGAAGTGGAAAAGATTTAATGGGGATCTGAGGGGTAACTTTTTCACACAAAGGGTGGTGGGTGTATGGTACAAGCTGCCAGAGGACGTAGTTGAGGCTGGGACTATCCCAATGTTTAAGAAGCAGTTAGACAGGTACATGGTTCAGACAGGTTTGGAGGGATATGGAGCATGTGGTTATGGACTAGTGAAACTGGGACATGTTGGCCGGTGTGGACAAGTTGGGCAAAGGGGCCTGTTTCACTCCATGACTCTATGACTCTATGACATGAGGAAGTGCAGATTCTGGAATCTTGAGGAAAACACAAAGTAATGGTTGAACCCAGTGGTCAGGCGGCATCTGTGGAGGGAATGGACAGATAAGGTTTTGGTTTGGGATCTTTCTTCAGACTACTGAGCAAATATATGTGAGTCCGGAGAGCAAGAGAGCCGCAGGAATCACCGAGGGGGAGCAATGAGGGAGAATCTCACAGAACTCCCATCGGGGTACTTTGAAGAAGGATAACTCCTTCAAAGTTGTAATATGTTGAGGGGATTGTGCAGTGGGCACAGGAGCAGCAGATGGTAGAATCTGGACCAAAACACAGAACAGACAGACAATGCTTTGGGTCAGGTCGTGTATGAGGAAGGGTCCTAACCAGAAATGCCGTCTGTCCATTCCCTCCACAGATGCTGCCTGATCCACTGAATTCCACTAGTATTTTGCGTTGTGTTGCATATTGTACAAGCTTTTTTAATAAATAAAACTTTTAGAATTTTATTTTAATTTATTGCATTTACTTCCTGATATTCTTCAACAGCTAATTGATGGAGAATAATTTGATTGATGAAGGAATCAAAACTAATAATCGTAACCT